>NW_024070195.1:11312159-11880212 GCF_014754425.2 Oryx dammah | reverse complement strand
CACCTCATGCGAAGAGTTGACTCATTGGAAAAGACTCTGATGCTGGGACGGATTGGGGGCAGGAGGAGAAAGGGACGACCGTGGATGAGATGGCTGGATGGCATCATGGACTCGATGGACATGAGTCTGAGCGAACTCTGGGAGATGGTGATGAACAGGGAGGCCTGGCATGCTGTGATTCATGGGGTCGCAAAGAGTTGGACACGACTGAGCGACTGAACTGAACTGAATCTTTATTTATTACTGGTAGTCTTTTCTGATAAGTTGCTCTTTATACCCATAGCCTACTTTTCTTTTTCATCTTTTTCTTACTGATTATTAAGAGCCTTTTATTTATTAGAAATATAAACCATATACCATGCAGTTTTTAAAATTTTGCCATTAAAAATATTTTATGTCCCTTGGCAATGGCATCCCACTCCAGTACTCTTGCCTGGAAAATCCCATGGACGGAGGAGCCTGGAAGGCTGCAGTCCATGGGGTCGCTGAGGGTCAGACACAACTGAGCAACTTCACTTTCACTTTTCACTTTCATGCATTGGAGAAGGAAATGGCAACCCACTCCAGTATTCTTGCCTGGAAAATCCCAGGGACAGAGGAGCCTGGTGGGCTGCCGTCTATGGGGTGCACAGAGTCGGACACGACTGAAGCAACTTAGCAGCAGCAGCAGCAATCAGTATGGATACTATCCAAAAAAAGCCAGAAGATATGACAATTGTTGGCAAGGATATGGAGAATTTGGGATCCTTGTGCACAGTTGATGGGAATGTAAAATGATGAAGTGCTATGGAAAATATTATAGCAATTCTTCAAGATATTAAAAGTAGAATGACCAGGTGATTTAGGGTCCACTTGATATAGACCCCAAAGAACTGACAGCATGGTCTTAAAGAGATATTTGTACGTTCACATTCATGGCAGCCTTATTCACAATAGCCAAAATGTGGGACTAACCCAAGTGCCTATCAGCAGATGAACAGATAAACAAAATACAGCACATAGTACAATCGAATATTAATCAGCCTTAAGAAGGAAGGAAAATCTTAACATTTGCCACAGCATGGATAAACCTTGAGGATACTATGCTAAAGGGAATCAGCCAGTCACAAAAGGACAAATATTGTATGATTCTACTTATACGGAGGTACCTAGAGGGGTCAAGTTCACAGAAGTAGAATGCAGAATGGTAGTTGCCAAGGGAGGAGAGGAGGGAGCAACAGGGAGCTGTTTAATGGGTTACAGAGTTTCAGTTTTGTCAGATGAAAAGAGCTCTGGAGATTGGTTATGAAGCAATGAGAAAGTACTTAACACTACCAAACTGCACACTTAAAGATAATAAATTTATGTTATGTATATTTACCATAAGTCAAATATATTTTCTTTCACTAGATTGAAAATCCTTCTCTTTTATAGTTTTTGCCTTTTGCATCATGCTTAGGAAGTCTTTTTTTACCTCCAAGTGAAAAATGTTTTTACCTGTGTTTTTTTCTTCTGTGGTTGAGCGTGGGATACTCAGGTACTATTGATTCATTTCCTAAGATATTATCAGTGGTTGATAATAATCAGTTCTTAGGCTTCTCTCTTATTTATTTTTTTTCCTGTAATCCCCACTTCCTATTCCATTCCTCTGCTTCATAAAACCATTCTAAGGTACTGAATATGTATCTTTTTCATTTGCATATGTTTTTGCTAAATATGTATTGTATGAGATTCACACATTTTAACTGACATAAACGGTATTGTGTTATATATCTCATTATGCTTCTTACTTGTTTCACTCAGCATTGCATTTTTAAGATGTTCTGTGTGCACTTGGTCCATCACTTCTAATTTCTGCTCAGCCTTCCTTGGTGTGCCTCTTAACATTTTACCAATCTGCTGTCCCAGCACTGAACATTCCAACTGCCTCCAGTTTCCCATCACAGACAACACTGCATCCACTTATGGATTGTGTGAGATGGATTTCATTTTATCAGAATGAAGGACTGCTGTTCACCAAAGACTAACATTTATAAAACTGGTATTTTTTAAATGACAAAGGAAAATGGTATTCACAATGTGTAAATTAACAAGGGATTAATATCTACAACACACAAGGAACTTCTCAAATCAAGAAGAAAAATACAGAAACCCCAATAGAAATTGGGCAAAGAAGGTAAACAGGTATTATAAAAATGGAAGTACAAAAAACTAAAAAGTATTTGAAGAGATGTTCAAATTAATAATCTGAGATGTGCATTTTTAAACAAACTTGTGCTATTAGAATGACAAAACCCAGAAACTAGATAATATTACATATTTGTGTGGATCTGCTCACACGGAACCCTTGCACTGCCAGGGGGAGTGTAAACTGTGGTCAAATTAAGTGCATACACACTCCTGACCCCAAATTCCACTCTTCCACCAGCACTTTTATAGTTTGGGGGTTTGTTTATTTTTAGCACATAAATATTTACTCCATCTGGGATTTATTTTGTTGTAGAGTATAAGTATTGAGCAGTATTTATTTTCCCCAAATGTTTGGCCAGTTGACTTAACACTTTTGGATAACACTACCTTTTCCTTCACTGTCACTCTATCATTTACTGACTTCTTATAGATTCCTGGGTCTGTTTCCAGGCTTTAGGTTTCTAAACAGTGTATCTTGGGGCTGCCAAGCAGTGACCCACTTGGAGAATGTTTAATCCCTCCTGTGCTTTGTGCTTTGATGTCAAGAGCCATGTACTAACTACAGATCCAAAGGAAAAACAGTCACAGAAACCAAGGGCTGTTTTTTCCTGATACTTATAAATTCCTGTTGGATGGAACTTTGGTTTCTGGCTTTTATTCTTAAATGAGCGAGCCCCTTTCACATTCCTCCTTCCTGGTCTCCCAAACGTCTTGCAGCATCTTCTTCCATTTCTTTGACTCAAGAAGTTAGATTTTTATTGTTATTTTAAATATTTATTTATTTATTTGGCTGCGCTGGATCTTAGCTGCGGCACTCAGGATCTGCGACCTTCACTAGGGAATACCGGATCTTAAGCTACAGCATGGAGAAGGCAATGGCAACCCACTCCAGTACTCCTGCTTGGAAAATCTCATGGACGAAGGAGCCTGGTAGGCTGCAGTCCATGGGGTCGCTAAGAGTTGGACATGACTGAGCGACTTCACTTTCCTGCATTGGAGAAGGAAATGGCAACCCACTCCAGTGTTCTTGCCTGAAGAACCCCACGGACGAGAGAGCCTGGTGGGCTCTTGTCTCTGAGGTCGCATAGAGTCGGACACGACTGAAGCGACTTAGCAGCAGCAGCAAGCTACAGCATTTGGCTGGAACCCAGGCCGCCTGCAATGGGTGCTCGGAGTTTTAGCCACTGGAACATCAGGAAGTCCTAAGAAGTCAGATTTTAAATCTCTCTCTGTCTTCCCGTCTCATTGAGTGCCCAATTAATCCTGTTTCAAAAACAAAGTTTGAAGTCTTGGAACAGAGCTTGGAAACCAGAAAACCTCTCTGGAGATTAGCAATTTAGCAACTTGAAGATTTCACACAGACCAAAAAAAAAAAAAAAAAAAGAAAGAAAGAAAGAAAGAAAAAACCCAACACAAAAAAACCCACCTTCAGAACCGCAGCGCCTCTGGGTTCTTAACAGTGAGCCTGGGGGCACTCCCGCGAGATCTCGCGTTCTTCCCGTGCATGCTCAGTCCAAGAAAGAAGATGTCTGACCGCAGTGGGTTAACACCGTGAGAAGCTTAGACAACTGAAATCTTCACATCAGGAGAATCAAGTCACTTGCCAGACTACAGGAAAGTGTTTTCTTCTTGAAGACTGTCAGTCACTTTCGTCTTAAAAGATGCAGACAAGCACTTAAAGGCTGTCAGTCATTTCCCTAGAGGGGAGACAAAAAACTTAACATATGAATTGCCAATATTTTTCCACAGTAAGGTAAGTAGAAAATAGCTCTTAATGTTAAAAAAAAAAAAAATTGCCATACCAAAAGACCAGGTTTTTTCCATGAGAATATTTGGAATAGCATTCATTGCCTGTCAGATTAAATAATAATATTGGGTTGGTCAAAAAGTTTGTTAGAGTTTTTCTGGAAGATGTAAGGGAGAAACTTGAAAAACTTTTTTTTTTTTTTTTAAACTTTTCCAACCCAATAATGATAATAATAGGCTTATTAAAGCGTAAAAAAAAAGATCTCATCTGTCTTCCCTTGAAGGTGATGTTCCATAAGCAGCCTGGAGACAGATAATATGCCAGAATAGCATGTTTTCTGCTGAAGAAAGTTGACAACCAAATTGTGCTATCCAACATAGCAGCCACCAGACACATGGAGCTATTTAAATTTAGTTAAAATTTGATAA
Source organism: Oryx dammah (assembly GCF_014754425.2). Lineage (NCBI taxonomy): Eukaryota > Metazoa > Chordata > Mammalia > Artiodactyla > Bovidae > Oryx > Oryx dammah. The sequence goes on along the minus strand of NW_024070195.1, from coordinate 11,875,868 downwards.
AACTAGTTTTAGTCATACTAGCCACATTCCAAGTGCTTAACAGCCCCATGTGGCTAAATGGCTGCTATATTGAATAGCATAGGAATAGAACATTCATATTATCACAGGAAGTTCTACTGGACAGCACTGATTAGATCTTTTCTACTTAAAGTATAATCATAGACCAGCAGCACTGGCCTCTCCTGGGAGCAGGGATGGCTTCCTGGGCATGTGGCCTGTAGAAAGGCAGAAGACGTCATGCTTAGGACTCTGCTCGTGGTTTAATACTTTGTTGTCACTATTTTGAAATTGTTAATTTTTTAATAAGAAATCCTGAAATTTCCTTCCCTCCCGAGCCCCACAAATGATGCAGCCACTTCTGCCTGGGTGCTTGTTACAAAAGCAGAACCTCAATTACACTTGCTGAATCAGAACCTGAATTTTAACAAGACTCTCAGATGACTTAGGGCTTCCCCAGTGGCTCAGCAGTAAAGAACCTGCCTGCAATGCAGGAGACGCAGGATTGATTTCTGGGTCAGGAAGATCCCCTGGAGAGGACATGGCAACTCACTCCAGTATTCTTGCCAGGAAAATTCCATGGACAGAGGAGTTCATGGGGTTGCAAAGTGTTGGACTTGACTGAACACAGATGACTTATGGACATTAAACTTTGAGAAGCAGGATTTTGAAGAGTAATTCTCAAACATTTTGAATCTACAGACTCTTTCTTGAAACTGATTAAAATTTACACAGATCCAAAGATATAAAATAGATGAAAATAATTATGCCCATTAAGCAATTATGTAATCATTGATCAGCTTAAATAATATCAGGTTATTTGTGGATCCCTAGGATTTTATGGAAGAGCTTGAACACCTTTAGTCTAGAATTCTTTGGTTGGAGAGAGTTTGCACTGTCAAGACAACTCCAATCCTATACCCTAGAACCGACAGACCCCAGGGAAGACAACTTTCTTGGAATACACATATGAAAACCATGGTAACCATGGTGTTGTGCAGTCTTTGTGTGTGACATTAGCCAACCCACATTAGGGCATATAGAGGCTTCCCATTTTGCACTGGGCACTTCACCCCATCACCTCATTTACACTTCACAGGGCTGTATAGGAGAGTTGGCATGAATGGGATCTTACACACAAGTCAGTCAGTCAGTCAGTTCAGTTGCTCAGCCGACTCTCTGCGACCCTATTCACTGCAGCACCCAAGGCTTCTCTGTCCATCACCAACTCCTGGAGCTTGCTCAGACTCATGTCCATTGAGTCAGTGATGCCATACAACCATCTCATCCTCTGTCGTCCCCTTCTCCTCCTGCCCTCAGTCTTTCCCAGCATCAGGGTCTTTTCCAATGAGTCAGTTTTTCACATCAGGGGGCCAAAGTATTGGAGTTTCAGCTTCAGCATCAGTCCTTCTAATGAATATTCAGGACTGATTTCCTTTAGGATGGATTGGTTGGATCTCCTTGCAGTCCAAGGGACTCTCAAGAGTCTTTTCCAACACCACAGTTGTTACAAGTAAGTGAGGTTAGATTGGTTAAGTAACCTACCCAAGCAGAAGCAGAATTTAAACTCAGGTTCAGAATTTGGATTAGGATGGAATGAGTGAAATGCTCTCCAGTGCAAACTGTAAGAGGGAGGGGGTACAAAAAACTCAGTAATCAAGGTAAATAATATTTAAATTCAATAATTTTAAAGACTCTGAATACAAAAATATCCATGATGGACAAATTACCATAATTTGAAATAAAAACAGACTGTTGGTTGTGACCCTACGCTATTGTGCAACAGTGACAATTGCTTTCAGTCAGCTCATTGCTCCCAGCACTGCAGGACCTTCAGTCTCCACTGCCTTGATGCCCAAGGTTGACCATAGTTCATGAACAGATTGGACAATACAGATACTATATGCAGTCTTGCTTTCTGATTGTAGAGATTTTATAAATGTTTCTCATTTTGTCTGAACTAGAGGAGGATGTTTTGATAAGCATATATTAGAGGTCGGGGCTTCCTTGGTGTCTCAGCTGGTAAAGAATCTGTCTGCATTGTGGGAGACCTCGATTCAGTCCCTGGGTTGGGAAGATCCCCTGGAGGAGGGAAAGGCTACCCACTTCAGTATTCTGGCCTGGAGAATTCCTATAGTCCATGGGGTCACAAACAGTTGGAGACGACTGAGCAACTTTCATTTACTCACTTAGAGGTCAGACTTGTTTTCTTTTGCCTCAGGCTACAAACGTGGCTTGCCACTGCCCTGGTTTGTTAAATTCTAGATCCTGGGTTGGAAAGTCTACTTCTGCCTACACCTGTGGCTCTGAATCCTGGCTGCATATTCAAATAACCTGAGGAACCATCGAAACATCCCCATGCCGAAGACCCATCCTCAGAGTCCTTTTGGTTTGCCTGTGTGGTTCTGAATGTGGCTTGGCTTTGGGTTTGTTGCAAAACTCTCCAGTTCATTCTAATGTGTGCCCAAGGTTAACAATGATTTTGCCACTCTGCACTGCCTCCCTTCAAGAATGACAGTAATCCAACACACAAAATGAACTTTCTGTAAGGTGAAGTTGGCTGGAAAATACATCCTCTTTCAGATTGGAACAAGAATCATAGAATTTTAGATCTAGATGGTGCCTTAGGAGTCATAGATGGTAGAGCTAAAAGGACCTCTAATTAGATTGCCAATCTTACTAATGAGAAAACAGAGGCTCAAATATCGTATGATCTCATTTATATGTAGAATCCAAAAGATAAAAAAAACTAAAGTTCCCAGATACAGAAAACAGACTAGAAGTGGGGGTGGGCAAAATGGATGAAAGTGGTCAAAATGTAGAAACTTGCAGTTACAAAATAAATCAGCTGTGGCAATGTACAGCATGGTAATTATAGTTAATGATACAGCACTGTATATTTGAAAGTTGCTAGGAGAGTAAATCTTAAAGGTTCTCATCATAAGAAAAAAATTGTAACTATGTGTGGAAAGGAATGTTAACTAGACCAATTGTGGTGATTTTGCAATATAAACAAATACCAAATCATTATGTTGTACACCTGAAACTAATATTATAATTTTGTATGTCAGTTATACCTATGTCAATTATGTTCTGGGTACTTTCTCTGCATAACAGTTCAGTTCAGTTCAGTCGCTCAGTTGTGTCTGACTCTTTGCGACCCCATGAATCACAGCACACCAGGCCTCCCTGTCCATCACCAACTCCTGGAGTTCACTCAGACTCGCATCCATGGAGTCAGTGATGCCATCCAACCATCTCATCCTCTGTCGTCCCCTTCTCCTCCTGCCCCCAATTCCTCGCAGGATCAAAGTCTTTTCCAATGAGTCAACTCTTCGCATGAGGTGGCCAGAGTATTGGAGTTTCAGCTTTAGCATCATTCCTTCCAAAGAAATCCCAGGGCTGATCTCCTTCAGAATGGACTGGTTGGATCTCCTTGCAGTCCAAGGGACTCTCAAGAGTCTTCTCCAACACCACAGTTCAAAAGCATCAATTCTTCAGCATAACAAACCAACCCTAAATTTAATAGTGTAAAAGGAAAACATTTTACTATGTCCACGATTCTCTGGGTCAAGGGTTTTGACAGGGCACTATATATGAGTGCGTTTATGCCAAGTCACTTCAGTTGTGTCCGACTCCTTGTGACCTTATGAATTGTAGCCTGTCAGGCTCTTCTGTCCATGGGATTCTCCAGGCAAGAATACTGGAGTGGCTTGTCATGCCTTCCTCCAGGGGATTTTCCTGGCTCAGGGATTGAACCCAAGTCTCTGTAATGGCAGGCTGGTTCTTTAACACTAGCACCACCTGGGAAGCCCATGTCAATTATACACCTATTAAAAAAAAGAAAACAGTGAGTCAGAAAGGTAACCGGACTTGCAAATGAGGGGCAGAGAGAGAGGAGCAAAGGGCTTCAGAAACTCAGCCCAAGCTCTTTTCAAGGCCCTCATGAGAGAAAAAACAGTCCCCTCTCTCACCAAAAAGAAATTTAAGCAGCCCCCAAAGTCAGTAATTTCCCCTAAGTCATAAGAATTATAGTAAAACTTGTCTATTAATTCAGCATCTTAAAACATTTTTTAGAACAAATGTGATCAATCTGAATCCCAATTCATAAAGGATCAGCCTGCAAGCCAAACTGTTTATTTGATCTGTACCATGCTTTGTACTCAATATTCTGTGATAACTTACATGGGAAAAGAATCTGAAAAAGAACGGAGATATATATATATACACACACACATATATGAAACTGAATATTCACAGTATGCTATACACCTGACGCACAACATTGTAAATCAATTATACTCCAATATAAAATAAAAATTAAATTAATAAAATAAAAAGTTGACCCAAAGTTTAAACATGGAGAGACCTCACCTAAAGTTTTAATATAATGTACTTCCTGTGCAGGCTTGGAATACTTGGCACTGGGTCCTGCATTCCTGACCATAACAACTAGCCAGGCCTGAGTCACCGCTGCCCATTGGAGGAAGCCTCCACCCCTTCCTGCTGCAATTCAGGACTCTAGGCTGGCTAAAAACGAAATCGGACTTCTCCCAAGTGCCAGAATCCTCCACCCATCTGTTTCAGGCATTGGCACTGACTCTTTGGCCCGGGTTGTATTTGAGTTTGCAGCCCGTGGTCCTGTTGTCACATGCCCATTGTTCCCCAGGCATTGGGGGCAGAAAGAGCAACTCCTGGGCTCCCTTCTGACTGGAAGAGCAGGGCAGGCTGGGTGGTGAGGTGGGTCCTCTACTGAGAACCCTTCGGGGGGGCTGGATCTTCTATTCTTGGGTTCTTCTGTCAGTCATCACTGCGGACCAACAGATCCTGTCACTGGAAATCTCTGCCCTGCGTCGTCAAGGTTCCTCTTCCTGCTGGTTTGCTTTCCGCCCAATCCAGGATGCCTTCCCTCTTTTCATGTAAAGTCCACTCGTCCTTCCAGATTCAGCTTCCTGGATTACTCTGATCCGTGGTGTCCTCTTCCTTCTCAGAAACTTCTCCCATGACATCATGTCAATACAGAAACCATATGCTCTTTTGATTTCCTCAGGCCGGAGGATAAGCTCCTTAAGTTTGCCTACTTGTAATTCCTTTGAATCCTCCCTAACACCCTGGACGGTACTGGACAAACAGAATCTTTACAATAGACCCTGTGCTTTTTAAACTCAGGATTCCCCTCAAACTCCCTCCGCCTTGGGAGCAGACGATGCAGCTCCCAGTGTCAGGCACTAGAGGTCGCTCGGCCACACACATCTCGCCCTGCCCAGGTTCCATGCAGCACACGGAGTACTAGCGCCTCTGGAAGTAGGGCAGGCTCATTTATTTCCTCTCCAACACAGCCTCGGGCCATCAGAGCCTCTGATGTCAGGGTCCCTGCCGCGCAAGCTGCAGAATGAAAACACTGCAAATAAGAAAGGTCACTGCCTCCGCTCTGCACATTTACTTCTCACCTGAAATCTCTGCTTCACTAGCAACATCCCGGCTCAGGCTCTGAATGTTTTTCCTGACTCAGTGTTCCAGCAGGAGGGAGAAGGAATCTGTGACTAGTGCGCACACGTGTGTGTCCTTACAGATTGTTGCGTCAGGTCCATGGGCCAGCATTGTGTCAAGGTAGGTTTCCATCTGCTCTCCTCTCCACCAACTCCCAGGAAGGTTCTGACCAGGGTACTGATGCCCCAGATCTGTTTTGCTTTGGCTACTGTTGTTTTCAATGAATAACAAGAATGACCTTTTAAAACAGGCCTTATCAAGTTGTTCAGCCTTGAAGTAAAGGCAGCAGTCAGGTTTTATTTGAGAGACTTGCTGAGCCCAACGCAACAGTATGAGGGGAGCACAGTAGGTCTGAAAATGGGACAGGTGCCATGGCAGGCGGGAGGGGCAGAAGAGGGAAGACCTAAGGGAAAGCTGATCACGCACACCCAAGGGCCCAGCGTGGTGTCATGCTGGCATTGCAGACCGTGTCCCTGACACTGGTTGCGTCAGAGTGATTGTAGAGCTTAGCAAGTAAAGTGTCCATCACAGCGATTCAAATGAATGTCCAGACACTGGGAAGAAAGCTTGGAGTAGAGAAGACCTGGACCCTAAAGCTCAAAGAACAAACTTTCTGGCCTGGAATAACATATTTCAAGGCCATCTCACTGGTAACTTCTAAGTAGCACTCAGACCTCTTTGAAAGAAAGGCCAGTTTGTGTGTATGTCACCCGTCACAAGGATGCACTTAGTAGCAGTACAGCAACCCTGAAGCTGGACTCCCTAAGCGGAAATCCCAATTCTGACATTTACTAGGCATGACTTAAACTCTGTCTCAGTCTATTCATCTGAAAAATGGGACTAATAATAACACTTATTTCACTAGGTTAAACAAGTTCATATATGTAAAGTGCTTAGAATAGCATGTGGCACATAGTAAGTGCATATGTAAATATAAGCTTAAAAATTATCTGCTTTGCACAAAGATCACAATAAAGCCCCTCTTTTCCATTCTTGGCTGTGTCTGGAATAAAGAATGAAAAAAAACTTTTCCAATTTTATATCTAAGTGGTGACAATACCATTTTCAGTTCAACAATTCTTTCCTTTCTTACACAGTCAAGTTTATAATTATCTTTAAAGTGTTTATTTTCTTTTCATCCCACCTCTCTTTAAATAAAAAGTCTGAAAAAATGGGTAAGGGAACAAAATCAAGAATTGGTTCTTTGGAAAGATCAGTAAAATTGGCAAATCTTTCGCTGTATTGATTAAGAAAAAAAGAGTGAGTGAGAGTGCTTAAATAACTAAAATCAGAAATGAAAGAGAAGTCATGACTACCAATTTTACAGAAGCAAAAAGGATTGTCAGACAGCACTGTGACCAATCGTAGGCCGAGAAATTGAATAACCTGGATGAAAGGGACAAATTCCTAGAAACCCAACCTATCAAGACTCAATTGTGAAGAAATAGAACATCTGAACAGAACTATAACTAGTAAGGAAATTTAATCAGTAATAAAAAGCTTCCCGATAGAGAAAAACCCAAGACCAGATGGCTTCTTTGGCAAACTCTACCAAACATTTAAAGAAGAATGACATCAAGCCTCCTCAGATTCTTCCAAAACTTGAAGAGGAGGGAACACTCCCAAGCTCATTTTAGGAGGGCAACATCTCCCTAATACTAGAGCCAGACAAAGACACTACAAGAAAAGACAACTACAGACCCTGATGAATATTGATGAAAAATTCTTAACAATATAGTAGGAAACAGAACTCAACAGCAGACTTAATACTATTAAAAAGTCAGTACCACCCAAAATGGTCTACAGCTTCAATGCAATGCCTATCAAAATCCCAATTTTTTTTTTTTTTTGCAGAAATAGAAAAATCCATTCTGAAATACAAATGAAATCTCAAGGAACCCTGAATAACCAAAGCAATCTTGAAGCAGGGCAGTGTTGGAGATCGCACACTTCGTGATTCCAAAATTACTACAAAGTCACAGTAATCAAAACAGTGTTGTACTTGCATAAATACAGGTATATAGACTAATGAAGAGTCCTTTGGACAGCAAAGAGATCAAAGCAGTCAATTCTAAAGGAATCAACCCTGAATATTCATTGGAAGGACTGATGCTGAATCTGAAGCTCCAATACTTTGGCTACCCGATGCGAAGAACTGACTCCTTGGAAAAGACCCTGTTGCTGGGAGAGATTGAAAGCAAAAGGAGAAGGAGGCAGCAGAGAATGAAGTGGTTAGATAGCATTACCGACTCGATGGACTTGAATTTGAGCAAACTCCAGGAGATAGTGAAGGACAGAGGAGCTTGGCATGCTGCAGACCGTTGGGTCACAAAGAGTCGGACATGACTGAACAAACGACAAGACCAATGAACTAGAATGGAAAACTGAGAATAAATCTCATATACATGGACAAATATTTTTTGTAAATGTCAAGATCATTCACTGGGCAAAGGACAGTCTTTTCCAAAAAATGGTTATGGGAAAACTGGATATCCATAAGCTAAAGAACAAAGTTGGACCCTTATCTTACATTATATGGCAAAATTAATTTAAAATTGATCAAAGATCTAAGCATAAGAGGTAAAGCTATAAAGTTCTTAGAAGATAATATAGGAAGAAGCTTCATGACATTGGATTTAGCAATGATTTCTTGGCTATGACACTGAAAGCTCAGGCAAAGAAAGAAAAAAAAATAGATAAACTGGACTACACCAAAATTTAAATCTCTGTTCATCAAAGGATATAATTCCTTGAATGAAAAGGAAATCCACAGGAGAGAAAATATTTGCAAATTATATATTGTGTAACGGTTTAGCATACAGAATATATAAAGAACCCCCGCAACTCAATAACAACAATAAACCTGATTTTAAAATGTGCAAAAGACTTCAAAAGACATTTTTCTAAAGAAGATACACAAGTGGCCAAAAAGTACTTGAGAAGGCATTCAACATAGCTAACCATTCGTTCAGTTCAGTCGCTCAGTCATGTCCGACTCTTTGCGACCCCATGAATCGCAGCACGCCAGGCCTCCCTGTCCATCACCAACTCCTGGAGTTCACTCAGACTCAAGTCCATCGAGTCAGTGATGCCATCCAGCCATCTCATCCTTGGTCGTCCCCTTCTCCTCCTGCCCCCAATCCCTCCCAGCATCAGAGTCTTTTCCAATGAGTCAACTCTTTGCATGAGGTGGCCAAAGTACTGGAGTTTCAGCTTTAGGGAAATGTAAATCAAAACTGTAATGAGATATTACCTCATATCCATTCGGGGCTATTATAAGAAAATAAAACAGAAAATAACAAATGTTGACAAGAATGTAGAGAAATTGAAAATTTTCTGCACTGTTAGTGGGAATGTAAAATGATGCAGCTGCTATGGAAAACAGTATGACAGTTCCTCAAAACTTAACAGTAGAATTATCAGAAATTATGTTTCTGGATATGTATAAATCGAAAAGAATTGAAAGCCGGACTTCAAAGAGGTATCTGCACACACATGTTCATAGCATTATTCATTATAGCCAAAAGGTGGAAGCATCCAAAGTATACATAGAAGAATGAATTGGCAAACAAAATCCAGTCTATACATGTATTGGACTATTATTCAACTTTAAAAAGAAGGAAATTCTGACACATGTTACAACTTGGATGAATTTTGTAAACACTGTGCTAAATGAACTAAACCAGTCACCAAAGGGTGAATACTGTATAATTCTAGTTGTAAAGGGTACTGAGAGTAGTCAAATTCATAGCAAAAGAAAGTAGAATGGTGGTCCCCAAGGTCTGGAGGGAGGGAAGAACAGGAAGTCATTGTTTCTGGGGTGCAGAATTTCCATTTTGCAAAATGAAACCTGGAGATGGATGGTGGTGATGACTGCACAACCATGTGACTGTATTGAATGCCTCCAAACAGAGCACTGAAAATGGTTCAGGTGGTAAATTTCATGTATTATGTATGTTGCCAGAATGAAATAACCTGGATAAGAACATATTCAACCACTCATTCCTTCAATAACTATTACTATTTCCTGAGGGCCTGTAATGTGCCAAGCTCCTTTTAAGGTGCTGAGATGGAGTGGTGAGACAAATACATGGTCCTGCACTAATGAGAGCTCTAGTCTAATTGGTCAGGGGAGGGTTGGGCAGGGCACAGGGAATACACAAGAAAACAGAGAAGTAGGCAAGGCAGTTTAGATACTGATGAGCGCAAGGGAAATGAACAGGGTGATAGGATAGGAATGACTTAGAGCCTGGGGTTTACTTATGATGGGTTGATCAAGCAAAACATATCTGAACGATGACACGTGAGCCAAGATCTGAAAGTGGAAATGAATTAGACATGCAAAGAGCCTGAGTAGGGATAAGATGTTGTTGTTCAGCCGCTCAGTCATGTCCAACTCTTTGCGACCCCATGGACTTCAGCACACCAGGCTTCCCCATCCATCACCAACTCCCAGGGCTTACTCAAACTCATGTCCATTGAGTCAGTGATGCCATCTCCAACCATCTCATTCTCTGTCATCCCCTTCTCTTGCTTTCAGTCTTTCCCAGCATCAGGGTCTTTACCAATGAGTCAGTTCTTTGCATCAGGTGGCCAAAGTACTGGAGTTTCAGCTTCAGCATTAGCCCTTCCAGTGAATATTCAGGGTTGATTTCCTTTGGGATTGACTGGTTTGATCTCCTTGTTTGGTCCAAGGGACTCTCAAGAGTCTTCTCCAGCACCACAGCTAGAAGGCATCAGTTCTTCAGCACTCAGCCTTTTTTATTGTCCTGCTCTCACATCCGTACACAACTACTGGAAAAACCATTGCTTTGACTGTACAGACCTTTGTATACAATATGATAAGATAAGATAAGCATGTGCAAAGGCCCTGACATCATAAAAGGCTTGGGAAATCAGGGAACACAAGAAAGACCTGGCTCTGGAGCAGGAAGTGAGAACGGGACAGGGTGAGTTTGGAGAGCTGGGCAGTGGCTACATCATGTAAAGCTTTGTTCCCTGGATAAAAGGGTGTTGATTTTATTCTGATGAGAAGCTACAGAACATATCTAAACAGAATAGAGACATGATCCAATTTTTGTTTCAAAGTATGGCAGTAAGAGAGAAAGCATTGAGCCCAGTAAGGAAATGAGAGGCGATGGCTTAAACCAAGGTGACAGCAGCAGGAGTTGTTTTTCAGTCACTAAGTAGTGTCTGACTCTGTGACCCCATGAACTGCAGCCCACCAGGTTTCTCTGTCCTTCACTGTCTCCCGGAGTTTGCTCAAACTCATGTCCATTGAGTCAGTGAGCAGCAGAGACGGAGTGAAGTGGATGGATTTTAGATAGATTTTTGAGTTAAAACACAGAATGACTGATAGTCTGACAGAGGAAGTTGAGGGAAAGGGAGAAATTAGTCTTTATTTCTAGTTGCTTTTGACATGCGTGGATGTGTGGATGTTGGCATTTACAAGAGAAGAAGCAGAAGACAGTGAAAGAGGCAGCCTGGGCTAGGAGAACGGTTTGGTTTTGCACATGTTACATTTAATGTGAACATCAGGTATCCAAATGGAGATGTCAAATCGGCGTTTATGTACACAAGTTTGGGGTCCAGGAATATGGCCAGGCCTGGGGAAGTAAACCTGGGAGTCATCAGCGAATAGATATTTAGAGCCAAATGCCTGATTGATATTATTCTAGGGAGAGTGTGTGTTCTGGATATTTTATATGGCCCTTTGCCTGGAATGGAGGTATGATTGAGCCCATTAGTAAGAAAGTCTCACAACAGTTTCCCAGTAGAAGCAATGTTTCTCTCCTGGATCAGATGTGCACGTCTGGGTTCCATAACACACTGAGGAAGAGGGAGAACTAGGTTGAGGGGTGTGTGTCTTTTTTTTCCATCCCTTCTTCCAAGATTGTATTCATTGAGCAAGTTTTCAGTGAACTCCAGATGCAAATGAATCGAATTGCTTTCCTCTTCCCACTCTGAGCAAAGCCCTGGATGGCGATTATGAGAGGCAGATGAGAAAAAGAAGTGTAATTCTTCCCTGTAAAAAGCTTAACTACTCAGAAAGAAAGGAAGTTAGTGAAAGAGTAAAATAAACATCAGTTCAGTTCAGTCACTCAGTCGTGTCCGACTCTTTGCGACCCCATGAATCGCAGCACGCCAGGCCTCCCTGTCGATCACCAACTCCCAGAGTTCACTCAGACTCACGTCCATCGAGTCAGTGATGCCATCCAGCCATCTCATCCTCTTTCGTCCCCTTCTCCTCCTGCCCCCAATCCCTCTCAGCATCAGAGTCTTTTCCAATGAGTCAACTCTTCGCATAAGGTGGCCAAAGTACTGGAGTTTCAGCTTCAGCATCATTCCTTCCAAAGAAATCCCAGGGCTGATCTTCAGAATGGACTGGTTGGATCTCCTTGCAGTCCAAGGACTCTCAAGAGTCTTCTCCAACACCACAGTTCAAAAGCATCAATTCTTTGGCACTCAGCCTTCTTCACAGTCCAACTCTCACATCCATACATGACCACTGGAAAAACCATAGCCTTGACTAGACAGACCTTAGTCGGCAAAGTAATGTCTCTGCTTTTGAATATACTGTCTAGGTTGGTCATAACTTTTCTTCCAAGGAGTAAGTGTCTTTTAATTTCATGGCTGCAGTCACCATCGGCAGTGATTTTGGAGCCCCCCAAAATAAAGTCTGACACTGTTTCCACTGTTTCCCCATCTATTTCCCATGAAGTGATGGGACCAGATGCCATGATCTTAGTTTTCTGAATGTTGAGCTTTAAGCCAACTTTTTCACTCTCCTCTTTCACTTTCATCAAGAGGCTTTTTAGTTCCTCTTCACTTTCTGCCATAAGGGTGGTGTCATCTGCATAACTGAGGTTATTGATATTTCTCCCGGCAATCTTGATTCCAGCTTGTGTTTCTTCCAGCCCAGCGTTTCTCATGATGTACTCTGCATATAAGTTAAATCAGCAGGGTGACAATATACAGCCTTGACATACTCCTTTTCCTATTTGGAACCAGTCTGTTGTTCCATGTCCAGTTCTAACTGTTGCTTCCTGTCCTGCATACAGAATTCTCAAGAGGCAGGTTAGATGGTCTGGTATTCCCATCTCTTTCAGAATTTTCCACAGTTTATTGTGATCCACACAGTCAAAGGCTTTGGCATAGTCAATAAAGCAGAAATAGATGTTTTTCTGGAACTCTTTTGCTTTTTTGATGATCCAGCGGATGTTGGCAATTTGATCTCTGGTTCCTCTGCCTTTTCTAAAACCAGCTTGAACATCAGGAAGTTCAGTTCACGGTTCACATATTGTTGAAGCCTGGCTTGGAGAATTTTGAGCATTACTTTACTAGCATGTGAGATGAGTGCAGTTGTGCAGTAGTTTGAGCATTCTTTGGCATTGCCTTTCTTTGGGATTGGAATGAAAACTGACCTTTTCCAGTCCTGTGGCCACTGCTGAGTTTTCCAAATTTGCTGGCATATTGAGTGCAGCACTTTCACAGCATCATCTTTCAGGATTTGATAGGTAAGGCATTATATGGGTTCAGTGCAGGAAAGAGAAACTAGTTACTTTATTCAGGAAAAAACGATGAATGAAGTGAACTAGGTGCATAAAAAAATTGTGGAAGATTTCAGGAGTTCACTTTCAACGGGCCCCGGGGCTGACTCCTTTAACATTAAAGAACTGACCACCAGGGAGCTAGGCACCTGTGCATCTGTTGAGTTCAAAACCTCGCCTTAACAACTGCTATTCAGGAATCAGGAAGTTGGAATCTGGAAGTGGACAGCAATGGGCAGTTATGGAAATTGTCTCTTAATACTGAGAAAAACTGGATACTAGGATGTGGAACACTGAGCCCAGCCACGCCTCACCCCACCCCACGCTCCCTACACACACAGACAGCTTCCTTTCAACACCCAGGAGAATGGATGTGGAATATTGCTGAGGAAATATTTTGCATCCTCACAACCCTTTCTGTCATTTGAAACCAGCCAAAGGTGGAGGAATATGGTCCCCACCTCACTATAGCCTTTCAAATGTAGCACAAGTTCACCTGCTTGTCAAAACCTATTTCCTGTCCTGAATTCTAGATGAAACCGTCTGAGAAATGTGGTTTTCAGCCTTCTTGCCTCTGAGGTTCAGAGAGGTACCCTAGGAGTGGTTCTCCCCTGGGAGTGAGTTTCTTCCCCTCTCCACTGCCCTGGAGACATTTGGTAATGTTGGAGACCTTTTTGGTTGTCATAGCTGGAGGGTGAATGCTGGCAACTGGTGGGTAGAAGCTAGGGATGTCATTAAACTCTACAGGACACATGACGGCCCCTCATGACAAAGAATTATCTGGCTCCAAATATCAGTGGTGCTGAGGTTACAGAAACTTTGTTATAGAAAAATGGTGAAATAGAAATTGACTAAATCTAAGTGTTGTGTCAAACAATGGTGAAGGACCCAGGTTAGTTATACAAATAATTAGTGTCAATGGAATTTTTATTTATTTATTTTTAATGAACATCAATTAGACAGGAGTTGGAGAGGGTCCAGAATTTTTCATAAATGACATGGAGACCGAATTGCATTCTGAAGATGGTGAAGAATTGAATCGCTATATGCTGAGACAGGAAAGTAGGTGATAAGAGTCAGGAAGGGGGAAATAACCTAAGGCTTGAAGTTAGGAAAGAAAAGCCATGTTTGCAAGCTGAAAGGAAGATCAGACTGACTATGGCAGGAAACTAAAATTATGAAGTTTTGAAATAGGTGTTTAAACAGGTGGTATCAGATCGTGAAGAGCTTTGAACATCTGGCCAAGAAGTTTGGACTGTAGTGTGGTGAAGTGGAAAGTCTTAGGAACCAGGCAAAAGAATATTGCAGCCTGCCTCCACCTCCTATAGTGAGATCCTGGAAATACTTCTTACCTTTTCCCTATCTAGAGATACTATGATAGCCATCTGTGGTTTATGTAAGATCAGGATAGTACATGATCCTCTTCCTCTTTTGACAATAAGGACTATAGGAGACTTGCCTCTTACACAATTCAAGAAGAAACCAGACAGTTCTACAACCTACGAGCCAATCTTTCAATGCAACCACAGTGCCGGGACATCTAGCCTCTTAGTCGACAGCCAGGCAGAATAGTAAATGGAATCACATTGTTTTTCCCATTTTAGAAATATTTCAGTTTATTTAAATTGTTAAGTAGAATATGAAACCAAATTTGTAGCTGCTACGAGAGAATGGACTTAACTGGGGTTTATTTATTTTATATATTTTTTTAATTAATTAATTAATTTATTTTTACTTTACAATTCTTTATTGGTTTTGCCATACATTGACATGAATCCACCACGAGTGTACATGCGTTCCCAAACATGAACCCCCCTCCCACCCCCCTCCCCACAACATCTCTCTGGGTCATCCCCGCGTACCAGCCCCAAGCGTGCCATATCCTGCGTCGGACATAGACTGGCAATTCGATTCTTATATGATATTATACATGTTTCAATGCCATTCTCCCAAATCATCTCACCCTCTCCCTCTCCCACTGAGTCCAAAAGTCCGCTATACACATCTGTGTCTTTTTTGCTGTCCTGCATACAGGGTCATCATTGCCATCTTTCTAAATTCCATATATATGTGTTAGTATACTGTATTGGTGTTTTTCTTTCTGGCTTACTTCACTCTGTATAATCGGCTCCAGTTTCATCCATCTCATCAGAACTGATTCAAATGTATTCTTTTTAACGGCTGAGTAATACTCCATTGTGTATATGTACCACAGCTTTCTTATCCATTCATCTGCTGATGGACATCTAGGTTGTTTCCATGTCCTGGCTATTATAAACAGTGCTGCGATGAACATTGGGGTACATGTGTCTCTTTCAATTCTGCTTTCCTCCGTGTGTATGCCCAGCAGTGGGATTGCTGGGTCATAAGGCATTAACTGGGGTTTAAGGAGAAATTTCTACAAAGGATCACAAGAGACTTACAGAAAAAGGAGTAAAGCCCTAATTTTAAACAAATAGAATTCATGTTTCAAACAGATTAGACAAAAATTGATATATACCCCATTTCCCCTTTTATTTATATTTAGAAAGTACAGATTAAACAAAAGGTAGCTGTATCCTTTGTGAATACAATGCAGATTATAATTGTGCAAACAACAAAGCTGTCAGTCTATTACCCCAAAATTCCCGTGTTTGGGACCAGGGGGTTAGGGTATTTCTATTACTTTACTAAACACACTGAGGTCATCTCTATTTGTTTTTATCTCTCTCTCTCTCTCTTTTTTTTTTTTTGGTTATAGCCATCTTAGTGAGACTAAAGTGGTATTTTTTTGTGACTTTGTTTTGCATTTCATTGCATAATAACTAATGACTGAGAACATCTTTTAATGTTTGTTGGCCTTTTGTATATCTTATTTTGGAGAAATTCTGTTCAATTACTTTGCTCATTTTTTGAGTTATTTGTTGCCTTGTAAGAATTCTTTCTATGTATTCTGAACACTAAACCCTTAACAGATACATGATTTGCAAATATTTTCTCCCGTTCTGTGGTTATCTTTTCAGTCTTTCAATGGTGTCCTTTTGTGCACAAAAGGTTTTCATTTTAACAAAGTCCAGTGTATCTATTTATTTCTCTTGTTGCTTTTGCTTTTGGTGTCCATATAAGAAAACATTGCCAAATCCAAGGTCATGGAAATTTATCCCTCTCTTTCCTTTTAAGAGTTTCATAGTTTTAGCTCCTATATTTAGATCTTTGATCCATTTTGAGTCATACTGTCTTTTGAATTATCTTGCCTTCTGTAGAACTCTGTTCACAAGTTGCCCTACCAACCTCCATGTCCCAACCTCCTCTAGGAAGTGTTGCCTGCTCACTACCTTCTCACAATGGTCTATTTAGACCTTCTGTATAGTGCCCCATTCTCCAGATCTTTGTAAAAGTGCCAGCCACCAAAATCTTCTTTCATCATTCTCCCTTCAAATATCCTGTTCTTTGCTGTTGGCGGTGGAAAAGAACTGAAGTAACTGATGGTTTCTTAGAATTCAGAAGAACTGATCAGTGGAAGGCTTTGCCCTTTCCAAGATAGATCACATTTTATTAGTGGACATTTTTAATAGACTATTTTTAGAACAGTTTTTGGTCCACAGTAAAATTGAGAGGAAGGTACATAGATTTCTTACATCCTCCCTGCTCCCACACATGCATCGCCTCCACCATTAGTAACATCCCACACCAGAGTGGCACGGTTATTACAACTGATGAACCTACATTAGCACATAAAAACCACCCTAAGTCCATAGTTCAGGTTAGGGTTCATGCTTGGTGTTATATGGGTTTTGACAAATATGTAATGACACGTATCCACAATTATGGGCTTCTCTGGTGGCCTGCCAATGCAGAAGACATGGGTTCTATCCCTGTGGGCTACGGTCCATGGGGTCACAAAAGAGTTGGACACTAACTTAGCGACTAAACAACAACAACAAATGTACCATTATTGTATCATGTGGAGTAGTTTGCTGCCTTAAAAATTCTCCATGTTCCACCTATTCCTCTCTGCCTCCCCACCGGCCCCTGGAACCTACTGATCTTTTTATTATCGCCATTGTTTTGCCTTTTCCAGGAGGTCATATACATGGAATCATGTAGCCTCCTAATGGACTTTCAGAATCCAGTATTGCCTTATTTCAAGCACAAATCCATAAACCCTTTGAGAAAAGAGATTGTGGTTTGTCTTCTCATATGTCCAGGAGGCATTTATTATCTATAGAACGTGTGAATGAATTCCTAGTGATGACATTTTAGTATCTTAGCAATCACAAAATAGGCAATACCTTTGGAAAGAAGAACCCTCTCAGAAACACTGGTTTATAATGATCATCTAATGGGAAGTTAGCAATGAGAAGAATCTGGAATCACTTTTGAAAACCTAGGTGATATTTTTCTAACAAAGTCTTGGACTATCCACCAGTCTAAGACACAATGAAACTTTGACAGACAAGGGCACAAATAGCAACTGCCACTGCAAATGAGATAGTCATTGTGGCTTGTAAAATTTCTACATGATTTCTTGTGATATTGCTCATTCACCCTTAGGCTATCAGGGTGGGTTCAGAACACAGGAATAAAGAACCACTTTTACCTTCATAGGAAAATGAATAATTATGTCCAAGCAGTTCATAATGTCCTATTCCATGATGATAAGATACATATCTCATTCTTTTCCCTCAGAGAATCCTCTACTTTCTGTAACATTTCTTCAAAAAATTGTTTTGCCAGCTTTGTAAATACTCAGTATTAGGGTCAATTTAGGAGTTGTTTATTATTGGAACCTTGAAAGAACTAAACATGTCTTTGGTTAGTCAGAGACATTTTGCTTTGGTGATTTAAACACAACAAATTAGAAAAAGCCTTTAATGTTGAAATTATGGGAGATCAAATATTTAATGTTCAGCAGTCAAACAGCAGAGCAATTAATTTACCAGGAATTTTTACATAAGATAACTAACCTCCAAGAGCCATCATTCATGACTAAAAAAAATACCTATTATTTCAAATGTTGGTCAACTCAACCAACAAGCTAATTATTGGAGTGTGTGTGTGTGTGTGTGAGAGAGAGAGTGTGTGTGTGTGTGTGAGAGAGAGTGTGTGTGTGTGTGTGTGTGTGTGTAAAATTGCCAACCATTTCCCCCTGAAGAACTGAACATTGCAGAAAAGCATTTGCAATATTGAAAAAAAATTTTTTTTTGGCTTATACTTGAGAAAGCAAGTTGTTCTATCTTCTCCTTAGATGGCTTCTGTGTGTGTGTTCTGTTTATTTATTTTGGAGACTATAAGTGGTAGGAGGACAGGACCCATGTCATCCTAGTTCACCCTAAAGGGAAAGAGGATTGTTGGTGGCTTGCGAGGGAGGGTGGGACAGAGGGGGACTGCTTAGCAAATAATTAAGGAAGAAATAAAGCCTCCTGCTTTCTATAGGCAATAAAAGACTAAGAAAATATTGGAAAAGTAAAAAGGATTATTCTCATTTGACATTTCATAGGTCCCACCATAAAATTTGCATGGACAAATATTCTCTAGAGGCTTTGCCTACCAGGGGAGTGAGGTTTGGAGGAACAGGCCTAGTGGATGAAAGTTGCAGAGAATCATTTAATTGCAGAAGAGGTTGGCCTTCATCTGTCCCTCTGACTTGCTCTTCCTTTTGTGTGCACGCATGTACATATACACACATACACACACACGCTCTCTCTCTCATTGTATTTTCCTTCTTTTTCCTCTTTCAGCTTCTTTTTTTTAAAGTAATTAATTTATTTTAATTGGAGGATAATTATAATATTGCGGTGATTTTTGCCATACATCAACATGAATCAGCCATGGGTGTACATGTATCCCACCATCCTGAACCCCCCTCCCACCTCCCTCTCCACCCCATCCCTCTGGGTTGTCCCAGAGTACTAGCTTCGAGTGCCCTGATTCATGCATCAGACTTGCGCTGGTCATCTATTTTACATATGGTAATATACATGTTTCAATGCTGTTCTCTCAAATCATCCCACCCTTGCCTTCTCCCACATAGTCCAAAAGTCTGTTCTTTACATCTGTGTCTCTTTTGCTGTCTTGCATATAGGATTGTTGTTACTATTTTTCTAAATTTCAGATATATGTGTTAATATACTATATTGGTGTTTCTCTTTCTGACTTACTTCACTCTGTATAATAAGCTCCAGTTTCATCCACCTAATTAGAACTGACTCAAATGCATTCTTTTTTATAGCTGAGTAATATTCCATTGTGCATGTGTACCACAACTTCCTTATCCATTCATCTGCTGATGGACATCTAGGTTGCTTCCATGTCCTAGCTATTGTAAACAGTGCTGCAGTGAATGTTGGGGTACATGTATCTCTTTCAATTCTGGTTTCCTCAGTGTGTATGCCCAGCAGTGGGATTGCTGGGTTGTATGGCAGTTCTATTTCCAGTTTTTTAAGGAATCTCCACACTGTTCTCCATAGTGGCTGTACTAGTTTGCTTTCCCACCTAGAGTGTAAGAGGGTTCGTTTTTCTCCACACCCTCTCCAGCATTTATTGTTTGTAGACTTTTCAATGGTGGCCATTCTGACTGGTGTGAGATGGTACCTCATTGTGGTTTTGATTTGCATTTCTCTGATAATGAGTGATGCTGAGCATCTTTTCATGTGTTTATTAGCCATCTGTATGTCTTCTTTGGAGAAATGCCTGTTTCATTCTTTGGCCTACTTCTTGATTGGGTTGTTCGTTTTACTGGTTTTGAGCTGCATGAGCTGCTTATATATTTTTGAGATTAATTCTTTGTCAGTTGCTTCATTTGCTGTTATTTTCTCCCATTCTGAAAGCTGCCCTCAGCCTGTTTCTTATGCATTGTCTCATTTCTTTGGAAAATATGTACTTGAAGCATGTGAATATTTTTGCATTTAAGAATCAAAGTTGTATATTTCCCTCAAAAATGTAAACCAGATCAAATATTTTCTGTATCTTTCACCCACCCTGGTCTCTCCCCAAACCCTCCTCACCCCCTGTAGGTTGGTTGTTGGCTGCTTCTTTTACTTATAGCTTCCTTACACACTAGGTGAGTGATACTTAACAGAAAACTCTAACCCTATCCAAGAAATACTAGTGGAGAAAATGTGTGAGAAAAATGTTACTTTAGAATACCTCTCTTAGCTGTTTATTTGTTTATTCCATGCCTTATGCCAGAAATTAAGGATCACTCACAAAAATAGGAATAATTCGGAAAGATACAGTAAATTAAAAGCAGATCAGAAGTTGGATAAAAGGAAAATTAAGATGGAAACCAGGAACAGATCATGTTTTAAACTTGCTCAGATCAGCTCCTCTTTTCCTTTTAGCTGACCAGATGTATTCAAAGAGATTGTTTTAGCAAAGCCCCCTTTGTCAGAGGTAGCGGAGGAGATTATCTTCCTTGGAGAAAAGATTGTCTGGATTTCTGGGGTTTTTTTTAGTTGTTGTATCAGTAAAGTGAATGAAACAGTTACCTTCGCTGGGAGAAGGTTCATCAGACAAAATGAAGAATTAGGGGGCATGAAGGAATGATGTGAGGCCAGAATCAGAAAAAAAATAAAGAGCTTGCAATCTTTTGACGTCTAGATAGAGTTTGCATGACACGTTATGTCCTAGGAGGCTGTTCAGCACGTGCATTCATTTAGTGATTTTTTTTCCCACTTATCTAAATCAGGATTTCTCAGCCTCAGCACTACAGGCATTTTGGCTGGATAATTCTTTGTTGTTAGGGAATGTCTTGTGCATTGTAGGATGTTTAACAGCATCCTTGGCCTCTAAGGACTAAATGCCATATCGCTCCTCAGGTGTGACGAGTAACAGTGTCTCTGAACATTGCTCAAAGTCCCTGACATGGCAAAATTGCCCCTTACTGACCTAAACGTATTCAAACATTCATCCCAGGCACCCTGTGAATTGAAGAGATAAGTATTTTCTTCCTTCATGGGGCTTGAACTCTTTATTTGCAAAATGAAATGCATGAATGTGGACATTAAGTGAATGGAGGAAGGAAAGATTAAATTCAGTTGCTGTGAAGATCAATTAAGAAGACCCACAAAAAGTGTTTAGGGCAAACCTTGGCACATTGTACGTGGTCAGTCAGTGTTTACCATTAAAAATGTTCATCAGTGTTACCATGGTAACTGTCAGTATTGATTTAAAGCATGATGGTTTTCAATGTTTTTTTAGTTGGTTTCTCTCTCTTAATCATCATGACTTAGTGGGTCATTGTTGGTGATGCTCCTATTGTATAGATGAGGACACACAGGCTCAGAGAAGAGATGTGTCCCATTGATAGCTGGTAAACAGTAGGCTCAAGGCTCTAGTGGTAAAGAACCTGCCTGCCAATGCAGGAGACATAAGAGATGCAGGTTCAGTCCCTGAGTTGGGAAGATCCCCTGGAGAAGGGCATAGCAACCCACTCCAGTATTCTTGCCTGGAGAATCCCATGGATTATGGGGGGCTATAGTCCACAGGGTTACAAAGAGTCGATACAACTGTATTTCTGAGTTACTAATAACTGAGTTACTAAACAGTAGGGTCAAGACTCAGTCTAGTCAAATCCAACTTTTTTCGTCTCCTCCATATTGTCTGCTACAAAGAGAACTGGCAGGACTAATGCCATAGAGTGAGACATCCACGCTGCATATAACTGTGATCAGCTATGGGCATCTGTCTTTTCTTTCCAAACACAACTCCTCCTAGACCGCCATGTTATACCATTAGCAAATGAAAATCAAAAGCCAACTTGACACCCTTGTATTTTTTTCTAAAACAGTCTAATATTCATGTAAGCCTGTGTTCAGTTCAGTTCAGTCACTCAGTTGTGTCCGACACCTTGTGACCCCATGGACTGCAGCACGCCAGGCCTCCCTGTCCATCACCAATTCCTGGAGCCTGCTCAAACTCATGTTCATCGAGTCGGTGATGCCATCCAACCCTCTCATCCTCTGTCATCTTCGCCTCCTGCCTTCAATCTTTCCCAGCATCAGGGTCTTTTCCAATGAGTCAGTTCTTCACATCAGGTGACCAAAGTTTTGGAGCTTCAGCTTCAGCTTCAGCCCTTCAATGAAGATTGCAGTCCAAGGGAAAGAGGAGAGTGAAAAAGCTGGCTTAAAACTCAACATTCAAAGCCTGTATATCCAGTCCTAATCTCTGTTCAGAGTAGCTGCATTAGCAGAGGTACTACATCTTAAGACCCATCTACCCTTTGTGTACACATAGTAGGGGCAGTACAGAATCAAGGTTTCCTATCCTGTGTCAGAAGCACACAGCCTTTCCCAAGAAAACCTTTGGCATACTACAACTATGTCATGGATCATTTCTAAGATCCCCCATTCAAGGTATTGCCATCTGTGCTGATGGTAGTTTCTACATGAGAGATAGAGTTACTGGGCCTTACTGTTCACACACCCATGTAACAATTTGTTCCTAGGGAATACAGCTTCTGCAAAAACCAGTTGGTCATGTGAGACCCTTGACTGCCAATGCTGAGTACTCAACATTGTGAGTTACCAGGGCTGGCTGACAAAGAATCGAAAGATGCTATTAGAAGGTTGAGGAATAGAAATCACGAAGTAAAGGACTCGTCATTGTTCCATGAAGATGTGACAAAAATTAGATTTGTTCTGAATGTCAGATTTGGATTTGGGAAAACATTGACCTTTACCATCAGAGAATCAACAGAGTCGTTTCCCCTGTTCAGTTAGTGGCTCCCCGTAACCCTCCCACTTTATTACCACCACTCCGCCTCCCTCCACCTACACATACAGACCAGGAAAACATTTACAGCTGGTGAGTATTTTAGCAGTGTGGTTTTAAAAGGTATTTAAAATTTTTCCTAGAGACCATCCTTCTGACATGAATAATGTTACATGATGGAATGAAGACCTCCAAAGAGCTATTCCTATTAATAAACTGGCTGATAAAATGTCAGAGTGAGCCACCGTTCTGATTCTCAAATAACGAATCATGTTGTAAGGATAAAACTTCTCCTAGTAATGCGCCAGGACCTCCTCTGCCTTGAAGAAAAACATTTTTTTTTCTTTTTAAAAATTATAATAAAGGAAGGACTAGAAAGGTAAATTAAAATTAAAGAGAAGCAAAGAAATGAAAATAACACTAGACACCTTTAGTTTAGAAAATTTGGGAGATCCTCCTGGTTATTTAAAATTTGTTGGGTAACAGAACATTACACATTAATCACAAATATTGTGTCATCAGTTCAGTTCAGTTCAGTCGCTCAGTTGTGTCCAACTCTTTGCGACCCCATGAGTGTCGGTGATGCCATCCATCCATCTCATCCTCTGTTGTCCCCTTCTCCTCCTGCCTTCAATCCCTCCCAGCATCAGGGTCTTTTCAAGTGGGTCAGCTCTCCACATCAGGTGGCCAAAGTTTTGGAGTTTCAGCTTCAACATCAGTCCCTCCAATGAACACCCAGGACTGATCTCCTTCAGAATGGACTGGTTGGATCTCCTTGCAGTGCAAGGGACTCTGAATAGTCTTCTCCAGCACCACAGTTCAAAAGCATTAGTTCTTTGGCACTCAGCTTTCTTTATACCAACTCTCACATCCATAACATGACTACTGGAAAAACCATAGCCTTGACTAGACAGACCTTTGTTGGCAAAGTAATGTCTCTGCTTTTTAATATGCTGTCTAGGTTGGTCATAACTTTCCTTCCAAGGAGTAAGCGTCTTTTAATTTCATGGCTGCAGTGACCATCCACAGTGATTTAGGAGCGCAGAAAAATAAAGTCAGCCACTGTTTCCACTATTTCGCCATCTATTTGCCATGAAGTGATGGGACCGGATGCCATGATCTTAGTTTTCTGAATGTTGAGCTGTAAGCCAGCTTTTTCACTCTCCTCTTTCACTTTCATCAAGAGGCTCTTTAGTTCTTCTTCACTTTCTGCCATAAGGGTGGTGTCATCTGCATATCTGAGGTTATTGATACTTCTCCCAGCAATAGTATATATCATATATACACATGGATTATATCCATCAATCATTTACTTGATGCTTCTAAACACAATCCTAGATTTATATGCATCCCATTCAAGAACTTTCCAAAAAATTATTGTTCCTGGGCTTGAACTGGTAGAAAGGAGAATGACAGGTCTGGGATTTACTTACTCTCTGTCACTGTGGAAAAGCTTGAGCATTTGCAACTGTATGTCAATAAAAATTTTTTTTAATCTGATGAATATGCTAGTATTTCCCTTTAAGGTAAATATTAGTTTCTTTTCAATTAAAAGACACTGGAAGAAAAAGTTTCAGTAAGTTATTTATCTGGCTGAGTTTCAAATTTCTTGCCTGTAATATGTGAGTGGTGCTAATAGTTAACATTCATTCAATATTGGCCACATTCTAGACCCTCTGCTCTGTGCTTTACATTCATTATCTCAGTTAATACTTTCAACAATCCTTTAACGTAGGATTTAATATTATCCCCATTTTCCAGATGCAAAACTGAGACTTGGAGGTCAAATGAATTGTTAAAAATCCCACAACTAATGAATGTCCTAGTAGGAATTCAAGACCAGGTACCAGACCATAATCCAGAGTATAAACTCATCTATGTTCAATAAAGTTAAATAACCCTTCACATATCCAGCAGAGTAGAGTATCTGTTGAAAATGGTAATAAACCGTGGTTGTGGATTTTAAAATAAAATCTGCCTGTAGGTATCTTTGCTTATGAAAGAAGCTCTCAACTTTGTTGTATGTTCAGATCACAAGGGCTATCTCAAAACAAACCAAAACCAAAACTTTGCTCACATTCCCTCCCATACAAATGAAATCAATATCTTTGGGACCTAGGTATATGTTTTATTTTTATTTTCAGAATCTTTGAGACCTAGGTACGTGTTTTATTTTGTATTTTTAAAGCTTCTGGAGTTCTGATTCCCAGTAAGATGGAGAAGCACATGCCACCCTATCTCTCCCACTGACTGCAATTATAAAACTTGAACAGATTGCATGAAGCAGCTATTTGAGGGTTTTGAAAAGTAAAAAGTAATAAGAAAAAAAGCAGGTGGATTGGGGAAGAATACCAGAATTCTCAGTCCCACTAAACCATCAAAAGATAAACCATAAGTTTATCTTTTCCTTCTTTCTTTTTTTCACTTAAACTCAAGGTGTCCTGAAACCCAGTGGCACAGACAGAAATATTTCCACAAGAAGCCCTTTATTTCCAGCACAAGAAGAAGAAAACTGGTTTCCCAATATATAGGCAGAGTAGGAGAAATCTTGTTTTTATAATATTCTATTTTCTTTTTTTCTATTCTCTTGATTCTCAGGTCCCAGTGACCAGTAGGCACTTCGAATTTAAAGGAGGGGGTCCTTCCTCTCAGGTGAGAAGAACTGTGGTCCCAAGAAGGTAAGGGGAACTCTCCTACTTATTTTTCTCTCTCTGTCCTCTCACTTCTTGGCCCTGGATATGGGTACATAGTAAGAAGTATGTGACAGAGTAGACAAATAAAGCCTCAAAAGACCATAAAGGGTGCCTCAGGAAACTAGCATGTATGGTGGAGATGGCAGAAAGGGAGAAGATCCAGGAGGCAACCCCATAAAAAAGTGTTTTTGTACCTCTAGTCCCATGAACTCTTCACATATAAATTTGATCCTGACCAGCATCTCACAGGTTGTGAGAGCTGACCTATGGGGTAGATTCTTACCCAGGTCCTAGAATGGCCATTGAATGGTACACATGTAAGACTGATCTCAATAGCAGTGCAAGGCTTTGAATATGGAAGAGACAAAACTCCTGAAGGCTCTCTGGATCCAACCAATTTGTTTGACTGGTAAGATGAACACTCCAAAAATCTCCATAGATTTAAATAATACCCAGAGTCTCATAACCATCAGAGATGTCCAGGATGAAACCCTGAAGTATTCAGCATGTGAAGAACCAGTAAAACCTCCACTTGCATGGAAAAAGGCAACCAACAAATGTCAACACTGAGGCGATACAGTTGTCAGAATCATTTGATAAAGACTCTAAAGCAGCTAGGACAAATATGCTCCAAGAAGTAAGAGTAAATCCTGTTGAAGTGGCTGGAGGGATAGAATGATAGACTTTTCATTAAAAGTAAAAATTGTAAAGAAGAACCAAATACAAATTTGAGATCTATAAAACAGAATAACCAAAACAAAAAACCTCATTAGATGAGCTCACTAGTAGAATGAAATGACAAAGGAAAGAGCAGTAAAATGAAGATATAGCAATAGAATTTAACAATTGAGTAAAAAAAAAAAAATTATGCTAAAATCACTGCAGATGGTGATTGCAGCCATGAAATTAAAAGATGCTTACTCCTTGGAAGGAAAGTTATGACCAACCTAGATAGCATATTCAAAAGCAGAGACATTACTTTGTCAACAAAGATCCATCTAGTCAAAGCTATGGTTTTTTCAGTGATCATGTAGGGATGTGAGAGTTGGACTGTAAAGAAAGCTGAGCACTGAAGAATTGATGCTTTTGAACTGTGGTGTTGGAGAAGACTATTGAGAGTCCCTGGGAGAGCAAGGAGATCCAACCAGTCCATCCTAAAGGAGATCAGTCCTGGGTGTTCATTGGAGAAACTGATGTTAAAGCTGAAACTCCAATACTTTGGCCACCTGATGCAGACAGCTGACTCATTTGAAAAGACCCATGCTGGGAAAGATTGAGGGCAGGGGGAGAAGGGGATGACAGAGGATGAGATGGTTGGATGGCATCACCGACTTGATGAACATGGGTATTTGGTGGACTCTGGGAGTTGATGATGGACAGGGAGGCCTGGCATGCTGCGATTCTTGGGGTCGCAAAGAGTCAGACACGACTGAACAACTGAACTGAACTGAAGATGAAGATAATCCCCACCCTCTTCCCCAAAAGAGAAGGTTCAAAATCCTATCCACTATCACATCTGTGTCTTGGAGATATTTATTCCACTTCTAGTTCAGCTGCAATCCCACTTGGATATGTTATAATCTAAAGATGAAATTGCAAAGTTAACAATTGCCAACAAAACTGACAGATGTGTAACTAGTTTGGCCAATAAAAAGAGAGAGAGAGGGAAGAGACCCAAAAACCACCAGCATGCCTTATATAAAATAGCAGAAGGAGAAAGGATGAAAAGAATTGGTTTCATATGCTAACAAGTGTTGTGAGTTGAAGTGTCCCCTCTAAGAGACAGAGCCAAAGTGAAAACAATGCCCAGTTGTGGATGTGACTGGTGATGGAAATAAAGTCCGATGCTATAAAGAACAATACTGCATAGGAACCTGGAATGTTAGGTCCATGAATCAAGGTAAATTGGAAGTGGTCAAATAGGAGATGGCAAGAGTAAACATCGACATATTAGGAATCAGTGTACTAAAATGGGCTGGAAAGACCAAATTTAATACAGATGACCATTATATCTACTACTGTGGGCAAGAATCCCTTAGAAGAAATGGAGTAGCCCTCATAGTCAACAAGAGTCTAAAATGAGTACTTGGGTGCAATCTCAAACATGACAGAATGATCTCTGTTCGTTTCCAGGGCAAACCATTCAATATCACAGTAATCCAAGTCTATGCCTCAACCACTAATGCTGTAGAAGCTGAAGTTGAATGGTTCTATGACGACCTGCAAGACCTTCTAGAACTAACACCAAAAAAAGATGTCCTTTTCATCATAGGCAACTTGAATGCAAAAGTAGGAAGTCAAGAGATGCCTGTTACTTGCCTGGAGTAACAGGCAAGTTTGGCCTTGGAGTACGAAATGAAGCAGGTCAAAAGCTAATAGAGTTTTGCCAAGAGAATGCACTGGTCATAGCAAACACCTTCTTCCAACAACACAAGAGATGACTCTACACATGGACATCACCAGATGGTCAACAGTGAAATCAGATTGATTATATTCTTTGTAGCCAAAGATGGAGAAGCTCTATACTGTCAGCAAAAACAAGACCTGGAGCTGACTGTGGCTCGGATCATGAACTCATTATTGCCAAATTCAGACTTAAATTGATGAAAGTAGGGAAAACCACTAGACCATTCAGATATGACCTAAATCAAATCCCTTATGATTATACAGTGGAAGTGAGAAATAGATTTAAGGGACTAGATCTGATAGACAGAGTGCCTGATGAACTATGGTTGAAGGTTCATGATATTGTACAGGAGACAGGGATCAAGACCATCCTCATGGAAAAGAAATGCAAAAAAGCAAAATGGTTGTCTGAGGAGGTCCTACAGATAACTGAGAAAAGAAGAGAAGCTAAAGACAAAGGAGAAAAGGAAAAATATGCCCATCTGAATGCAAAGTTCCAAAGAATAGCAAGGAGAAATAAGGAAGCCTTCCTCAGTGATCAATGCAAAGAAATAGAGGAAAACAATAGAATGGGAAAGACAAGAGATCTCTTCAAGAAAATTAGAGACACTAAGGGAACTTTTCATGCAAAGATGAGCACAATAACGGACAGAAATGGTATGGACCTAACAGAAGCAGAAGATATTAAGAAGAGGTGGCAAGAATACACAGAACTATACAAAAAAGATCTTTATGACCCAGATAATCATGATGGTGTGATCACTCACCTAGAGCCAGACATCCTGGAATGTGAAGTCAAGGGGACCTTAGAAAGTATCACTACGAACAAAGCTAGAGGAGGTGATGGAATTCCAGCTGAGATATTTCAAATCCTAAAAGATGATGCTATTAAAGTGCTGCACTCAATATGCCAACAAATTTGGAAAACTCAGCAGTGGCCATAAGACTGGAAAAGATCAGTTTTCATTCTAACCCAAAGGAAAGGCAATGCCAAAGAATGTTCAAACTACTGCACAATTGCACTCATCTCACACAGTAGCAAGGTAATGCTCAAAATTCTCCAAGCAAGGTTTCAACAGTATGTGAACCATGAACTTCAAGATGTTCAAGCTGGATTTAGAAAAAGCAGAGGAACCAGAGATAAAATTGCCAGTGTCTGTTAGATCATCGAAAAAGCAAGAGAGTTTCAGAAAAACATCTACTTCCGCTTTATTGATTATGCCAAAGCCTTTGACTGCGTGGATCACAATAAACTGTGGAAAATTCTGAAAGAGATGGGAATATCAGACCACCTGACCTGCCTCTTGAGAAATTTGTATGCAGGTCAAGAAGCAACAGTTAAAACTGGACATGGAACAACAGACTGCTTCCAAATAGGAAAAGGAGTGTGTCAAGGCTGTATATTGTCACCCTGCTGATTTAACTTATATGCAGAGTACATCATGAGAAATGCTGGGCTGGAGGAAGCACAAGCTGGAATCAAGATTGCCGGGAGAAATATCAATAACCTCAGATATGCAGATGACACCACCCTTATGGCAGAAAGCGAAGAGGAACTGAAGAGCCTCTTGATGAAAGTGAAAGAGGAGAGTGAAAAAGCTGGCTCAAAACTCAGCATTCAAAAAACAAAGCTCATGGCATCGGGTCCCATCACTTTATGGCAAATAGACGAGGAAACAATGGAAACAGTGACAGACTTTATTTTCTTGGGCTCTGAAATCATTGCAGATGGTGACTGCAGCCATGAAATTAAAAGTCACTTGCCCCTTGGAAAGAAAGTTATGACCAACCTAGACAGCATATTAAAAAGCAGAGACATTACTTTACCAACAAAGGTCCATCTGGTTCAAGCTATGGTTTTTCTAGTAGTCGTGTATGGATGTGAGAGTTGGACTATAAAGAAAGCTGAGCACCAAAGAATTGATGCTTTTGAACTGTGGTGTTGGAGAAGACTCTTGAGAGTCCCTTGGAAAGCAAGGAGATCCAACCAGTCCATCCTAAAGGAAATCAGTCCTGAATATTCATTGGAAGGACTGATATTGAAGCTGAAACTCCAATACTTTGGCCGCCTGATGCGAAGAGCTGACTCCTTGGAAAAGACTCTGATGCTGGGAAAGATCAAAGGCAGTAGGCAAAGGGGACAACAGAGGTTGAGATGGTTTGATGGCATCACCGGATGGACATGAGTCTGAGCAAGTTCTGGGAGTTGGTAATGGACAAGGAAGCCTTGGGTGCTGCAGTCCATGGGGTTGCAAAGAGTCAGACATTACTGAGCAGCTGAACTGTCTGAAAAAAAAAAATTGGAAAAAAACAATGACAGAGAATTAGGAAGTTATGTGGCCATACCAAAATACCTAATATTCATGTTATTGGAGTTCCAGAAAGAGAAGAAAGTAAAGTGCACAAAATATATTTGAAGAGAGTGTTTCTGAAAATCCCCTGAATTTTGTGAAAGCCATTAGCCTACAGATTAAAGAAACTCAGAGAACTCCAAGTGGGGGAAAAAAAACCCATAGAGAAATCCATGCCATGACACCTCCATAATCAAACTGCTAAAATCTAAAGACAAAGTATTAAAAGCAGGCAAGGCAACATTTCAGTTGACCACGGATGTCTCATAAGAGACCGCAGAAGCAGAAGAAAGTGGCATGACATTTTAAAAATGTTACTGATTTTTCTCATCAAAAACCATGGATATTAGAAGGAGGCATGTCATGATATTTTTTAAATGCCAAAAGAAAAGGACTATCGATTCAGAATTGTATACTCAGCAAAAATAATCTTGAGGAATGAAGGAGAACAAAAGGTGGTCTCTGAGGGAAAACTATGAAAATTCTTAACCAGCAGCTCTATCCCCGCAAACCACAAATGAAAACCCCACAAAAGACAAAAACGAAACAAACCCGAGACTCCTAAAAGAAAGCTCAGAGAGATATTTGTAAACTTTCAGATGGAAGTGTGTAAAAATGAAGGAAGAGCCATAGAAATGTTAGGAATATAGGGAGATGCAGTAGACTACACTTATTTCTTTCTTTAAAATATGTGGGATGATTGAGAGCAAAAATTATAATTACATCTGATTGGGTTTCAAAATATGTATATATACTATATAAGACAATTACAATATGAATAGCAGAAGGCAAAGGAATCTATTAATATATATTGATAAAATTTCTACATTGCCCTTGAAGTGACAAAATATTGACTCTAAGTAGACTGTAAAACTTAAGTATGCTTATTATAATCTCTAGAGAAACCACTGGAAAATAAAAACAAGAACAAAATAACAAGCAACAAAACTATGCAAAGAGATTTATCCAAAAACACAATAGAAGAGTTTAAATGGAATACTGAAAACCATTCAAATAACCCCAAAGAACACAAGGATGGGAAGGAGAAGGATGAAAAGAGAATAAGAAAATGGAAAACAAATAATAAACTGTAGACTTAAATCTAAACACAGCAATAGTTATATTAAATGGAAATACTCTTAGCACGCCAATTAAAAGACTGAGATTTTAGATTAAAGGAAAGTCCATGACCCATCTATATATACTGTCTACAAGAGATTCACTTTGAATACAATGATAAAAAGTGGATTAAAATAAAGGATGGCAAAATTATGCAAAGTCTCATCAAAAGAAAACTGTGTAGCTGTATGAATAATCAGAGTAGAGTTGGAGAAAACAAAACTGTTAAGGCTAAAATGGAACTTTATAGCATGATAGAACAATTGATTCACCAAGAAGACATATGACTCCTAAATGTGAATGCATCTTACAGCAGTTTTCAAAACTCATGAAGCAAAACCTGGAAGAACTGAAGGGGAAATAGACACATGCAACAGTCATAGTTGGAGACTTCAACATATCTCTAAGTAATTGATAAAACAAGTAGACAAATCAAAAAAATCAGCAAGGGAAGCTGGCGAAAACGGAACAGAATAACATAAAAGTGAGTAATGAAGGAAGAAAGGCCTTTGGACTATTGCAAACAAATATCACCTACTTCCCAGTTTGTTTTGTACACATACATCCGTTGTAAAAGTGAAAATCCGTATAGTGCTTTCACTAGAGAACCTTCTACACAAACCCTGTCTAAAAGAATTTCCATTCATTCCCCTAAAATATGATTGACCTTAGGTAGGACCCTTCTCCCTTCTGGGCCCTCTTTTACTTCTCTGCAAAGTGAGGGGGTAGGGGCTGCCCCCACTCCTGAACTCTTCCCACCGGATCAGACTTTATCCAAGTTTTCTTCCAGCTCTGTGATTTTCCCTATGCTTTTATTTCCAGTGACATTTTTTTCCCCTAGGCTGGTGTTTTCAAATTGTTCTGTACTGATAGAGCCAAAATATCTTTCCATCTTTCTATTGTTTAATTTGCAGAGAGAGTATTAAAGATAAGACAGGGTAGGGAACTGAGTCATTGCCACTCAGCCCAAAGGCTGCGGTCTGGAAATCTCCCCTCAGACAGAAACATTTTGAAACAAAGGTGGAAACCAATATGGAAAAAACAAAAGTAGAACAAGTTCCAACCAAACATATTGCTTTATTTTCTGCTGAAATCTTTTTTCCCCTATCGTGGAGAAACAGCTTAGGTAGTATTTAACCAAATATTACTTATGTGTGATGAGAAACATGGTTCTATTACATTTAGGAAGTTACATGTTACAAACAAAACCTGACAAACTGTTCCAAGTTTGATAATAGGAGGAGAAATGGAATAAATTAAAAGGTAAACCACATTTTTCTCAGCCTCCTGATGGGTTTTGTCCAAACAGCTTGAAAAATTGCAAAATATTATTCAGGTAATTTTTAGGCATTCTGCTATGATTTACATGGGAGCAAAGCTTATTGAATACTGTATTGTTCTAGTTCTAGGCCCTTTGGAAGGCAAAGAGATGTAAAAGACTTGGTCTCTGTTTTCTAGTTTTTGTGAGAGCTGCTTACTGGACTGCAAATTCCAGGAGGGCAGAAAGTGTATCTGCTTTGTTTATCACTGTGTAACCGGTTCCTAGCACAGTCCTGCAGATGGGGTGCTCCAGATTACTTACTTGGTGCTCCAAGAACTTGACTACAGAGTTAATCTTGTTCAACTCCTTACTGAGAAAATGCATCCCTATGCAAAAATGGTGGGTGGTTCAGACGGTAGAGAATTTGCCTGCAATGCAAGAGACCTGGTTTCAGTCCCTGGGTTGGGAAGATCCCCTGCAGAAGGGAATGGCAACCCATTCCAGTATTCTTGCCTGGAGAATCCCATGGATAGAGGAGCCTGGCAGGCTACAGTCGCTGGGGTTGCAAAGAGTCAGATATAACTGAGCGACTAACACTTTTTATCATATGTATATACATAACCTCATACATAACCTCAGATATGCAGATGACACCACTTTTATGGCAGAAAGTGAAGAGGAACTAAAAAGCCTCTTGATGAAAGTGAAAGAGGAGAGTGAAAAAGTTGGCTTAAAGCTCAACATTCAGAAAACGAAGATCATGGCATCTAATCCCATCACTTCATGGCAAATAGATGGGGAAACAGTGGAAACAGTGTCAGGCTTTATTTTTTGGGGCTCCAGAATCACTGCAGATGGTGACTGCAGCCATGAAATTAAAAGACGCTTACTCCTTGGAAGGAAAGTTATGACCAACCTAGATGGCATATTAAAAAGCAGAGACATTAGTTTGCCAACAAAGGTCTGTCTAGTCAAGGCTATGGTTTTTCCAGTAGTCATGTATGGATGTGAAAGTTGGACTGTGAAGAAACCTGAACACTGAAGAATTGATGCTTTTGATCTGTGGTGTCGGAGAAGACTCTTGAGAGTCCCTTGCACTGCAAGGAGATCCAACCAGTCCATTCTGAAGGAGATCAGCCTTGAGATTTCTTTGGAAGGAATGATGCTAAAGCTGAAACGCCAGTACTTTGGCCACCTCATGTGAAGAGTTGACTCATTGGAAAAGACTCTGATGCTGGGAGGGATTGGGGGCAGGAGGAGAAGGGGATGACAGAAGATGAGATGGCTAGATGGCATCACCGACTTGATGGACGTGAGTTTGAGTGAACTCCAGGAGTTGGTGATAGACAGGGAGGCCTGGCGTACTGCAATTCATGGGGTCGCAGAGTCGGACACGACTGAGCGACTGAACTGAACTGAACTGAACTGATACATACCCAAATATATGAAGGGTAGCAAACAGATTCACACATGATTTATCTGCTATATGTATATATGTAACAAACAACAAACAAACTTTTTAGTTAGTTTTTACTCACATGCAAGTAAAAGTGTTAGTCACTCAGTCATATCTGACTCTTTGTGACCCCTTGAACTGTAGCCCACTAGGCTTCTCTGTCCATTGACTTCTCCAGGCAAGAATACTGGAGTGGGTAGCCATTACCTTCTCCAGGGCATCTTTGCAACCCAGGGATTGAACCCAGGTCTCCTGTATTGTAGGTGGATTTTTTACCATCTGAGCTGCCAGGGAAGCCCCGTTTTTACCCATAGAGAGCCCTCCCCTCCCCGAACAACAAGATTGATGAAATTTGTCAGTCTCATGGCTGTTTTTCTGAGACTCTAATAGTACAGTGCTTCTAAACACCGATCACACAGAGATTTTGTTTAACTGCAAATTCTGACTCAGTAAGTCTGGGGGCAAGGTCTGAGATGTGCATTTCTTACAAACTTCCACTGACTGTGTGGAGACAAAGCAGGCACTGCCAAACAGAAGTGGTATCAGGTCCAGGCAGGGAAGCTATAAGGACTGCATCGTGTGACCAGGGCAGGGCTATAAACAGAATTTTTTTATTTGGAAATAGCTGTAGAGATTATGTTGGAGGTGTGGTGTGGATCCTTAGATATCAAGAGGTTGAAAATGACCTTCCTGAAGCCCTCTAGGCAGTTGTGGTTTGTTCCCACTGGGTCTGGGTCTTGGAACTTCTGATTTTAAACCTCCTGTTCTCTCCACAAGTTAAGGTGTCTACTTTGATTAACAAATTTAAGAGCAGTCACTTTATCTATGTGAGGAAGAGTATGTCCTGCAGAGACCAGGGATGTGGTCTAAGCTTACAGCCTTAATGTAAATGAACCTTGGGTCTCAGGTGACATAGCTGAGCTACCTTCTTTCTCTGAATCACTGCCCAGGTGGCCTATGTCTGGTTCCTGCAACAGGGAGAAAGAAGTAGAACTGGGGGTCCAGAAGAGGTACAGCTCTCAGAGCATCCCACAAAATAACCTTTGCAGCCTGAATCAGGATACATGCCTCACCCCAGCAGCCTGCCTATGAGTGTTTATGGGACAGGCTAGATCATGTCCAGGTGGCTAGGTCCTGAAACTGAATTTCTAGGGTCATCTGGACAGTCTGGTTTCCCTATCTCTGACTTGGGAAATGATTGCCTGCTCTGATTTCACAACACTGATGATGGCTGCTTCCTAAATAACACCTTAAAAATGGTTCTTACCTGGTTTTATCTTCATCAGACTGGCCCACGTGGATGAGAATGAATGTAGGAGAGAGCATGGTTATTGAAAATGTAAATAACATCCACAGTTTCTAAGTTGCTTGGAAGTCACCAGCATTTTTCTTGAAGCTTTCCTCTGGAGACTGTTTTCAAGGGAAAAGTCTCATGCTAACTGAATCTCAGGACACCCCCAAAATCTTGATTCTGTTCGCAACATACCCATTATAATCAGATGACAAGCTATGCGTGTCAGCTTGTGAGGGAGGTGGGCATGTGGAGAAGATGAACAGGCAGAAAACATCAATAGCAGTTAGTGCTTTGAGCTCAAGGAAGCTGCTGGTCTTCTGGCATCACTGCTAAATTTTGGAGGGTCTTAGAAGTCTCTAAGTCCATAGTGTCCTCTTATAGTGAGAATCACAGGCTTTCTCCTCAGTGAATGAAAATCTAATAATAAATTTGTATCAACATATTTAAGCCAGCTCTTTCTGAGAAACCGAGTCCTTTTCTGAGGACTTTCTTTCCGCAAACTCTCCCCTTCCTCCCACGCTCCACTACCTTTAACTTTTCAATGGAAAGAGACAAAGCAAAGCCAGCAATACAAGCACAACTTTTTCAGGGTACAACGGAAAGCACATAGGGAGTAAATACACACGTGTCTGAGTTTTGACTCTATCGGTAATTAGCTCTGTGACCTTTAGCAAGTTGCTTAATTTTTCTTATGTTTCCATTTCTGGTTATGAAATAAGTTGAACTAGATTTCAAAATATTTGTTTAGCCCGTAACATCTAGGCTTCTACAGCTTAGTTTCTTTCTAGGAGACATAAGAGATTTAGGTTTGATCCCTGGGTCAGGAAGATCCCCTGAAGGAGGGCATGGAAATCCACTCCTGTATTCTTGCCTGGAGAATCCCATGGACAGAGAGGCCTGGATGGCCAGAATCCATAGGGTTGCAAAGAGTCCGATACGACTGAAGCGACTTAGTAGCGTTGGCAGAGCTCATAAACCCATCCCCTGGATTCTAACTTATTGAGACAAAAACTCGTTCATGAGACTTGTGTCCTATTGAGTTTGACATTGGAATTCACTTAAAAAATAAAGATTATCTTGATTAAAACACATATTAAATCCCTACCAAAGGCAAGGGGAGATCATCACTCTCAGTACATGATTAATTTAAAACTAATCAACTTGGCAGTTGGTGGTTGATAGCCCATTTCCTTGTCATTTTCCATTCTCCAAAGCATTCTTCTTTCCTTGTCCTTAGGTTCGTCTGACACCACTCTGACACTCTCAGGTGAATCTAGTCAGTACCCACCCCTCCCACCCCTACCCCAGCGGGGGGGAATCTAACACAGAAACCCAAAGCCCTATCAGTTGACAACAAAACATTGAGTCTCACAGGAAGTAGATCTTGCTTTGTTTTAATAAAAACAATCTTAGAGCACATACACACACACCAACCACACATGGAAAAAATGTGTCATTTGTACCTTTGCCTGGAGGAAAATGTTGATATTGTACCATGATTAATAGAAATGAAATCAACGTTAAATCTCTAAATGACTTTTCTCTCCACATGGAAGGGGTCCACAGTTTCATATACAGAGAAGAAAGGCAGAAAGAAACCTGGTCTAAAGTGACTTGGCATTTTGGTTCACCAAGAACCGGAGTGCGGAGAGTCAGATCTTGGGGAATAGGAGGGAGGCATCTGAACTGCCTGAAAGCAATTACAAGAGAGATAATGGACAATTACATCAGAACTAACTCAAACCTGCCACGAGGCTCAGTCGCTCTTCATTAATAATGGGGATGCTGGCAAAAAATGAAATAGACGAGTGAGAGGCCTTGACTAAGCACACACACTTCAGCACATGCTCTGCCAAACAAGTTTGCATGTGGCATGTTGTAACTTTACTACTCAGAATCATAAAAGAGCTGGGCAGGATTCCCAGAACATTGCTAACTTTTCTTTCTTCTGCGGTCCACATATTATAATTGTATGATTTTTTTCCAAAGCCATTTTCAACTCTAGAAATGGAGAGAATATGCAGTGCACATGCTACCCAAGTTTAGACCGAGTTGTGCCCTGACAAGTTCTGCCCAGCATTTAGCTCCTATGGGAACTGTGGTGGTTTACAGTCAGAGAGGAAATGGAGCTAGCACAGCAACTAAGTTTAAGTCCCTTCACGAGGGTTTGATTAGCCAAAGGCTTCGTCAGCCTGGCCCCCCTCCTTCCTGGCAGGTGATCTCAGCAGCAGGTAAGATAACAGCCAACTTGGCTTCCTTTCTCTTCACCCCAGTGTTCTGGGGATCCTCATTTATTCTCAACTCCTTTTATCCATCTCAGAGTCAAAAAGCATCCTTGTGACTTCCCCAGTGGTCCAATGGTTAAGAATCTGTCTTGCAATATGGGGGTGCAGGTTCTGTCCCTGGTAGGGGATGCAGAGCAACTGAGCCCACGAGCTGCAACTGCTGAGTCTGCACGCTCTGGAGTCCCTTGACCACAACTAGAGATCCCATGCATTGCAATGAAAATTCCTGCATGTCACAGTGAAGACTGTGTGCCATGATTAAGATGCCAGGCAGCCAAATAAGTAAATAATTTTTTTTAAAAAAAGCATCCTTCGTTTACTCAAAGTCACACCCACCATTTTTGCCCTGAATCTCATCTCCTCCTTCTTGATTCCCCAATCTGACCATACATATCATGTGTGGGTTCTTAAGCAGAATTATGGATCACCTTCCATGACTTTCTCCTCTTCACATTCTGGCCCACAAGTACCCCTTCACTCAGTTTTTCAGATCAGGAAAAATGGGTTATTATCTGAGTTTTAGCAGCTGGTGCCTCAGAACTCCCCTTCCACCTCTGTGCTTGAGATAGTTCAGAGATCAGAGTCAAGGAAAAGGAAAAAAAACAGAAAGAAAAAAAAGAAAGAAACCTGAGAAATTCATTCCCTCGCAGATGATTTCTTTGGCTTTCAACCTTATCCCATGATCTGCTTGTATGGACATAATTTTCAGAGTCCTTTTAGCATCTTTTAGCAAGGTCATTTTTCTTATTTTCTCTCTCCTGTGGGTCTCTGTCTCTGCTTGTGAATTTTAAGCAAGTTCTCCTCTCTCAAACTTCCCTCTCTCCACCCTGCCTCCATACCAAAATTCCATCCTGCTCTCTTCTTTTTCTTTTCTCCAAGCTTTCTGAAACTGTTCTTTCCCACATGAACTTAGACTCCTTTTCTGGCAGAGCGGGGAAAGCCCACCACAGCCTACCTCTCTCACAGATTGCAACTAAAAACTCTAGACAGAGCACAAAGTAATTATCTGAGAACTCTGGAAACCAAACCTAAGCTTGCAAGTGTGGGAGAAAAGAGTTGAAACTTGAAGTGACCTGCAAGTGAATTAATTTCTCAGGTCTTTTTTACCCTGGCTTTGCCCTGAGGATGACCCCAAGTACAGAACTGGAAAGGGGTCAGCGTTGCAGGTGCCTAAAACTAAACTGCTATTCCAGCTTTTTAGACAGACCTGGAAAAGGGGGTTTTATGGGCCAGAGAGTGTGGAGAAGAGAGAACTATACAAGGGGATCCATAATTCTGTTTTTGAACCTACACAAGTGCCTGTGTGGATCAGACCCAAACCAACATAGCTAAGGCTTTGTGAACTGAACTGATATGTAAACTGAACTGATATGTAAACCACAGTCCAATTCTCATTAATCCCTAAGTGGCACACACAAGGGACATACTCAAAGCAGTATACTAAAGGCTTTAAAAGCTGAACTGAGATTAGAAGTACCGCCCACAAAAGGCAAAATAGAACTTTCAATCTGAATCGAATGAGGTTGATTACCTGCTGAATCAAACGGATTTTAAAAATCAACACTTCCCAGAGAATGAGAACAAGAATCTACATGACATAATACTCATGATGGCCATTGACAAGGCACAGTTACTCAGACACACATAGAACCAGAAAAATGTGACCAACCTGCAGTGGAAGAGAGAAGCAACATAGGTCAACACTGAGATGATCCAGATGTTAACACTTCCAGCTAGAAATTTGAAAGCAGCTTTTATAACTATGATCCATAAAATAAATCTAAAATACTTGCAATGAACAGAAAGTAGTTCTTAGCAGAGAAAGAGAAACTATAAAAGGGAAGTAATTAGAAAGTTTAGAATTGAAAAAGAAAATATCTGAAAATTTAAAAAGGTATTGAATAGGCTCAACAGCAGAATAGAGATGACAGGGGAAAAAAGAATCAGTGAACTTGAAGAAAGATGAATAAAAAATTATCTGATTAGAAGAACAGAGAGAAACAATAAAATGAAAAGAGAGCCTCAGGGACCTATAGAACCACATTGAATGGTCTAACATATATGTCATGGAAATTCCAGAAAGGGACAGAAAGAAAGTATGAGCTGAAAGCTTCCAAAATTGGAGAGAGACATAAACTTAGAAATTAAAGTAGCTCAGCAAACTCCAAGTATGTTAAACTCAAAATCAACTGCTCTTGACACATCATAATCAAACTACTAAAAACCAAGGATTAAAAAAAAAATCCTGAAAGCTGTTAGGGAAAAAATGACACATCGCACACAGGGGCAAAGTGATTTGAAGGACTGTGAGCATATCAGAAACCATGGAGGGCATAAGAAAGTGGATCAACGTCTCGAAAGTGCTGAAGGACCAAGAATGAGGTGGTGCTTACATCTGAGAGAGTCTGGAGTGCATGCTGATGACTCAATATGGGTTCAGGTTCAGGAAATGGGGAAGAAATCTAGAGATTAGTACTGGGGTGGGGCTCAGAAACAAGGCAGTCAAGGCTTGATTAGCAACTGAATATCAGATTCACACACATGTGCACACACACAAGTGCATGTGGACACCCAGGGGCTAAGAGCTCATCCAGTAAGCTGGGGCTAGAGGTCAGATAGACACAGCTTCAGGAGAGGAGGGCTCTAGGGGCTGGGGCACCTGGCTGGACGTTAACTCTTTTTTGCATATGTCTAAAATATCACACCTTTGTTCACACCATTGCCTCTGCCTTGATCTTCTACTTTCTCAACTCAGTATGACTAATTTTCTGCCTGTCCTCAGTGGTCTAGTTCACATGCAACCTTACTCATTCTGCAAAATATTTACTGTGTACCAACAAGTGAAAGAGATAGGAATACCAGACCACCTAACCTGCCTCTTGAGAAATCTGTATGCAGGTCAGGAAGCAACAATTAGAACTGGACATAGAACAACAGACTGGTGCCAAATAGGAAAAGGAGTACGTCAAGGCTGTATATTGTCACCCTGCTTATTTAACTTCTATGCAGAGTACATCATGAGAAACGCTGGACTGGAAGAAACACAAGCTGGAATCAAGATTGCCGGGAGAAATATCAATAACCTCAGATATGTAGATGACACCACCCTTATGGCAGAAGGTGAAGAGGAACTAAAAAGCCTCTTGATGAAAGTGAAAGAGGAGAGCGAAAAAGTTGGCTTAAAGCTCAACATTCAGAAAACTAAGATCATGGCATCCGGTCCCATCACTTCCTGGGAAATAGATGGGGAAACAATGGAAACAGTGTCAGATTTTATTTTGGGGGGCTCCAAAATCACTACAGATGGTGATTGCAGCCATGAAATTAAAAGACACTTACTCCTTGGAAGAAAAGTTATGACCAACCTAGATAGTATATTCAAAAGCAGAGACATTACTTTGCCAACTAAGGTCCATCTAGTCAAGGCTATGGTTTTTCCAGTGGTCATGTATGGATGTGAGAGTTGGACTGTGAAGAAGGCTGAGAGCCGAAGAATTGATGCTTTTGAACTGTGGTGTTGGAGAAGACTCTTGAGAGTCCCTTGGACTGCAAGGAGATCCAACCAGGCCATTCTGAAGGAGATCAGCCCTGGGTGCTCTTTGGAAGGAATGATGCTAAAGCTGAAACTCCAGTACTTTGGCCACCTCATGAGAAGAGTTGACTCCTTGGAAAAGACTCTGATGCTGGGAGGGATTGGGGGCAGGAGGAGAAGGGGACGACAGAGGATGAGATGGCTGGATGGCATCACGGACTCGATGGACGTGAGTCTGAGTGAACTCTGGGAGTTGGTGATGGACAGGGAGGCCTGGCGTGGTGCGATTCATGGGGTCGCAAAGAGTTGGACACGACTGAGCGACTGAACTGAACTGAACTGACCAACAAGTGAACATCTCCATGAAGGCTTCCCAGATCTTCCCACCGAGAGCAGTTTCCCCCTCCTCTGAATTTTCATATCAAATCATTGTGCTCATTTTAGATTTAGCCACAAGCATGTTTATTATGGATACTTGAGGACAGAGCTTGTTAGTTGTTACCCACCTTCATGTTACCACCAGGGTCAATCATGGTGACTTAAACGTACTTATCTGAGAGAATACCATTTTTTCCTCCCAAACCGATTAAAGTGTTACCAGTCATTAAGAGTAATATGAATTGTTTTTATTTTTTTTACATTGCTTGATAAAATAAATTTTTAATTAACAAATGATACAAAAGTTAGACAAAAAGAACACTGATATTTCTTAGAATTAGTTTTCACAATTCTTTGGTATTTACTCATCCTCAGAAGAATCACAGCATATAGATAGGACAGGAAGAGAAACCTAAAACCAAAAGACCAAACTAATTTTACAAAGTAGAATACTAAGAGATTAAGAGGCTGTTCCAATCCCACACTCATTGAACCAGACTAGAATATAGTTATTTTTCGGCTCTCCTTCTGGGGTTCCCGTTTCCTCCAATTCAGTGCGGCAAGTATAGCATTACTGAAAGAATAGAAGGCCAGAGATTGGTTGATTAACATCTTTGAAGCGGCTGTTCTCCTCCCTCGGAAGATTAAGGAGCTCTTAGGAATGTTCGACTAGCCCTTCCTGAGTGCCTGAGGCTGGATACAGCAGCCACTTCTGCCTCACCAGCTAGTCACTGTTTATAACCCCTTCACTTGAAGTACCAAAGTTCAGAGGGAATCAGTGATGAACCAAGAGGGAAAGCAGGGAAAGAAAAGCTCAGCATCTCACGCTCTCATCAGTTCTTTCAAAAACTGAGTTAAGGGTGCTGCCAAGCCCTTGCCTTTGCTACCTCAGTGCTTCTACTTGTGAAAGGATGATGAAGATGGTAGTAACTGGAAACAAAAATGGAATGCATATCAACCGGCCACTAAGTAAAACAGATTTCAGATGGGAATAGAAACAAAAAAGCTGGGAAAGTATGAAGAGTTTTAAGGATTAAAAAAAAAAAAAAACTAAAAAGATAATCCTTTTAAGAAGCCGATTTTTTTTCTTAGTCATTCCAGAAGTAAGAGGGACAGGGTAATACTGCCAATGCTTAACTCCAAAATAGATAAAAGATTTTTTTTTAAAAAGAGAGAGCCTGCTCTATTGAGGAAAAAAGCCCTGAAATAACCTATCACTGGTGTTCAGAAGTCGCAAGGTCATCATTCATCTTTATAAAAGGAGACACTGAACAAAGATGAATAAGGTAAAGCGTTTACTTTTACATAACACCAGGACAGGTGAAAGAAATAGCTATAATTCCACAGGCCTTGAGCATGACAGAGAAATACAAAGCTTTAGGAAATATGCTATGAAATGCTGTACTTCTGGTTTCAACAAATGCTTGGAGACATCATGAAAGGGCTTTTGATGTGGACAGAAAATTTTGTTCACTATTTCTTTTTAAATTCATTTTTTGGGGGATCTTTTAAAAAATTGAAGTATAGTTTATTTACAATGTTGTGTTAGTTTTGGGTGTTTTGCAGATTCTTTTCCCTTATAGGTTATTACAAAATATTGAATATCGTTTTCTCTCTTTTAAATCTTTTTAAAACAAATTTTTTTTTTCCCCCAGAGCTCTCCAGTCTACTCTCTGTCTTGATCTAAGATCAGGGTTAAACAATCCATAACTTTGGAAGTTTACATCTAATTTTATACCTTTGGCCTTAATATTTATTAACTTCAACACAGAACAATGTATTACTCTAACAACAGTTAACATTGCTGATGCCACGAGCTTTCCATTTGGCTCTCGAAAATAATTGCCTTTGTAAGGCTCTTTAAAATTGATATGTACACACACAGGCACACATTCTTACAAAATGAGGAACGGAAAGAAAAATTAATGGGTTTGTCCAGTGAAACCTTGACATAAATGTACTCCTAATGGTGGAGGTAAATGTGTAGGAGACCAGGATCACTGACCTCTAGCAAGAATAAAATTTCTTCAAAATCTCCTGTTTATCAAGAAACTTACACAAAATTAAAATTGTACATTGTGATATATGTACGTTTCTTTTAATGTTAACTTAAAAATATACATTTGGTTATATACAAGTTTCTTTTACTGTTGAGATAATATTTTCCTCCAAAATTTCCTATATTATTTTGTATGATTGGCATCCATCAGTACAATATAACAAAAAGAAAGCCCACAACACTTTTGATTCAGTCTTCTGGCTATTTTCAGGCCAAGTGTTTTGGTTTATTTTTTCTTTTGAATTATTCAGATCTCCATACCTAGTCATGCCCCACACTTTGCATAAGTATAATACTAAGAAATCTTATAATTTTTTATTAACTTGCAGATTTTTTCTGGGGTAGGAATATTGTTTAAATATTCCCTAAGGAGAAACCAAATGAGAGGGAAATTTGCCTCTGAGCTTTCAATCGTA
The DNA here is from genome assembly GCF_014754425.2 of Oryx dammah. NCBI lineage: Eukaryota > Metazoa > Chordata > Mammalia > Artiodactyla > Bovidae > Oryx > Oryx dammah. The sequence continues at coordinate 11,831,888 of NW_024070195.1, read as the reverse complement.
GCTGATAGTGAATGGGAAATCACTTCTCACTTAGATCTACATGGCTGTTTGTGAGCAAAAAATAGTTTTAATTATACTGACTGTGCAACCAAAATTTCTGGGACAGTCCCAATTTCATTCTTTTCAATAAAGGTGAATTTCCATTATACTTACAGGAAATTGTCCAACACACGTATTCATACAGGTGATTAAAGTCCATTGTAGAAGCTGTTCACTGCACCCTTGTGGGTAATGGTAAACAACTGGAAACAAGTTAAATGTCCTTCAGTAGGGAGAAGAGTTTAAGAAATTTCCATACAGCCATATAATATAACACCAAGCAGAATCAGGTAGATCACTGTGTACTGGTCTGGGAAAATATTCAAGATACATTGTTCATTTGAAAAATATCATTACAGAACAGATGTTTAGTTGTACTCCCATCTGTGTTACACTTCGAAAATTTCAACTATATATGTTTGTAAAGGGTTAGAAAATTTTGGCAAGACATATCAGAAACAAACAAACCCCAAAATTTCCTCTGTGGTTGGGATGAAGAATTAGAGATAAATGGAGACTTCTGTTTGTTACTCATACTTACTAACTCCCAGTATTTCCCGATTCCTCCAGTTCTCATTGCTTTCCACCATGTTTGAGACCCGGTATTGTCATAAGTCATACAGTACTGGCCACAAGATACGAGCTTGCATGAGACTGGTTGGAAAAGTAAAGAAGACAGAGGTCACAGAACTGGATTAGCTATGGGGTTGACCGCTGAAGGGGGAAGCCAGTGGGTCAGTGAGTCATATCTAGAGGGATGAGATATTCCAGTCACTGGCAATGTCAAGAAAACCCTGATCAGAAGTGAGTGTAGGAGCTACCAGGGGGAGGTGACACAGGAAGTCAAGCACGTGGCGCGTCATCATTCCAAACTGTCCAGCTTCTCCCTTGAACTTGGTTTGCGGTGGCCATTACTGTTGCAGCGTTGTGCCTGTGCTCAGTTCTCAGCTGTGTCTGACTCTTTGCCACCCAGTGGATTGAGCCCACCCGGCTCCTCTCTGCATGGGATTTCCCAGGCAAGAATACTGGAGTGGGTTGCCATTTCCTTCTCCAGGGGCTCTTCCTGACCCAGGGATTGAACCCACGTCTCTTGTGTCTCCTGCATTGGCAGGCAGATTATTTACCACTGTGCCCAATATCTATTCTCCTTTTCTTTATTATTACAGAGCCAGAATTTCTTTTGGGGCCACAGAGTACCCAGTTAAACACAATCACTTCCACAGGTTTTCTTAATGTTAGAGGTGACGAAGGTACTCAGTATTGGCCAATAGCTTGAAAGCTAAGGCTTTTGGGTGACACTATCTGAAACTTTTTCTTTTCCTGATAAAATAAAAAGGACAGATTCAGTGACTTACGGCTTTTGCCTTCATCTTTCAACCTGATTGGAAATAGATTTGAGTTCTGGGGGTAGAATAGTCACCTTGCACCACAAAGATGAAAATCAAACCGTAAGGATGGTAAAGCAGGTCATCCGTGAGGACCTTGGGCACTTTCAGAGGTAGCCTGGGAGTCCTTCTGGAGCTCCAGTCATAAAAGAAAAATGGTCCTCTGTTTGGCTAAGCTGTTGACATCAGGTGTCTGTGGTCAAAGGTAATTAATTCTAACCAATTCTGGATCCTCCAAAAAGGTTCAGATGAGAGGAAACAAAGGGCTGTTCAGTTCTGGATGGGTCACAAAAGCTCTGTACAAGTAGGCTGTGATCCTGCTGAGTAGGGGAGTCTGGAAAAGAGACCAGGAAACTCCAGGAGAAGCCAGGCAAGGACCTGGGAAAACACAAGGGAGGCTGCATATTGGTAGGTGCCTAGGAGGCACCTGAAAATCAGCAGTCTCTTTGTAGAGCAGGATCCTGCAGGTAACAAAAAGTGGGGTGACTTCTAGCCGTGGTATAAAAAGGGGTTGAAAGAAGGTTCCACACCCTTGCCAGGATCAGCTGCTTTCTGGTCCTCGACCTGTGGGGGTGATTTTGATTCGCAGGTGCTTGTCCAGGCCATGGTGGTGAAATCTCTGTGTCATTTGCCTTCATTTCTCTGCCAGGACTCAGAGCTTCAGACATCATTTGCACGCAGCTGCTCATGGGTGTTTGGCTTGGCAGAGCCAATGGCCTGGTGTTGGAAGTGATGGGGGAGGGGAAGAGCTGTACTCCAGTGACCACGCTCCTCGAACAGCTCACCATCAGTTGCTCACTTCTGTTACTTTTACTTTTCTTAATTAAAAAAAAAAAATCTCCAGAGTCAAGGAAAGGTGAGTAAAAAGGAATAAATAAATAAGTGTTAACTGGGAGAGTTTCTTTTTAAATTTTTTTTCAAACTTACTCAGAAGGATGCATTATCTGTTAGTAAGTAGTGTAAGTAATTATCTTTAGTGTGGAACTGGTATATTTTTGGCAATCCCACTGAAATGGTGTAAACAACATTTCCTGTGTCAAAAGCAGAGATCCAAGTCTGTTTTAGAATGGTCCTAATCTCCATCTATTATAATTTCCACCAATAACTTCTCTTTTTATATATGCTGGCATCTGTGTGAAAGACAGCATCCCACTTTGACCAAGTCTCCATCTGGTGACAGGCGGGGGAGCAGGAACGTAGACTGTCACTTTATGCAGATGGATTTCTATTAATACAAACAAGTGACCCTAAAAGAGAAATTGGCTAGCTCCAGCAGAACTTTAAGAAGATTGTTCTGAATTTCCTGAAAGCAGGTTATTTCTAAATACATGGTGTTGCCTTTTAAACACAGATCAGGCATTTCTGTCCTTCTCAGAGCTGGTTTCACAAAGTGGGCTTGCTGTTCTGAGCCCATTCGCTTGGGGCGGGAGTGGAAGGAAATGACTGCAATAAAAGAGGTTTCTTATGGGAAGAGCCCCGAGTTTTGCTGTCCCCATTTCAGGACTCATCAGGTTATGAGTCCTGGAGAGAGTCAAGGAGGAGGGCAAGAGAACTGAGGGGAAGGGAAATGGTTTCACCCTTCATGACTCCTGGCCACCCCTTGTTTGTCCTGCCTTACCAAGAGAATATGTAGCTTTAAAATATACTCCAGTGCATCCATCAGGTAAATTCACATTCTGGACTTAACACAAGCAAACCTTTTCCAAGGGAGTCTGCTTTCGAGGATGGCTAGACAGGTTTTCTCTGGCGACTTCCTCTTCTTTTGTGAGCTATCCCAGGCCAGCAGTGGCAAGGAGGACACCAACTGGGCCCTGGAGAGATTCACCAGGATAACAAACCCTGGTTGTAGACAGCCCAATGGCTCATCAAGAGAAACTGAGTCATGCTATATCATCCATGCAACAAACACTATGACATGATTAAAAATAATATTTTTGGAAGTTTTTTTAAACTACCATTGTTTCAGTACCCTTTCAGAGCATTTGCCCTATGTTTAGCCCTAGTATTACATACTTTGTGTATTTCTTTAAATTTGTTCAGTTTTTAAAATATATATTCCCTCCTCTCCTGACCCTAAGCACTTATATGTGTGACATCAGTTTGATGAGCTGCTGCTGCTGCTAAGTCACTTCAGTTGTGTCCGACTCTGTGCGATCCCATAGACAGCAGCCCACCAGGCTCCTCTGTCCCTGGGATTCTCCAGACAAGAACACGGGAGTGGGTTGCCATTTCCTTCTCCAATGCATGAAAGTGAAAAGTGAAAGTGAAGTTACTGAGTCGTGTCCAACTCTCAGCAACCCCATGGACTGCAGCCCACCAGGCTCCTCCATCCATGGGATTTTCCAGGCAAGAGTACTGGAGTGGGGTGCCACTGCCTTCTCCTAGTTGATGAGCTAGTTATATTTTTTTAGTACACAATAACATAGACAACTAAAATAAAAACTTTGTGGGGGCTTCCTTGGCAGTCCAGTGATTAAGACTCAATGCTTCCAATGGAGGGGGTGTGGGTTCAATCCCTGGTCAAGGAACTAAGACCTCATATTCCCTATGGCAAAAAAAAAGTTCACTCAAGTATCAGCTCAAATTGTCCTGAGCATCCCCAGTGGTCCTCTTCCCACCTTTTGGAGAAACCCTGCTTTATAAGAGTATTTGGTGTCCTTGGAGGAAAGGCTATGCCATTACCTGAAAAATAGCAAATGCAGAATGCACTGCTTGATCAAAATCTTGCGGAGATAATGTGTGTGTGTGTCTGTGTGAAAAATGCACATAGGTACCCCAATATGGGAATAGCATTAGCTCTATTAATATGTAATATGGTCTCAGATTGAGTTATGTCTTTTTTACAAGTGCCACCTATATTTAAAAGTGATGGTTAACTCATTGGCTTAATTTTAATAAGAAAGTTATTGAGATATAATTCACATACTAGAAAATTCACACTTTTAAAATAAAAATTCAGTGTTTTTAGCATATTCACAAAGTTGTGTACCACCAGTAATATCTAGTGTTAGAACATTTTATCACCCCAAAAGAAACTCTGTACACATTAGGAGTTATTACCCTATTGTCCCCTACATCCAGCCTGTGGCAATCATTAATCTACTTTCTGTCCCTATGGATTTGCATATTCTGCATATTACATATAAATGGAATCACGGAATCATACAATACATGGCCTTTTGTGATTGGCTTCTTCCATTTAATGTAATGTTTTCAAGGTTCATCTATGTTGGAGCATGTTTTAGTATTTTGATCCTCTTTATTGTAGAATAGCATTCCCCTGCCTGGATATATCGTATTTTTATTTATCTATTCATTATTTGGTAGGCAATTTTGCTATTCGTACTTTCTGGCTATTATAAATAATTCTGCTATGAATATTTATGTACAAGTTTTATGTGGACATATGTTTTAAATTTCCATGAGTCTCTATCCAGAAGTAGAATTGCTGAATTATATAATGACTCTATGTTAAACAGTTTAAGGAACTACCAAATTGTCTTCCAAAGAGGCTGCACCATTTTATAATCCTAGGAACAGTGAATGAGGATTCCATTTTCTGCACATCTTTGCCAACATCTGTTACTGTCTGTCATTTTGATTTTAACTCTCCTAATGGATGTGAAATGGTTATCTTATTGTGGTTTTGGTTATTACATGTTTTCCAGATAACTAAGGATTTCAAGTTGATTTTCATGTGTTTGTTACCCATTTGTCTGTCTTTTCAGGGTAAACGTCTATTCAATCTTTTCCCTGTTTTACAATTAGAGTGTTTGTCTTCTTCTTATTGAGCTGTAGGAGTTCTTTATATATTCTATATATGTCTTTTATCAGATATATGATTGCAAATAGTTTCTTATTCTGTAAGTTGTCTTCTCATTTTCTTGACAGTGTCCTTTAAAGCACAAAATTTTTAAATTTCATTAAATCCAATTATATTTCCTTTTGTTGCTTGTGGTCTGGGTGTCATATTTAAGAATCCATTGTCTGATTGGGTCACAAATATTGTGTGTGTTTTCTTCAAGGAGTTTTATAGTTTTAGCTCTTATATTTAGGTCAGTGATCTGTTTTGAGTTAATTTTATATTTTATTTGTGGAAAGGGTCCTGTTTCATTCTTTTTCATTGATATCCAGGTGTCCAAACATTGTTTGTTGAGAAGACTCTTCCAGGCACATTGAATGGAACAAGGGTTCTTGGCACCCTTGTCGAAAACAAATTCATAAATTTGTCAAAAACAAATTCATAAATGTATGAATTGGGGGAATTCCGTGGTGGTCCAGTGGTTAGGACTCTCACTTCAACTGCAGAGGGCTTGGGTTTGATCCCTGGTTAGGGAATTAAGATCCTTCATGCCTGTTGCCTGACACAGACAAATAAATAAAACAATAAATAAACAGATTTAATCCTGTACTTTCAATTCTATTCCATTGATCTGTGGTCCAGCTTTATGCCAGTACCTCAGTGTCTTGGTTATTATAGCTTTGTAGTAGAGTTTGAAATTGGGCAGTAGGAATCTTTCAACTTTGCTATTCTTTCTCAAGATTGTTTCAATTATTCAGGGTTCCTTAAATTCCCATATGAATTTTAGGATCAGCTTACCAGTTCTGCCCAATGAAAGGCAGTTGAGATTCTGATACAGAGTGCATTGAACCTGTAGATCAGTTTGGAGACTATTACTACCTTAATAATACTAAGTCCCCTGATCCATGATCATGACATGTTTTTTCATTCAGTTAAATCTCTTTTAATTTCTTTCAACAAAGCTTTGTATTTTTCAGTACATAAGTCTCACACTTTTTTTGTTAAACTTACTCCTAAGTATTTTATTCTTTTGGTATTATTGTAAATGGATTCAGACTGAGTTTTACTTTCCTCTTTATCCTTTCCCAAAATTAAGAAATTTTTACAATAATATTCTTTATTATTGTCAATAATATTTTTATAGTCAGGAAGACTATGAAAGAGCACAATTTCTGCCCCAGGAAAAATTGGGAAAACTAGAAATGGACTTTGGAAGAATTTTTTTGTTATATGAATTTGACTTATAATTTGATTCAAATAATTCATGAAGCCTCTAATGGAACTTAAGTTGATTTAATTCCTAACTGCATGTTTAACCTATTATAAAGATGGAAAATGCACATTTATTACTCACAACATAACAAATTTTAGGCATTTTGTTTAGTGAAAATGAAAGATGTTTTATTGGAAGTAAGATCAATAAACTCTATAAACTTGAGTCTATAAAGCAAGTTAAAATAAAGCATTTCATGGTCTTACAGAGTAGAGGGAATAGGAATGGGGATCTCAGTTTGAAGGGAAAAACGTCTGTTTTCTTGCCAGATTTTGAATATAGCTGGCCTGACAGAGTAGCTGAATCAGCCTCCCATACCCCAGCCTCACCCCGGGCTGTAACTTACCTTTCCCTTCAGTTCAGTTCAGGCGCCCAGTTGTGTCTGACTCTTTGAGACCCCATGGATGCAGCACGCCAGGCTTCCCTGTCCATTACCAAATCCCTTTCCCTTGCAGGTTTATTATGTATGTACGTGCTCAATCACTTCAGTTGTGTCCACCTCTTCATGACCCCCTGGACTGCAGCCCGCCAGGGTCCTCTGTCCATGGGCTTCTCCAGGCAGGAATACTATAGTGGGTTGCCATGCCCTCCCATGCCCTCCTCCAGGGGATCAAACCCATGTCTCCTGTGTCTCCTCCATTGCAAGCAGATTCTTTACCCACTGAGCCACCTGGGAAGCCCTGCAGGTTTATTTATTTATTTATTTTTTTCTTGCAGGTTTATTATATTCTAGTTTTAAATCAGATCCATCAGTTGAGTCGCCAGGCCCCTTGGAGATCTCCACCAGAAACCTCAGCAAAAGGTGTCAGTTTATGGCTTAAACCTGTCCTTTACAATGCTGTTTGTTTATTGACTTTAAATCAAACAGGACTTGCTCACATTGGTGGTAGGACCCGCTTGTTATTAGCCTTTAGCTGCTTTAGTGAATATAAGACTTACTTGGTCATTGTAGCAGCTGCAAAGAGTTGGGTCACTTATAACAGATCTGAAAGATCTTTCAGATCATAGAGATAGTTCCCTGGGTAAGTCTAAACCTCCACAGCTAAAATCATAGTTCCTGGCAAGAAAAATTACCAGCCAAAAATATCCTGCATGGAGAACAGAATTCAGCTTCAACAGTCACTCAGATAAGCTCTTAGACACTATTTCTTGTATAACGTAAGACAATCCTCACCTGAAGAGTGTACACTATCACTCAAAATGCTCTGTGTTTGCCTTCCCGGCACCATCCAGTAGGTGATGGTGGCTTCCCAGTAGACCATGTCAAGAACTGAGAAAGAAGTGTTTGAGAATTCTCACTCAGAAAAGGCTCATCAATATAAGCATGTCACATATTTAAATTTGGAAACTAATCTCAGGTCCTCAGACACAGAGAACCAATAAAGAACACTTCGTGATACGATTAGAAGCCTTTTAACAACTGCCAGCCTTTAAAGCAAGAACTGGGTAAACTGAATCCCTTCTCCCCAAATCTAGTCTTCTGAGGTCTTATGTACTAGTGTCTCTACCCGCTTCTTTCATTGGGAAAAGCATTAAGAAGCTAGCTAGGTGGGGATTTCTCTGGTGATCCAATGTGTAGGATTCCATCCTCCCAATGCAGGGGGCCTGGGTTCAATCCCTGGTGGGGGAACTAGATCCCACATGCCACAACTAAGACCTGGCATAGCCAAATGAATAAAAATAAATATTAAAAAAAAAGAAGCTAGCTAGGAATGCAGTCAGCTCCCATAGTATCTTTAAGACAGAGAGAGACAAGGCCTGCTAATATAGCCCTCTTTATAAAAGACCCATAACTTTCTTTCCCAACAAGAAACTGAACAGAAATCTGCAGCCCTTCAGGGACTGAGACTCTGTACCCATCTCTGCACACATCCAAATAAGGCTTAGCTCACCTCCCAAGAAAGGAAATTGAGTCAAGGAGGTCAGGTGAGAAAGGTCAGGATCTTCTATATGCCTTCCTGAGGATGAGCAAAAAAGATTTCACGCTCTTTGAGAGCAAACAGAATAAAAGGGTCAAGGTTTTAACCATGGTTCTCCTCATGAGGCAGAATCTTGTGTGATAATATTTTCATCAGTAGAAACTCTAAGGCAAATTGCTCTACTCATCTCTCCCCGGGAAGCTTAACCCTAACCCTCAGCCAATCTCTTTCTCAGCAGTCCCAGAACAATATCCTGCCCTGTATCTGCTTGACTTCTTTGCAAGACCTTCCCTCCAAAGATGGCCTGATAGACCCAAATCCTTCCTTTGACTGCTCTGCTTGGCCTTGATAAGTCAGGCCTGGCCAGCCATGGGTCAACAATACTAGAACCGTTTAAGGTCAAGTCCTTAAAGAGAAATATGGTCTTTCTTTCTGACACCTGGAAGTGTCTTCTGGTGACAGCTCATCTTTGCCTTGAAAGTGGGAAGGCAGAGGCAAACATTCTGATTTTAAAATGTATCTTTTAGATGCTAATAATGCCCATTTTCAGATTACCTGTGTTCCAGAAAATCCTTCCTTATCTGACTCTTCAATTCCTCCTTGTATTCTTCTCAAGCTTCAAGGCAGAGGAATTCTAGTGGGAGTAAAGGCTCTGGCTACATTGATTTTTGCTGACATTAGAGGGTCAGCTTGTGGAATATCAAGCGAATGTGATTCATTTTATTCAGATAGCAAGAATGTACACCTCCTAATTCTGGTCTGGCTTCCTGATGGGACCAGCTTGGTCTATCATCATATATCAATCCTACCTACTAATGGGCACACAGAGTCCTTTAATGTGTGGAATCACTCTGACAGTTTTCAGCATACATTAGCTTACTGAACACTTGTTGGAAAATTGAATGACAGGTTTGGCAATGGTTCTTTAAAATTTCATCTACAGAAAATAAGAAAAGTGGAGATTTATCCCCATTGGTCATTTCCCTAGGGATGTCTGCATGAATCAATAAGGACTAAATGCATACCATGATGACTCACTGATGGCATATTGGGTGAGTTTGTCATGAAATTTGCTTATATTTTTAATCAAGAATGAATATACCCTTTAGTAATCTTCATTTTTTAGTTTTTCTCTGTTTTTAAGGTGGATATTTTAAGTTGTGTTGAACAACACTAGTTCCTTTCTTAAATTTACTCTGACCACAGTGGCATATGCTTATTAATAATTAAAAATGGTAGTTGAATGTTGAATGAATAAAAAAATAAATGAATGAATCCATGGAACAAAAATGAATAATTTTAATTTATGGATATAATATTGCTGCAAATGTCTAAAAACCAAATATATATATTGACAGATTTAAAAGATAACAGGATAAATGATAATATTGATTTTGTTATGTAATCAAATTGAAGGAATTGTTCATCTTGCTATGTCCAACAGTCTTATTGCAACAAAACAACACTAAAAATGAATGAATCTGATAATATATAAAACTTACAGATGTAGGATTATGAGATAAGAAAACTAATAATATCACGAGAGGATCAAAAGATTTACAGCAAGCTTTCAAGATATCTACTTCAATCAATCCAACAAAAAATTATAGATAAGCTGGAATTCATCTCGACTGTCCTCTTTGAATAAGTAGTATATTTTAGTTTAATAGAGGCTTTTAATAAGGAAAAGGAAAAAATAGCAAAGTTAAAAAGAAAAACATCTTTTTACGAAATTGAATTTTGTAGACCTCCAGAGTATTATGTTTCACTGTCAGGGCCAACAGTAAGTGGAGATAGAGTAGCTGCCTTTGGTGTAATCTCTGCAAAAAAAGGTTACCAGGAGGATCAGTCTTTCTTAACTTTATGAATTCTTTCTTCTCTCAACTTGAAATCTCCACAATCTCTTAATGTTTTGTAGATCCTGGTTTTGACTCTGGAAAAAATATCTGTTTTAAGCATCTGTTCCATAATCTAAAGCTGAGAAAGTTCCCAGGATTGTAGTAAAAATTGCTTTAGTTCCGTCTTAATTCAGTGGTCCCCAATTTTTGGAGTCTTTGACAGTTTCCATGAGTACTGTCACACTGATCTCTCTCACTCTCTGTTTTTTCTTATATTGGAATTTTATTGAGATAATTGTAGGTTTGCATGCAGTATAAGAAGTGATAGAGATTTGTTGTACACTTGACCCAGTTTCCCCTAATGGTAACATTTAGCGAAACTAAAGTATAATATTCACAACCAGGACATTGACATTGATGCAATTCACTGATAGTATTCAGATTGTGTGTGTGTGTGTGTGTGTGTGTGTGTGTGTAGTAAGTCTATACTATTTTATTGGTGACCTCCAATTTTTGCCAAATTATTTGCCCTAATTTTCTCTTCAGATGTAGTTAATTTGGGGTATTTTCAAAGTGAAATCCACCCCACATTTAACCTAGAATGTTCCACATCTGCCCCAAATTAGAGACTCATTGGTTTACTATTCATCTCTTCAGTGGTCTACATCAGCTTTCTTCTTAAGATTACAAAAGACAAATTTTCTTGGATTTAGATGAACATGAGTCATCTCCGGGTTAATCTGTTCCATTTGAGTATAGATTCCAGATTTTTCATGGTTTATTTGTTCATTCAAAAAATATTTACTGGTTGCTTGCTGAGTCCTTTAAAGTAATATCCTAGGAGCCTGGTGTACAGTGGGGAAACAACAAGCATGATCTCTGCTCTCAGAAGTTAGGATCTACTAGACCGCCAGGCTTGTGCCAACAATAAACTGCCAGAATCAAGTAGGTAGAGATTAGCTGAAAGGGTGGTCACATTTTTTAAAAAGTTCAATGCAATCTCCTCACTTGCCTCAACAAATAGATGACCTTCATTTAGTCTCCATAGGAATCCCTCTACCTTAAAAAAAAAAAAAAGGAGAAATATTACAAATAGAATACAAAGAAATGCTACAATAATATTCAACTTTTGTCATTCAGAGGGATCATGCAGCCAGGTATAAACCAAGGAATCCACACTACCATCTTAGAGTTTCTTCATCTTTCCTTTAGTGTGGCATTGGCCAAGCTTGAAGGACCTAGTTCATAGATTTCTCCTAATTGTAGAGAAGGTACCACTTCCATCCTTTTCAGCCAGCCCAGAATGTTATGGTAGGATGATACAATGGGAGGAACCTTGGAGGAAAAACCAAAAAGAAACAAAAAGAGTTGAATGTATATACAATACACTCAAATTATAGTGTGAGTAAAATTTGCTATCAGGCTACCACATGTTTCCTAAACAAAAACTATAATCACTGAATTTATTAGACAGTCTCCACCATTCAGATAGACAACACCCTTAGCCTCAGGTTGACTTATTCAGAATCTTGGAATATATTTTGCAGTGAACTCTTTAGGGTCCCCCTTCTAAAATTCACTCTTCTACCCAGACTATGATTAAGTTATTTTATCATTGGAACTGCCAGATCATTCCACCTGCCCTTTCCCAGTCCCAAACTCTAATCCGTTCTTTGGGCAAGGGTTTTGAACCAAATTCTTGTTCAAGTGCATGCACTGATTCAAAGTTTTTTTTTTGAGTAAAGTCTGGCTTTGCACAGTTACCCTGTTATCAAGTGTGTACACCAGTAAGGTAGCGCGCCCCCCCCCCCGCCCCCGCCAACTCAATCTGGGCTAGCGTACAAGTCAGGATGCTAAATTTACACAACAGAATGTTGGCTTTGCTACCTGTACACCTGTTATCTAAAGCATATGGCTCTCTCTTTAATCAACAACACAAAACAGAGGCTCTTCAGGCGCTCCTAGGAGATTTCAGCCCTGCCTCTGATCCAGCCCTTGGCAAAAGCACACTTGAAACATGTGATATTTGACGGAGAGTCTTTAAGGCATGCTAACTACACATTCCTTTAGGTACCTAAGTTAAAACATTTCCCTCTTACATGTAAATATTTTGAAAATAATGTATCTGGACGCTCTGTGAGCCTCGCACAGAAGTGGTCCCTCTGTGATATGGATTAGAATGGAGGTAAACACATATTTACTTGTAGTTTATTTTGGCATCATCTGCAATTCTGTATCTGATGAGCATATTTGAGAACAAAGATGAGGGTGCAGAAAGCTAGACGGGACTCTACCTCTCACAAACTGATGAAGTCAGCATACAGCACTCACTCACCTATCTTTGAAACTGCTTTTGTCGTGGGAAATAAAGTTCTGAATTATTCAGACCACCGTCATGAGATTTTTATATTAAATGTAGTGAGATCGAATTTTGACTAACAGCAGTCCTCAAGGAGCCCCTGATGGCTCAGATGGTAAAGAGTGCCTGCAGTGCAGGAGACCAGGGTTCGATCCCTGTGTCTGGAAGGTCCCCTGGAGAAGGAATTGGCAACCCACTCCCATATTCTTGCCTGGAGAATCCCATGGACGGAGGAGCCTAGCAGGCTACAGTCCATGGGGTCGCAAAGAGTCGGACACAGCTGAGCGACTTCACTTTCACTTTCTTTCAATCCTAATAATCATTGTCTTGCTCATTATTTCATTAAACAAATAATTTTTATCACCCAAATTATGTTAGGCTAAATGTAGATTAAAAACGAATAAAATACAGTCCTGCATTGAAAGAACAAAGTCAGTAAAAATATAATGCAAGCCACATATGTAATTTAAACTTTTTACTAGTCACACCTAACAAAAAGCCAAAGTAATAAGTAAAATAGTCTTTAATAATTCATTTCACTTAACCTAATATATCACGGATATTATCATTAACATTAAATTGAGGTAAAAGTATGCTAATGATATTAACCTCTCATCAGATACAGGATTCACAAAAATGGAAGAATCATTTCATAGGTTGACGGTTTTCTTTGCTTTGTAGATCCTTTTTAGTTCGATGTAGTCCAACTTGTCTATTTTTTTGTTGTTGCCTGTGCTTTTCATGTTATGTCTAGGAAATAATTGCCAAGACCAATGTCAAAAAGCTTTCTCTCTGTTCTCTTCTGGGAGTTTTCAGTCTTATATTTAAGTCTTTAATCCATTTTTAGTTGATTTTTATCTATGGTGTAAGATAAGGGTCCAGTTTCATTCTTTTGCATATGGATTTAGTTTCCCCAACACCATTTGTTGAAGAGACTCTCTTTTCCCACATTCTATTCTTGGCATTTTTGTCAAAGGTCAGTTACATGTGAATTTACTTACAGACTCTATTACATTGGTCTGCATGTCTGTCTTAATGACGTTAATCCCTGTGATCCTGTGTGGATCTCTTGTTGCCTTGATCTACTGTCTTCCTCTTTATTGGTTTCCTCTCTTGCTTGGGACACATCCTCCTGTTGCTTCATGAGGCAGGATATGTGGAAAGCAGATTTTTGAAAGATCGAATGCCCCCAAATGTTTTTATTTTCTTCTGATACTTGATTAATAGTAGTTTTATTGCACAGAATTTTAGGTTGGATTCATTTTCCTCAAATATCACTTTGTTGTTTTAGAGCTACCTGTTTTGCTGCTCAAAAAACTAGATGCAAATAATTTCTAAGTATTGGTCTTTGATCTTCTTTTTTCCTGTAGCAGCCTGTACACTTACTCCTTATCCCAGGTTCTGAAATGTCACAGTTATGTGAACTGACGTGTTATTGTTGGTGTTGTTGTTGTTTAGTTACTAATTTGTGTCCAACCCTTTTGCGACTCCCAGACTGTAGCCAGCCAGGCTCCTCTATTCATGGGATTTCCCAGGCAAGAATACTAGAGTGAGTTGCCATTTCCTTCTCCAGAGGATCTTCCTGACCCAGGGATTAAACCTATGTCTCCTGTACTGAAGGTGGATTCTTCATGGCTGAGCCACCAGGGAAGTCCTTTAGCCTCAATGAGCCCCTTGAAATCTGTGAATACATATTTTTCTGTTCTTAAAATATTTTACTTGATGATATCCCTTTCACTCTTGTATTCTTGTCTCTCACCAGAACTGTTAATCTACTGATATTTGGGTCTCTAATTTTCTTCTCTTATATTTTCCATATATATATGTCTTATTTTCATATTTTCTGAGTAAAATTCTCAAACTTATCTTCAAGTCTTCTACTGAATATTTTATTCCTATTATTACATGTTATCATTTTCAAAAAAGCATATCGATTTAATTCCACAAACATTTGTTGCATATTTATCATATTAAGTTTACTGCATTTGGGAATGGTTTGTTGGGAGTTGTAAACAAATTTTAAAAAAGCTTTTAACATATAAACATATATACAAATATCTATGAAATAAAAGCTACATTAATTTGAGTCAACAAATCTGAAAGTAGAGAAGGAAGAAATGCCATCAGTATTCTTCTCATTTCTAAACCAGAAGTGCAACTAATGAGATTATCAGCAAATTAATTAAAAGATATTAGTAATGATCATAATAAGAAAGCTGGCAAATTCTCAAGTTTGATTGACACTACTCAAGGTAAAACTTTGATTGACATCAATTCAGTCATTCTAATACATGTCTCAGAGCCCATGATAGATATAATGAGCATAAAGTTAAATTCTGGAGAAAATATATTCCATCCTGTTACAGAATATTTTGAGATCAAATAATAGGGCTCTTTAACAAGTACGTAGGATGTTCAACTACTAGCAAACCTTACATGAAGAAGAGATCACTTAATTGGTTTTTGTCCTGGTTAAAAAAAGAATCCTCTAACCAAGGTCACATATGGGATTATTCACCAGTCTTAAATCTAGTAATAAAATGGATAATGGGAAGGCAAGAAGGGATATTTCACCGTTTTGACTCAAAATGTCTGAGCAGCATTTATAATGGAGCAACACAAAAGAATTGCTATTTGACACAAACAGCAGGGGACTCCAATCCACTTTCCCAGCACTATGGAAGCAAGACAGGGTTCTAGAAAAGGAAGCTGGAAAACAGGGCTGCATTGCTCTGAGAAAACCCACTCAAGTGAAAGGTGGCTTTTCTTTTCCCTGCCCCCAGTTTTATTGAGACGTGATTGACATATACCATTGTGTAGTTTGAGGTGTACAACAGGGTGATTTAATATACTTAGATGTTGCAAAATGATTACCATCATAGCTCACACTTCAGTGTCACATTTTACCATTTTGATTTGTGGTGAGAACATGTAAGATCTACACTCTTAGCAACTTTCAAGTATATAATACAGTATTATTAACTAAGGTCATCTTGCTGTACATAAGATCCCCAGAAGTTATTCATCTTATAACAGCATGTTTGTGCTCTCTGACATCTTCCCATTTCCCCCACCCCACCCCAGAGCCTGTAACCACCATTCTACTCTCTGGTTCTATAAGTTTGTCTCTTAAATCCCATATATAAGTTACATTATACAGTATTTGCCTTTCTCTGACTTATTTCACTTTGCGTAATGCCCTCAGGGTCCACCCTTGTCTCAAACAGCAGAACTTCTTTCCTTCTTATGGCTAAATAATATTCCGTTTTATATATAATGCTGCAATAAACATGGGACTACAGATATTCTTCTCAGTTCTAATGTTTATTTCCTTTGGGTATTTGCCCAGAAGTCAGATCTTTGAATTGTATAGTAGTTCTATCTTTGATCTTTTGAGGAAACTTAATACTATATACCAGTTTACATCCCCACCAGTAGCACGTTTCTCCACATCCTTACCAACACTTACCTGTTGTATGTTTGATAATGGCCATTCTAATAGGTGTGAGTGATACTGTGGTTTTGATTTGCTGCGATTCATGGGGTCGCAAAGAGTCGGACACGACTGAGCGACTGAACTGAACTGAACTGAATATTAGTAATGTTGAGTACTTCTGTATACCTGCTAGCCATCTGTATGTCTTCTGTGGGAAAATATCTATTCAGTTCCTCTGCCCAGTTTAAATCATATTGTTTGTTTGTTTGCTGTTGAGTCATATGAGTTCTTTATATAATTTGGATCTTAACCCCTTATCAGATATATGATTTATACATTTTTTTCCCATTCTGTAGTTTGCCATTTAATTTTGTTGATTGTTTCTTTTGCTGTGCAGAAGTTTTTGAGTTTGATATAGTCCCACTTATTAAGTTTTGCTTTTGCTTCTTGTGCTTTTGGTGTCATATCCCCAAAAATCATTGCTAAGACCAATGTCAAGGGGGTTTTGGCCAATGTTTTCTTTTAGAAGTTTTACAGTTTCAGTTCTCATGTTAAGTCTTTCCAGTATGTGTAGTTTTGCCCCATTCAACCAAGCAACTCTCTGACGCCAGCCTGGTGTCCTACAATTCAACTCAATTCAATTCTGATGCTTCCTACCTGGAGATACTATGAGATCTCACAAGGTAAGGGGCTCAGTCCTACTAGACTGTCTGTCTCTCACTTCAGATGCCAGTTACAAGTCCAGCTTGTCACCTGTGCTTCTGACCAATTGGTTGTACATAAGAGGTTCCAACAAAACCCTCATTAGGTCTGATTAATTTGCTAGAGTCACTCTCAGAACTCAGAGAAACATTTTACTTACAGATTTCTGGTTTATTATAAAAGGATATAACTCATAAACAGCCAGATGGAAGAGATGCACAGGGGAAGTTGTACACGAAAAGGCTCAGAGCTTCCATACCATCTCAGAGTGTCTGATGCTCCCAGCACCTCCATGTGGAAGATCTCCAAACCCATCATTTGGGATTTTTAAGAAGGCTTCATTATAGAGGCATGACTGGTCATTGATAACTGAACAGTCTCTAACCCCACTCCCCTCCCGGAGGTCTGGAGCTAGGACTGAAGTTGCAGTTGTAAACATTTCCAACCATCTAACCATCTGGTTGGTTCCTCAGAAGAAGGATCCCATCTTAGGCTACCTTGGACTTTCCGAAAGTCACCAAATTAACATAATAAGAGATACTATTATGGTTTCATCACTTAAGAAATCCAACTCTGTACCAGGAATAGGTCAAAGGCTAAATATATATTTCTTATTATAAATTATAATATCAAAGTCTTCAATCCATTTTGAATTGATTTTTGTGAGTAGTGTTAGATAGAGGTCTAATTTTATTCGTCTATATGTGGTTTTTCATTTCTCCCAACTCCATTTATTGAAGAGATTGTCCTCTTCCCCCACCGAGTATTCTTGGCTTCTAAACAGCAACTTTTCATTTTCATACCTCAGGGTCCAGAAGGAAAAGCCAGCTGAAATTAGCAGATGAGGACATTGTTTTGTCTGCTGATATAAGAGATGCACCCCCAAGAGAGGTGCTGGCATTTGACAAGAAGGACAGGGAAGCCTGGTGTGCTGCAGTCCGTGGGGTGGCAAAGAGTGGGACACGACTTAGTGACTGAACAACAAAAACAAAGAAAGCCTAACTGTTCTGTGATTACAGTTCTTATTTGGACTTCTCAGTTGCAAGGACCTCTCATCACTGGGCCTGAATCTTGGGAGAACTTTGAGTAAGTGATATAGCAGTAGCTTTATTAAGCTAGTGTGATCATGATCTATACAGCTCTGACTCTGTGTTACCCAAGTTCAGTCAGGGAGTAAACAGGCAGTAGGCCAGAAGAATGAAGGCTGTTTCTACATGCCCAGAATAAAAGGATAAGCCACCCATTTCATTGACTTAACTGATTCAGATCTCTGTAAGGCTGACCCAATTAGCTGTGTGGCAGTTGGCTGGTTGCATGCCATAAAAAATGAGCAGTTCGTGTGCTTAATAGATTTCTTCCTTCAAAACATGATCTTTGTATCTTAAGAGCCTAACACAGTGTCTGGCACAGCATGGCTGCTCCATAAATATTCATTGGATGAATGAGCTCTAAGAAGTCTTAGACAAAACAACTTAGTTCCATCCTCACTACCTGCTGTGCTAAAAATCTCCTTGGCTGATTCTATATGACACTTAGGAGACCGTTCTTGTTTTTTTTTTTTTTTTTTATATTGCATTTCATCAGTTCCTGTTAGATTCAAAGAAAAGAAGTTGAAACAGTTCTTCAGCAAATATTTATGGAAACCTACCACGTTCAAGGCACTTGTTGGAAAACTGAAACTCTAAGATAATCTTTTCCCTACAATAGCTTATAGCCTCAAAGAGAAGATATGCGTGCACATATTCATTCTCAGAACTACAGCTTTCTAAATGATAAATGCATCTGTGTGCAGTTACATGCCCCAAGCTTATGAAAGGGGTATAAAATAAGTCTCTCTTTGGTTTGATGGTTCATACTGGTTTTTTAGTTTTTAATGTTGATGCAGACACTTTAAAAAAATTTGACTGCACCAAGTCATAGTTGCACCATGTGGGATCAAGTTCTCTGACCAGGGATGGGACCCATGCCCCCTGCACTGCAAGCATGAAGTCTTAACCACTGGACCACCAGGGAAGTCCCTGCATTGTATTGTTTAATGTTGAGATCGAAAATGACTCTAAGCTCTCCATGGTTATAAATGACAATCTTTTCCCCCACAGTTTCCCTTACTAAGTACTTCCGAAAAGTGTCTGGCATTTCTCTTCTGGGTAGTCTCTATTTGTCCCTCCTCCTATTCTCCTTTTGTCTGCCTGCTCTGAGTCCCAGGAGGCTGACCTCTCCCTATACTACTGACTATCACACAGGCTCCATAGTCCACTGGCTTATGGTTGGGTTGGGACACTAGCAGAAGATGAGGGTGCAGAGAGAGAGAATGGGGTGTGTATTCACTTCTCTTCTTCCCTGCCTGAGAGCTCTTCTAACAGCAGCTGCACCTCTCTCAATCACAGATCCTGTCTCAAGACTCACGACTCCAGCTCACTCAAGGCTCTGGGAACAGTATTCATCCTTTGCCGCTGTCATGGTTAATTTTATGTGTCCACTGGACGGGGTTGATGGGGTGCCCAAAGTCTTATTTCTGAGTGTGCCTGTGAGGATGTTTCTGGAGAAAGTGACTAACATTTAATCAGTCGATTGAGTAAAACAGATTGCCCTGCCCACTGTGGCCTCATCCAGTCTGGTGACAGCCAGAATAAAAGCCTAAGTAAAAGAAGATGATTTCTTTCTGACTGTCCTTGGACTCACACTAAGGCTGGAACTTATACCCTTGGCTCTCGATCAGCTCTCCTGGATTCCAGCTTGCTGACTGCAGATCGTGAAGCTTCTTAACCTTCATCAATGCATGAGCCAATTCCTTATAATTCATGCATACACAACATACCCTTTTGGTTTTGTTTCTCTGGCTAAGTTTTTTTCTCCTGACTACTATATTCCTTCAGATCTAGAGACGGTAACGGCTTCCTAGTGTTGTCAGACTCTGGGTACTTCAACATCACTTGTTGGTACGCTTAGCCCCGCCCATGCCTCTGCAAGGCCTTCTCAGGTGGCAAAAAGTCTGCTTGCTAATGCAGGAGATGCGGGTTTGATCCCTGGTCAGGAAAGATCCCCTGGAGAAGGAAATGGCAACCTTCTCCAGTAATCTTGCCTGGGAAATCTCAGGGACAGAGGAGCCTGGTGGGCTACAAGTCATGGGGCCACAAAGAGTTGGGTATGACTGAGTGATTGAACACACACACACACACACCTCCTACCTCTGCAAATAATCCCTTCAATAAACTTTCTCAAAATCCTGGTTGAGTAGGCATCTGTTTCCTGAGATTGAGACAATCGCCTGAATGGCATGTCTTCTCATTTACCATTCCAGCTGGGAGGACACAGGAGCTCAGAGCCCCTGAGCTCAGTGGTACCTAAAGACCCCTCTCCAAAGCTGCTGGCCTCCAGACCCTCTCACTCACTGATCTAGGTTTGTTTGGAAATGACTATTTCCCTCACTCAACTACAGACTTTGTGTCACCTAGGAGAGAAGAATTCATCTAATACAGTGGAATTCTCCAATATGGCAGAGCTAGAGAAGCATCTGATGTGTAAAGATTTTATTCTATTTAAATATAGAATGATAACAGATTACTCAGGGTTGCCTACTCTGTCTTAATCCTTCATTAAAATAAGGTGGTAAGATGCCAGTTACAAGTAACTGAAATAATCTTTTTCCTTTTTTACTGTGTCTTAGGTACATTGCAGATCAAAGAGGCTTTGGTCTTTGGATTTTATATTCCAGCCACTTTAAATACATTACTTATTGAAGACGACATGTTCTTTGCCCTAACAACTGGCTTTGATACTTTTGTCCTGAGATTTTCTTGTATCACAATTATTTATTTAAATATCCAGAGTAGTATACTTGTTCTCATAATAAGGCCTTTATATTACTTATCATTTTATCTCCAAAGTTACAATCTTTAGTACAGAAGGCACTATAAGCATTTATTAAGTGAATGAAAGAATGAATAAATGACATTGAGCCTTGAAATGTAACTCACTTGTAAGAGTTATGAGAGCTATGAAGCTTGAGGGACACAGAGTAATGCCATGGATTCCTGTCTCCTTGCTATGAAGGGTTCTGCCTCTCAGCTCTTTCCAGGCTTGTTGTCAACATCTAGTTGCTCAGTTGTGTCCAACTCTTTTGTGATCCCATGGACTCTAACCCACCAGATCCTCTGTCCATGAGATTTCCCAGGCAAAAATACTGGAGTGGGTTGGCCATTTCCTTCTCCAGGGGATCTTCCAGACCCAAGGATTAAATCTCAGTCTCCTGCATTGGCAAGTGTGTTCTTTACCACTTGAGTCACCAGGGGAGCCTGTCTTGCCAGGGTATTTCCTACCTATTAGGTGTATGTTCGGAGAAGGCAATGGCACCCCACTCCGGTACTCTTGCCTGGAAAATCCCATGGGCAGTGGAGCCTGGTGGGCTGTAGTCCATGGGGTTGCGAAGAGTCGGACACGACTGAGCGACTTCACTTTCACTTTTCACTTTCATCCATTGGAGAAGGAAATGGCAACCCACTCCAGTGTTCTTGCCTGGGGAATCCCAGGGACGGGGGAGCCTGGTGGGCTGCCGTCTATGGGGTCGCACTGAGTCGGACACGACTGAGGTGACTTAGCAGCAGCAGCAGGTATATGTTGCGCTCTTCTGAAATTGATTAGCAGCCTATGAAATTACCCGGAAATTCTGAGGTAAGCTGTTCTTTCTTTCCTATGTCTGGCAAGCTCCTTTTTACCAATATAAGAAATTTTGCAGTTTTCAAATTATTGTCTATTGAGAATATGATTCACAATATATCCCCTCTATTCTCCAAACTTCAAACTGAGTCACGGGAGAATTACCAGTTTATATACCACAGAGAAAAATCTGCCTCCCCCATTCTATTATTTATTATATCACAGCAAATTGATGACTCAGTGATGAATCTAAGAATTTTAAGCCCCTGAGCAAACTTTCAAACTTTCATTATCCCTTGCAATGCAGGGCTACTCTAGATATAATATATATATATGTACATATATATTTCTATATAATATATATTTATAAATTATATGTATATATTTAAGTACATTATATTTAAATTATTTATTTAAGGAAGAAAATGGAAGCAACCTCTTTTCTCATTGTTGTGTGTTTCCCCAGGCAAAAGTATCAGGATAGTTAACCATCAGCAGACTGCACAACCTATGCACAATCATTTGCTACACCTTCAGTTTGTAGAGTTCAGCAGAAGTGGATGTTTGCTCAGTCTTAGGTAAAGATGCAGGAAAATTCTAATAATTCTCCAGTGCTATCCTTTGTTGACCTAAAATTATTTTCAAGTACTAGTAGCCATCTGTAAATCACAAAACTGTCAGTGGTTTAACACAACAGGAGTTAATTACTACTCATTTAACAGTCCAATGAAGGTTTCCTGATGGGTGGACAGATTTCCTCCGGTAGCGATTCAGGGGCCCAGGCTCCTTCCATATTATGACTCCTCCATCTAGTAGCTGAGTCCTTGGAGACCAGCAGCCAACTGGAAAAGAGCATGAAGACTGTTCCATTAGAGGTTTTAGTTCACATTTCATTACAAAGAAATGTGAACTCAGCCATATGGCTGCTCCTAACCCCAAAGATGCTACTGCCCAGTGACAACTGTACACCAGGAAAGAAGGACACAGATTTTTCTGTGAATAAAGAGCTGACTGCCACCGCAAGTGTGGGCAAAGGGCATATAATCCCAAATAGTATATTTCCGTGGGTTTAGAGTGAGGGAAAAGGCAGGAGCTGAATCTGAAACTCAGAAATGAGAGAGATCTTCAGCCCTTATGCCTTCAGTAATAGGGAAGAATCTTTATAGTCTGTTATAAGTTAATCACTGAAAGAATGTTGCCTATAACCTTAAACCATACATAACAGCCCACGTCTGGGAACCCTGCCTCCCAAGTAATGAACATAAAGCTGAAAAGCCTTTGTTCTGCCTACAGGAAACATCCTGACCAGGCCCTCTTGTGGAATGACTCCAGGGAGGAAGAAATTAACATCCCCTCCTGAGGCTGACCTGAATGAGGAAATGTTTAACTTGACTCCTTCCCTTTTAGTGTAAAAGAAGCCTGAATTCTAACTCAGACAAGTTGGTTCTTTGGGATGCAAGCTCACCATCTTCTCAGTCTGCTGGCCTTCTGAATAAAGTCTATATTCCTTGCCCAGACAACTCGTCTTTCGATTTATTGGCCTGTCTTGCAGCGAGCAGTACGAGGCGAGCGTACACTTGGTAATGAATTTCCACGCAGCCTGCCAGGAGCCTTGCTGCCCGTGGCCCGCAGCCCCATTTGGGGAGTTTTCAGGTGAGGCCCTAGCAGCTGCCCATTGCTTGTCCTGAGGGTCTTTCCTTCAAAGTTCCCCAAAGCGGCACTGGCTGCCCAGTGCTTGGCAGTTGGAGCAAGGAATGGACATTTGGGAGGTGACCAGGCTCCAAGAGGGCATACAGATGGATAAGTTGCACTGGTATGTACAGCCAGAAATTTTTTTCCCTATTTGGGGCTTTTTCTCCAGAATAAGCTAATTTGTTTTGGGGGTAGCCTATTGGAGAGAGAAGATAGTTGCGTTTTCTCTTCGTTTGGGGCCTTTTCTCGGGAATAAGCCGATTTGTTTTGTATCCAAGTGGGGTGCCCTGTTGGAAAGAGGAGTTGTTGGACTTTCACCCGATTTGTGAATCAGTGAACTGGTTCTTTTGTTTCTTTGGATGCTAGTGTGTGTGTGTGTGTGTGTGTGTGCCATTTGTATTTTGTCTTGAATTTCTGTCTTTAAAATGGGAAATGTTTTATGCGTGCTCAGTCATGTTTGACTCTCTGGGACCCTGTGGACTGTAGCCCACCAGACTTCTCTGTCCATGCAGTTCTCCCAGGCAAGAATACTGGAACAGGTTGCCATTTTCTGCTCCAGGGGATCTTTCTGACCCAAGGACTGAACCCTCGTCTCTTGCCTCTCCTGCTTTGGCAGGCAGATTCTTTACCACTGGACCACCTGGGAAGCCCCCGGGCAGTGTTTTAACTATCCCTGAAGAAAGTCCTCCGAGGTGCATTTTGGGTAAGTGATCTGATTACAGCTCTGAACCCAGGTGTGAGGGAAGATGGTACTTAATTGAAACAGTGTGTGGCAGCAGTACTGATAGGGCCTCCCCAAGGGGTTGAGGCAGAGTCATCCCGGACGCTGTGCACGGCCTGCTCCCTTGTCACGTTAATTATGTTGTCTGTGATCTCCTGTGTCGAAACCCCAACACCAAACTTGAGGGCTTATTTAGGATTTTCTGATTGTCTTTTCTGGGTTTTTCATTTCATTTTGTTTGGTACTGTTTCTCCATTTATAGCCAAATTGGTTTTGTGATATATAAAATGTTTACTGATGTGAAATGGAGAAAAGGAACAGTAAAAAACAAAACAAAACAACTGTCTGTTCTTATCCAAGAATGGGATATTTCCAGGAAGAAGAGAAATTTCCGCTTGTTTCCTAAAATCATCAGAAGCTACAAACAGACATAAAGGTCTTTTCCATAAATATTAGTAAAGAGGATTTAGCCATTTAAGGCAAGTAACTTGGACATGTCCCATCTGCCAGAAACCCAATTTGAATCCAACCTCTTTTGTAATTAATGGGTTTTACATTGTTGTACCTGACTCATGGCTGAAATTTTGGAATGGGAACTGTGAGGTTCCTGTGTTTGTCTGTTTGTACATGTGCTATAGATGTGTGGCATTACCACAGTTAATTTGTAAAAAAAAAGCTGTATTCAATTGGCTTAAAGGAAATTAAGCCCTTATAGGAACATTCAAGTATGAAAGAAACAGATCTGAATGAATTTTGGGTTCATGTGATCTTAAAATTCAGTATTGAATTATTTTGATATCTGTTATTAAAGTTAGCTTAAGCTTGTTGGTTTAAATATATTGCTTTTTTTGTACCTAGGTTTACTAGAAATCAAATAAGACCTTATTATTCCGATTACAAAGTGTGTCAGCAAGAAAAATAACAATATGACAGAGCTTTTAAGAAAATAAGAGGTAAATGAGGTGTTAGAGTTTTAGGTAAACTCCATAGGAATAATGGAGTTTATTCTCTTAGGAATGTCTCTTAGGAATGGACATTCTCTTAGGAATGTCTTGAATGTCCATCCAAAATAGTCTCTCCAGATTTTTGTGTCTTTAAAGTAAGTTGAATGAAGAGAATTCCTTGACTATCGGGATCACTTTATTTTCTGTGTATATATACACACAATTTCAGTGTAATTGCTTTACAATGTGTTTCTGTTGTACAAAAATGTGAATCAGCTCTAAGTATACTGGGTCATTTTAAATAGAATAAAATATTAGAACATTAATTACTGGGCAGGTCTACATTTGCTTTTCTAGAAGAGGAAGATTAAAGTGTAAGTCTGTCAATTAGGAAATGCTGGTATGACAGATAGTTGATAATTACTTGCTCCTTGCTTTTCACTAGAGATAGAGGTTAAGAATTACAAGAGACACATTTAATATGCAAAGATTTAGGATGTGTGTTTTCAGGAAAGAAGATATGAGGAATAGAAATGCATTCTGTTGTTTCTGAGGGGAAAAGAAAATGCGTGTTCAGTCGTGTCCTACTCTTTGTGACCCCATGCACTCTAGCCCGCCAGGCTCCTCTGCCCATGAAATTCTCCAGGCAAGAATACTGGAGCAGTTTGCCATTTCCTACTCCAGGGGATCTTCCCAACTCAGGGATCAAACCCATGTCCTTGCACCTCCTGCATTGGCAGATGAATTCTTTATCACTGTGCCAAATGAAGGACAGAAAAATATGGATACAGAAAGTTATGGAAGGTTTCTCGAGGAACACAGAGTTTTGTACATAGTCATGATTGGCTAAGATAAGATTGAACTTAATTAAGAAGATGAATTTTAAAGGTAAAGTGGTACAAAACTTGAATTTAATTCTGTAAGGGAACACAGTTCTTTAAATATTGAATTGCTTTTTAATAATTGTGGGTTTCTTTAAGTGATCTGTATTTGTCATTGTGATCTTTTTTTTATCACTGGTTAAAACTTTTTGATATTTTTAACAAACTTTCCGAAGATCAAACTCTAAATGAAGTTCATTTGACCTCTAGCTAATTTTTGAGGTTTTCCAAAGGGTCCCTGGAACACCTCAAATCATTTGTTCTGTCTTCATCTCAGAGAGAGGAATATTAAACTAACTAGGATTATTTGGTATGTTAAATCATGTGAGAGGCATTGTCAAATAAGCAGTGATAACATCTTAGATTATATTATATGGGTAAATATTATTAATATACACATTCTAGAAATTATATGGAACTCCTAAAATTCTGGTATATCCTGGTAGATGGTATCAGTCATAATTTTGGTAATTAAATTGAATGTTACAGAAATAACCAGTTTTCTTTTGAACTATATTGGAGTCCCTGTTTTTTTGATGCCAAAGAAAAAAGCCCCCTTTTAATAGTTTTACAGTGGTTTCTCTCAGTTTATTGGCCTATTGTGCTGTGAGCAATGCAAGTTTGGTCTCAGTAACATTTGTGCTTTCTCTATTTTGAGTGGCAAGTCAGATGCTCCTTTTCCCAAGACGTAGCAGACTTATAGGGGAAATAGTCCATCCTTCCTGCCCTCATGTTTCTTCATAGAGAACCATTCACCCCTCCTATAAAGTCCAGTCATTTGGACCCCACTGAGCAGCAGTGGACCCCATGTCTTGCTTCTTCCACTCCTTGTCACAATTGAATATAATTGGATTAGACATCAACCCAAGCTAAGCAAATCAGATGCTCTCTCCAAGAAATTAGAAATTGGAATTCAAAATAATAGGTAGACTATACTAAATGTTTAAGCTCCCAGATGAGATAAAGCTGGGACTGGCCATTTGTGTTTTAGCTGGTGTTACAGGTGCTCAGAAAGTCGATCTGGGGGTGAGCGTACAAGGAAACAAGAGTCTCAAAGAGAGTAGCCTTGAGTTCTGGCATTCCAGCTCCTGGTTCCCTCTCTTAGGCTTAGAAGTTTCATCTTTCCAAAAGATATCCTTTTAAGGTGAAACTAGATGGGGTGAGTCTACAGCCACTTAGTTCCTAAAATTAGTTTCTACTTGGTTGCAGGGACTATCTCCCTGTAGACAATGATGGAGTGTAACAGTAAAGTAAAACCCATCCATAAAATTTATCACTAAACTCCAGAAATAGAGCCCTGTTCTATATCCAGACCTCCAAAATGTTCTAAGGATGGCACAAAAAAAACAAAACTCAAGACTTGGCCAAAGGGACTTTGAGATCAGGAGATTATTCTGGATTATCTGGGTGGGCCTGATATAATCAAAAGAGTTGTTACAAGGAGGGTCAAAAAATAAGAAGAAGATGGGACTTGAGACCCGTTTTAGACCTCTGACCTTGAGAAATATAAGAGAATAACTTTGTGTTTAAGTAATTAAATTTATGGTAATTCATCATAACACAATGGGAAATGAATACAGCTAGTAATTAATAAATGTTCATGTATGCTTAGTCAATCAATTGTGTCTAACTTTCTGTGACCCTTTTAGGCTCCTCTGTCCATGGGATTTTTCAGGCAAGAATATCAGAGTGGGTTGCCATTTCCTGCTCCAGGGGATCTTCCTGACCCAGAGGTTGAACTCACGTCTCCTGTGTCTGTTGCATAAGCAGTTTTCTAATAGCTACTTGAATATAATTTTAGAGTGAGTTCAGCATGGGTATGAAAAAAATGGACCGTGTTCTTCATTGCATTTTATAGAGGCAGGAGAGGAACCTACTTTACGGAATGATTCTTTCACAAATGGGTATGGGGAGAATTTCCTTGGCCATCCAGTGGTTTGGCTTCTGCTTTCATTGCTGAGGGCTTGGATTTGACCCCTTGTTGGGGGACTAAAATCCCACAAGCTGTGCAGTTCAGTTCAGTTCAGTTCAGTAGCTCAGTCGTGTCCGACTCTTTGCAACCCCATGAGTCGCAGCACGCCAGGCCTCCCTGTCCATCACCAACTCCCAGAGTTCACTCAGACTCACATCCATTGAGTCAGTGATGCCATCCAGCCATCTCATCCTCTGTCGTCCCCTTCTCCTCCTGCCCCCAATCCCTCCCAGCATCAGAGTCTTTTCCAATGAGTCAACTCTTCGCATGAGGTGGCCAAAGTACTGGAGTTTCAGCTTTAGCATCATTCCTTCCAAAGAAATCCCAGGGCTGATCTCCTTCAGAATGGACTGGTTGGATCTCCTTGCAGTCCAAGGGACTCTCAAGAGTCTTCTCCAACACCACAGTTCAAAAGCATCAATTCTTCGGCTCTCAGCCTTCTTCACAGTCCAACTCTCACATCCATACCTGACCACTGGAAAAACCATAGCCTTGACTAGACGGGCCTTAGTTGGCAAAGTAATGTCTCTGCTTTTGAATATACTGTCTAGGTTGGTCATAACTTTTCTTCCAAGGAGTAAGCATCTTTTAATTTCATGGCTGCAGTCACCATCTGCAGTGATTTTGGAGCCCCCCAAAATAAAGTCTGACACTGTTTCCACTGTTTCCCCATCTATTTCCCATGAAGTGATGGGATGGGATGCCATGATCTTTGTTTTCTGAATGTTGAGCTTTAGGCCAACTTTTTCACTCTTCACTTTCACTTTCATCAAGAGGCTTTTTAGTTCCTCTTCACTTTCTGCCATAAGGGTGGTGTCATCTGCATATCTGAGGTTATTGATATTTCTCCCGGCAATCTTGATTCCAGCTTGTGTTTCTTCCAGCCCAGCGTTTCTCATGATGTACTCTGCATATAAGTTAAATAAGCAGGGTGACAATATACAGCCTTGACGTACTCCTTTTCCTGTTTGGAACCAGTCTGTTGTTCCATGTCCAGTTCTAACTGTTGCTTCCCGACCTGCATACAGATTTCTCAAGAGGCAGGTCAGGTGGTCTGGTATTCTCATCTCTTTCAGAATTTTCCGGTTTATTGTGATCCACACAGTCAAAGGCTTTGGCATAGTCAATAAAGCAGAAATAGATGTTTTTCTGGAACTCTCTTGCTTTTTTGATGATCCAGCGGATGTTGGCAATTTGATCTCTGGTTCCCTTGCCTTTTCTAAAACCAGCTTGAACATCAGGAAGGTCATGGTTCACGTATTGCTGAAGCCTGGCTTGGAGAATTTTGAGCATCACTTTACTAGCATGTGAGATGAGTGCAGTTGTGCAGTAGTTTGAGCATTCTTTGGCATTGCCTTTCTTTGGAATTTGAATGAAAACTGACCTTTTCCAGTCCTGTGGCCACTGCTGTTTTCCAAATTTGCTGGCATATTGAGTGCAGCACTTTCACAGCATCATCTTTCAGGATTTGAAACAGCTCAACTGGAATTCCATCACCTCCACTAGCTTTGTTTGTAGCAATGCTTTCCAAGGCCCATTTGACTTCACATTCCAGGATGTCTGGCTCTAGATTAGTGATCACACCATCATGATTATCTGGGTCGTGAAGATGTTTTTTGTACAGTTCTTCTGTGTATTCTTGCCACCTCTTCTTAATATCTTCTGCTTCTGTTAGGTCCATACCATTTCTGTCCTTTATCGAGCCCATCTTTGCATGAAATATTCCCTTGGTATCTCTAATTTTCTTGAAGAGATCTCTAGTCTTTCCCATTCTGTTCTTTTCCTCTATTTCTTTGCATTGATCGCTGAAGAAGGCTATCTTATCTCTTCTTGCTATTCTCTGGAACTCTGCATTCAGATGCCTATATCTTTCCTTTGCTCCTTTGCTTTTCTCTTCTCTTCTTTTCACAGCTATTTGTAAGGCCTCTCCAGACAGCCATTTTGTTTTTTTGCATTTCTTTTCCATGGGGATGGTCTTGATCCCTATCTCCTGTACAATGTCACGAACCTCATTCCATAGTTCATCAGGCACTCTATCTATTAGATCTAGGCCCTTAAATCTATTTCTCACTTCCACTGTATAATCATAAGGGATTTGATTTGGGTCATACCTGAATGGTCTAGCGGTTTTCCCTACTTTCTTCAATTTAAATCGGAATTTGGTAATAAGGAGTTCATGATCTGAGCCACAGTCAGCTCCTGGTCTTGTTTTTGTTGACTGTATAGAGCTTCTCCATCTTTGGCTGCAAAGAATATAATCAGTCTGATTTTGGTGTTGACCATCTGGTGATGTCCATGTGTAGAGTCTTCTCTTGTGTTGTTGGAAGAGGGTGTTTGCCATGACCAGTGCATTTTCTTGGCAAAACTCGATTAGTCTTTGCCCTGCTTCATTCTGCATTCCAAGGCCAAATTTGCCTGTTACTGCAGGTGTTTCTTGACTTCCTACTTTAACATTCCAGTCCCCTAGAATGAAAAGGACATCTTTTTTGGGTGTTAGTTCTAAAAGGTCTTGTAGGTCTTCATAAAACCGTTCAACTTCAGCTTCTTCAGCGTTACTGGTTGGGGCATAGACTTGGATAACTGTGATATTGAATGGTTTGCCTTGGAGACGAACAGAGATCATTCTGTCGTTTTTGAGATCGCATCCAAGTATTGCATTTCGGACTCTTTTGTTGACCATGATGGCTACTCCATTTCTTCTAAGGGATTCCTGCCCACAGTAGTAGATATAATGGTCATCTGAGTTAAATTCACCCATTCCAGTCCATTTTAGTTCGCTGATTCCTAGAATGTCAACGTTCCCTCTTGCCAAATCCTGTTTGACTACTTCTAACTTGCCTTGATTCATGGACCTGACATTCCAGGTTCCTATGCAGTATTGCTGTTTACAGCATCGTACCTTGCTTCTATCACCAGTCACATCCACAGCTGGTTGTTTTTGCTTTGGCTCCATCCCTTCATTCTTTCTGGAGTTATTTCTCCACTGATCTCCAGTAGCATATTGGGCACCTACTGACCTGGGGAGTTCCTCTTTCAGTATCCTATCATTTTGCCTTTTCATACTGTTCATGGGGTTCTCAAGGCAAGAATACTGGAGTGGTTTGTCATTCCCTTCTCCAGTGGACCACATTCTGTCAGGCCTCTCCACCATGAGAAACCCAAGTAAGATGGTAGGTGTTGCAAGAGGGCATCAGAGGGCAGACACACTGAAATCATACTCACAGAAAACTAGTCAGTCTAATCACACTAGGACCACAGCCTTGTCTAACTCAATGAAACAAGCTGTACAGTGCAGCTAAAAGAAAAAAAAAAAACAAACACAAACAAAACTAAGCTTAGGGGATGGGGGTGGGAGGCAGGGTTTATGCAAAAGGATAGAAAGTAGGTCTCTAGCAATTCCAAAAACACTGAGTTTAGGGGGAAAAAAGTAGGTTCCATACAGTTAGCTCCTTTTTTTTAGAACAAAGAGGGTAAAGAGGCAGATATGATGTCTTAACCATCTGAATTAACCATCTAGAATAAACAAAGCTCTGTCCTTCAGCTTCTTAACCACTTTATAGAGCATATGTGGCTCACCAGTCCTGTCTTCATCTCCTACTCTTTCTAATGGAAAGAATCACTTCTTGACACCTGGTTCTTAGTAGAGTCTCATGCTTAAAGAAGATGGGAGATTACCGTCTATTAAAATGTTCTGGTTGATCTTTTGGCATTTTTTTTTTCAGCCTCTGAGCATACCAGCTTCACAAAATGAGATGATCTTACCACACTACAAATACCTTAAAAATAAAACACTCAGATCGAATATCGCTTCTTTTTCACAAAACTCTGATGTGATAGACAATGATAGCTATTGGTTTTGTAATTCCCAACAAGAGTTCTTTTCTTATCTCTTATCAGAGCCTGTCTTCCAACCACAGGTCGGGGCAGGTGCACCAAACTTGACTCATCAGAGTCCCTCACTGGCACTGATACATAGACACTGGAATTGCTGGACGTGACAAGACCCATCTGGGCTACCTTCCCACCATGTTAGTTGAAACTGTTCTTAGAATGACTCTACGCAGAGACTGGTATAAATGAGAAAAACAGAGCAGAACAACACTGTGGCCTGTGGCACTGAGTCCCAAGAGTTAATCTCTACATCCCTATCCTATATATTTCTCTAACTTTGTGGACTCCACATTCTTTTCAGCTGCATAAGCCAATTCATCCCTTTTTTCACTTCAGTTAGTTTGAAGTGTATTTCTGATTCATCTGACAACTAAATGAGCACTTCTCATTACATTAGAAAATATGTCAGTGTATAAAGGTTAATTTCTATTTCAGTGAATTCCAGAGAACCTATTTTGTCATTGGAGAACATATTTTGCATAATCCCACTTTTAAAAAAATGTATTGAGACTTGTGTGATGGCCCAAGATACGGTGAGTCTTCATTAATTCTCCACACACAGTTGAAAAGAAAGTGAATTCTGCTGGTGTTGTAGGATGGCTTGTTCTACAAATGTCAGTTGGGTCAAACTGGTGAATAGTGTTGTTCAAGTCTTCGAAACTCTAATTTTCTGCTTATTTGCCCTATCAGTTATTGAGAGAGTGGTGTTGGAATCTCCACTATAATTGTGGGGTTTGCCTGTTTCGTTTTAACAATTCTATCAGTTTTTGCTTCATCTGTTTTGCTCTATGAAGTGCATACACATTTAAAATTCTTATGTCTTCCTCTATGAAATTATCCCTTTGTTATTATGAAATGTTTCCCTTTATCTTTCATAATATTCTTTGTTCTGAAATCTATGTTGGATATTAATATAGTATATTGATGCAACTTTCTTTAATCATTTTGCTTTTAACCTATATGCATCTTCACATTTAAATTAAATAAGTTTCTTATATGTAGCATATATAAGATCTTGCTTTATGATCCAGTCTGACAATCACTGCCTTTTCACTGGAATATATGGACCACTTAAATCTAATGTAATATTTTATTTTATGAGATTTAAATATATTACCTTGTTATTTATTACCTAGTTGTCCCATATGTTCTTGATTATTTTTTTTCCTTCCCCTGCCTTCTTTTGGATTAATTAAGCAATAGTCAGGATTCCATCTCCTTTATTGCTACCCTCCTTTGTTTTATTTTTTAGTGCTGAAATCAAACGTTTTTAATATATATCTTTAACTTATCACCATATATATTTAAGTACTATTATATCTCTTCATCGGAGAAGGCAGTGGCACCCCACTCCAGTACTCTTGCCTGGAAAATCCCATGGACGGAGGAGCCTGGTAGGCTGCAGTCCATGGGGTCGCAAAGAGTCGGACACGACTGAGCGACTTCACTTTGACTTTTCACTTTCATGCATTGGAGAAGGAAATGGCAACCCACTCCAGTATTCTTGCCTAGAGAATCCCAGGGATAGGGGAGGCTGGTGGGCTGCCGTCAATAGGGTCGCACAGAGTCAGACACGACTGAAGCGACTTAGCAGCAGCAGCAGCAGCATATCTCTTCATATGCAACGTAACTCACAATAGTATGCTTTGATTTCTACCCTTCTTTTCTTTACACCACTCTTGTTATACATTTAACTTCTATATGTCATGAACTCCAAAATATATTTTATTTATTAATTTTGCTTTAAGCAATCCCTTATCTGTTAAAGGTATTTTAAAATAATAAAACATTGTCTTTTATAATTATCCACATATTTTTCATCTCTCACCTTTTTAGTCCTTCATTTTACGTATAGATCCAAATTTCCATGTACTATTAATTTCTTTTCACCTGGAGAACTTTCTTTTAAACTTCTTGCAGTACAGTATAGCAGGCAAAAAGTCTCTTAGCTTCTATTTGTCTAAAAAGTCTTTGTCTTCATTTTGAAAGATATTCTTAGTATAGAATTCTAGGCTGACAGGATTTGGTTTGGTTTTGATTGTAAAGGTGTTGCTCTTCTGTTGTCTAAGTTGCTTTATTTCTAACAGGAAGTCTGCTGTGTTGCTTATTTTGTTCTTCTGCATATACTGTGTCTTTTTTTCCCCTCCTCGCTGCTGCTAGAGTTTTCTCTTTATCACTGGTTTTAAGCAATCTGCTTATAATGTGACCTAGTAATATTTCCTTAATGTTTCTTCTGCTTGAATTCATTGACCTTCTTTGATCTATAAGTTTATACTTCTCATCGTTTCAGAAAAATTTCGTCAACATTTCTTCAAATATTCCCCTATTCTTTCTTTCTTACCTTTCCCCTGGGACTCCGATTACACATATGTCAAACTTGTTGATATTTTCCCACAGATCACTGATGGTATGTTCACTTTTTCCAGGCTTTTAAAAATATGTGTTTTATTTTAGGAGTTTCAATTGCTATGTTTCCAAGTTTACCGCTCTGTCCAATCTGCTGTTAATCCTATTCGCTATAATTTTCATTTTAATTATAGAGTTTTTCATTTCTGGAAGTTCTATTTAGTTCTTTTTTAGTCTTTCTATCCTCATCATGTTCATCTTTTTCATAATATCCTGGGTCATATTTATAAGATTCATAAAGCTGTTTCTTGTCTGCCAGTTTCAGCATCTCTGCTACTGCTTGATTTATTTCTATTGTTTATTTTCTTCTCATCATGGGTCATACTTTCTTGGCTACTTTGCGTGTCTATTAATATTTTTATTGGATACTAAACATTATTGGGTGTTAGACTGTGTTATATTCATTTAGTGTGGGACTTTGTTCTATATGCAGTTAAGTACTTCATGTCAATTTGATTCTTTCATGACTTGCTTTTGATAAGCTTGAGAAGCCTTTAGTCTGGGAATAATTTAGCCTCACTGCTCAGGAGAGTCTATTCTGAACTCGATACCCAAAGCCCATTTATTACAAAATTTTTCCCTGTGACAGTGAAAATGTGGCCTATTCCCAGTCTTATGTAAGCTTGGGGATTTTTTCAGCTTCTTTCTGATGGTTCTTTACCAAACTTTTTCTGCCCCCCCCACACCGCCAAAATATCAAGGGATCTCTCTGCACATCTTTGGAACATTTGTATTCTCCCCAACCCTTCACTCTCTCCCTGCCTCCCCTCCAGTGTATGTCCACAAATTTAGCTGTATTATCCTCTCTGAGCTTTACCTCTGGCTTTCTTAACTCAACAAGACTGCTGGGCTGGGTTGTGTTTGGGTTTCCCCAGCCTGTGCTACGACCTGGAAACTTCTCCAGGTAAAAACTGCAGCAATCATAGGACCCACTCATTTGTTTTCCTGCTTTAGAGGTCATTGTCCTGAGCTCCATGCTGCCCAAAGTCTGACAACTGTTTGATAAAATTTATCTGGTTTTCTAGTTGTAGCATCAGGAGAGCAATTCCATACCAGTTAACCCTTCACAAGCAGAAGCAAGGTTTTCCACTATATTTTGGTGGTGCTATTTATTTAGATTTGCTATTGTGATAGTTTTTCTTTTGAATGACATATCACAAGACATTTAGATGTACAGCAGAACTGGTCTTAACTGCTCTGATCTCGTGTTGAAGACCAGTAGAAGTTGGGGAGGATCAGAGACTAAATTTTAGCCCAATATGGATGAATCATTCCATTGTATCAGTTTAAACTATCTCTTTTAGTGGCTCAATTTTTGTTTGGATGAGAAAATTGTATTCAGTCTCACATCCTCTTAGGGTAATCAGCAGGTAGTAGTTCACCCCCAAAGTGTTCTAGTTTTAGCACTAAAAGTCCTGCATCCTGGAAAATCTCTCAATTCCAGGGAAATTTGAAGCAGTTGGTCACTACATCACCCCCTACTACTCTCCAAGATGGTGCCTGAGTGTTAAGACAGTGGTACATTTTTCCTTTCCCTGTGGTTGCAGAAGAAAGATTGAGCAGTAATTCTTACTGGCCACTAGCCAGAACTGGTAAACAAAGATTCAGTTGGTTCCATTCCTGGTAATTCTATTGGAGCTGTAGCCACATGTCTAGGGAGCAATGGCCATCCACTCTTGATGAGTAGGAACTGCTTCAGTCTCACTGGCCCAAGGAACCCACATGTTCTTATAAGGACACTCATTGTTCTCCAGCTTGAAAGATCTGACCTACAACCTCAAGGACAGGGCCACTGCATGAAGGCTCACACTGGCAAGCTGTCCAGATAGCACTCCTAGCTACCTTTGACATTTCTCCATAAGGCACACTGGAAATACTTAATTTTATCCCCAACCTGGGAGTTCCTGTGGAGCTTTTTCTGCCTGACGATATGATGCCACCGAATTTAGCTTGATATGGTCACTCTGTTTGTTGTGGGGACAGGCAGTGAACCTGTCTAATATATCTTGCCAACTTAAAACTTGATCCTGGGAAGGGTCCATCAGGATGCATGTCTGACCACTGGTTTCTTCCACCTATAGTTCTTTATTTTCTCACCATTCTCAAGGAGCTGAGAGAGGTGGGATTTTGACTTGGACTTTCTCTTTATCACGTGTTTCTACTGTAGACCTCAAGTATAAACTAAAGCTGACCCACCATTTATAACTTATATTATAAAAGGTGGAGACTTTTAAAAATCATAATACTTTTCTCTATCAATATAGCCTAGCTTTCTAGATTTACATGTCAGAATTTTAATATTGACTCTTCTTACACTTTAGCTAGACAGCATATTAAAAAGCAGAGACATTACCTTGTCAACAAAGGTCCATCTAGTCAAGGCTATGGTTTTTCCAGTAGTCATGTATGGATGTGAGAGCTGGACTATAAAGAAAGATGAAGACCGAAGAATTGATGCTTTTGAACTGTGGTGTTGGAGAAGACTCTTGAGAGTCCCTTGGACTGCAAAGAGATCAAACCAGTCCATCCTAAAGGAAATCAGTCCTGAATATTCATTGGAAGGACTGATGTTGAAGCTGAAACTCCAATACTTTGGCCACCTGACATGAAGAACTGACTCATTTGAAAAGACCCTGGTGCTAGGAAAGTTCGAAGGCAGGAGGAAAAGGGGACGACAGAGGATGAGATGGTTGGATGGCATCACCTACTGGATGGACGTGAGTTTGAGCAAGATCCGGGAGTTGGTAATGGACAGGGAAGCCTTGGGTGCTGCAGTCCATGGGGTCTCAAAGAATCAGATACAACTGAGCGACTGAACTGAATGAGGTGGATGAAACTGGAGTCTATTATACAGAGTGAAGTAAGTCAGAAAGAAAAACACCAATACAGTATATTAATGCATATATATGGAATTTAGAAAGATGGTAATGATGATGCTATATGCGAGACAGCAAAAGAGACACAGATGTAAAGAATAGACTTTTGGACTCTGTGGGAGAAGGTGAGGGTGGAATGATTTGAGAGAATAGCATTGAAACATGTATATTACCATATGTGAAATAGATGACCAGTCCAATTTCAATGCATGAAACAGGGCACTCAAAACCGGTGCACTGGAACAACCCAGAGAGATGGTATGGGGAGGGTGGGAGGGGTGTTTAGGATGGGGGGACACAGGTATACCTAGGACTGATTCATGTCAATGTATGGCAAAAACCACCACAATATTGTAAAGTAATTAGCCTACAATTAAAATAAATATTTTTTTTTTTAAAAGAATGTTCTCATTAAGTTTGGAAAATTCAGGATGATATAAAGTTAAAAATATTTCTTATTGTAGTTCTTCTTATAACTTTCAATATGTTAATGAATTTTAGACTCCAAAAGTAGAATATAGGATATGCCAAATTTACTTGACCACAGAATCCTTTTTTCAGTGAACCTTTACTGAAACAATGATTATATAAAATCTATTTGAGAAATGCTATATTAGTGATTTCCTAATATTAAAAAAAATTTACACCCTGTATTCATGTGAATATTAATAAATTGAAAATGCCTCTGTTGTCTGTACTAAATATTCTGTTCCTCCCCAGCTCTATTTTCCATCCATCTCCAATTTGCTTGAAGGCTAGTAGGCTGTCCTCTATGTTCTTCTGGGTTCCTTCATTCTCAGACTCTCAGCTGGGCCAGCCAATGGGAGGCCCTGGCAGGAGATGAGAGGCTATGGAGAAAACCCATTATGAGGCTTCCCTGGTGGTCCAGTGGCTGAGGCTCCTTGCTCCCAATGCAGAAGGCCAAGTTCAATCCCTTTCAAAAAGAAAGAGCCCAATATCACTCTCTTAGTTTCCTTCCTTCTGGGCCAGGGGTCGGCAGTGCTTTTCTCTTGAAGGCCACAGCTTCTAATGGGAAGCCAATTCTACAGTGACTGCTCCAGCTCCAGCTGTCTCTAGACTCCAGAAACCATTATTCTTTTCCATTATTTCTTCAGGCTTAGCAGTGTTTCACCATCCATTGCTGGTTCCACATAACTCTGTATAAGGTATAAATGTCTAAATCATTTCTTCATTAAACTCTCCTTGATTTCACCACTTGAGTGAGTCCTGTTTCCTGATTCATATAATGTCTGTTTATAGTACTGAAATTAACTCACACTTCCACATCCCCTTTCCCCTTCCAACCACAATTTTTGTTTGTTAATATGAAATTTTAGATGAGATTTCATAGTTTTCAGTTGTTAGTATTATCATTTATTTTAAACTGGGATTTTGTCTATAGGAAATGTTAGTGATATTTGCATTTCTTCAGTCATACTTGTTAATATTGTTTAGAATAACTTTTGTTTAAATGGTTTGAAGGCTCATTTTTAGTGCTTTTATCCTGGGTCTACTCTATTCTTGAATACTTTGCTTAATCACTCAGTTACCTAGAGTGGTTGTCAGAAAGAATATATGAGTTGTATATTTTAAAAGTCATTGCATATCTTAAAATACCATTCTGTTCCCTTCTCAGAACAATGCTTTGGCTTGGTATAAAATTCATGAATCACCATCCCTTCAAATCCTCTACATGTTTTTTCCAATATCTACTATATTTAAGATATAAGATAGTAGAGAAGTAGTCTGGGGCCAACCCAGTTTTTCTTTGACCAGTCTCCTTCCCATTGCTGCCAGCTGAAATTTCAGGGAAGAGTCTTTATTTCAGAAGACCCCCTATCTCTCCCCCGCCACCACCACGTGCAAACTTTGAGACCATGAAAATTCTGTTCCTCAAATTTTCCTGTGAGATTTATCATTCAGTAACTTTTCTTATCTGATTCTGTCTTTACCATGATGCTTTCAAAATGATGGTTTTCCAAATTTTACCTCTTGGTCTCTGGCACTCAGCTATAAGCAAGAGCTTTCTCTTCTCCCTGAATTATTTATCTATTTGTTATAAGTATGGATGCAGGATATCTGGTTTTTTCAATGGTTTATATTTCATTACTATACTTAATTTTTTTTCACATTCAGATTTTCCCAGACCTAACCAGTGAAAGCCTTTTCAATCTGACACCCCCTCTCTTGACATTCAATTGCTCATTTCCAACAAAATTAACACGCAGGGAATAAGATTCCTAAGCTCAAATCATCAGCCTGTCCTAGAAGCTACCATCATTTTCTCTTTGTATATTCCCCCATGGCCAGACTAGGCATTAGACAGCAATCTACTGAGTTCGTTCTCTATTTCTTCACGTCTTTTCTGATGATGTATTCTTTTGTACTGATTGCTACAAGCTTCTGTATATACTTGCGTGTGTC
The DNA here is from genome assembly GCF_014754425.2 of Oryx dammah. Taxonomy (NCBI): domain Eukaryota; kingdom Metazoa; phylum Chordata; class Mammalia; order Artiodactyla; family Bovidae; genus Oryx; species Oryx dammah. Next base: position 11,792,672 of record NW_024070195.1, on the reverse strand, counting down.
TAAATTAAAGAAATCTGTAGATCTGATTTTTTTTTTTTTTGGTTAGATCATCATAAAGCAAGATCTGACATTTTGAACATAAGTTCAAACGTGCTTATGCAAATATCCATCTAAAAATACGAACCTTATGGCTGCACAGTCTAATATGATGTGTGTGTGTGTGTGTGCACACGCACAAGTGTGTCCACTGTTGTTGGAAACCATCCAGGGAACAGGCTATCCCTTATTAAAACCACAGTGAAAGTAGCATTGGGTACAATTGGTTATCAGTTCCAGACTAAGCTTGGTGCTTGCAAGAGGTTGCTACTGGGATCACTGAAGTCCAGCAGAACACAGATCAGGGCAGAAGCCAGAGTGAATTCGAACTTAAGTCAAGTCCAGGGTAGAGGCTAGACTTCAGGGACAAAACAGAAGGCTCTGGCCTCCAGATCAGGGAGAATCAAAGGTGGAAGCAGCCCAGTACCCTGGATAGCTCCCTGAGCTCAATAGCTTTGCTTTGCTTCAGAACGCCATTTTGATTCTCTGCTCTATCTGGAATTCTCAGGCACTTAAAATTTCTTGTTCCCTCTCTTCCTCTACCCAACCTGGTGACCATTTCCATTCCTGCGATGGTTGATTCTGTGTGTCAGTTTGACTGGGCCCCAGAGCAGATAATGGTTATTCTCAGTGTTTTCTGTGAGGATGTTTCTGGGTGAAATTTACATTTGAATTGGTAGACTGAGTAAAGCTGATTGCCCTTCCTGTTTGCAGAAGAATCTCATCCAGTCAACGGGGGGCCTGCATAGAATAAAAAGGCTGAATAAGAAGGAACTCCTCTTGACCAACTGCCTTTAGCTAGAACGTCAGGGATTTTTCCTGCCCTCAGACACGAACTGAAACATCATCTCTTCTTGGGTCTTGAGCCTACCAGCTTTTGGGTCGGAACTTACACCACCAGCTCTCCTGGGTCTCCAGCTGCTGACTGCAGATCTTGGGGCTTCTCTGCCTATATGATTGCATGAGGCCATTCTTTATAATAAATCTGTGGATGGATAGATCGATATTCTATTGGTTCTGTTTTTCTGGAGAACTCAGAATCAATCCTCTTAAGAGTGTTTTTTGCAAGTTTTACATTGAGAGGGAGGTTCTCTCATGGAATATTCGTGTCTTTAGAAGGATCTACAAAGCCGAGAATAAGGACCCCGGGACACAGCATCAAACAGAGAAATTAATGGCATTTCTCTCTTTGCCTCCATGTGAGCGTGGCAGTTGCGTGTCATCTTTCAGGATATCTTCCTGCATGTGTGTGTGGAGCACGTGAATGCCTCCAAGGGCCAGGAGCTACAGCCCGTGAACTATTCTAACCCCCTCCTGCCACTCAGCCTGTGACACGCCGCAGTCAGCCTGAGCCGGCACCCACTACCGTTTCGTGGCTCTTCCTTCCCAGGGAGGCTGCCACATGTCACCAAGAGCTGCAGTTCGCTCTCACACATTTTGCATAATCAGTTTCTATTCTGTCATGTTCTCTCACACATGGTGCTCAGAGACTTCTGGAAAATAGAGAACATTTTTCAGTTCAGAGGAGTAGCATGATTTTACGCTGTGCTCAGACTGTTTGGTAAATGAAAAGTCAGTTACTCACGTATCTGTCAGATGAAGAGAAAGACGCAGAGATGAGTAGAAGCTGTTTTTAGATCCAGAGGCCACTCCTTTGCCTCCACCGCCCCCCACCCCCCAAGCGATCTGCATCGTGGTCCTGAGAATTGCTTGCATTTAGATTTATAACTAAATCTGCTGAATGCATTTCTGCAATAGCTTTTAAGTGTTTCTTTCCTTTTGGTACATTCTACAAGCCACTCCCCAATCAAACTTCTGAAAGCACAGTTTATGCTCAGCTTAGAGACTTAGTTTTGCTGTTGACTGGCTACCCAGTCTATTAATGTCGCCCCTTCTCTGAGCCTCACCTTCCTGAAGTAACATTAGGATGATTATGTTTCTTCCCTGAAGGACTGTTAGAAGGATTCACGGAAAGCTTGTACATGAAGGGCTTTCTAAAGGGTCCCTAGCAGTGTTCATTAGTTCTCAGGATCTTTCTGTGGCTTCTCATTACTTAAAGTTCAAACTCCACCCTGGCATTTAAACTGACTCCAAGTCCAAAACCCGCCCAAACACCCCTTTATTGTTTTGATTTTCTATTCCCCCCAGATAACAAACTTTCTTTTCCAGCTGGACATATGTACCCTTATTGTCATTGGGTGTGGCTGGTGTGGAATAATAAAGTCCGGAAAAATTCAGGACATTGAAGAAACATGGCAGAAACACCAGATGACTTGGCAAATCTTAGATTTGAATACACATTTTAAACAGACTTTTTTCTCACTTGACTCCTGATGGTAGTGTACCAATTCCGTATCTTGGCAAAAATGACCAAGGCTTGGTTTTTGGCTGGTACTGTTTTCCAACTGTGTGACCTTAGGATGCTCTCTTTAACGCCCTAAGATTTCCTTTCTTTCTCTGTTAAAATTTTGAATGTTAGCAGATTGTTGGGAGGAATCGATGAGGCAATGTATGTTAAAAATAAAGGTAAAGGAAAACGTTAAAGGATTACACAAATGCTAGTTTGCCATTAACAGGTCATTGTGAGGACAGGTGAATTCACAGTGCTTGACAAACACCTGCAGGGCAGTTCTTTTGATCAACAAACTCTGTAATCCCCTAGGATAGATGATTCCATCGTTCCCTCAGTAGGTCTGTCCTCAAATTTTCATTAGCAGAGCCAGTCTAAGGGCAGAGGAAAAGCAGTTAAACAACCTAAAAACACTAATTTTCCTTAAATTTGGAGAACAGATATTATCCGAGCAGGCAGTTGCCTTGCCTCAGAGCACTCACAGATACTTCAAACCTCTTTCCATCGACAGCCAGCTTTTGATCATCCAGGGACTGCTCACTCTGTTTTAGGGCTTTGCTTTTCTTCCTCTTCCTGCCCACGGCCTCCTTCTTCATCATCCCCTACCCATTAGCACACCTCCCCAAGGGAGGGCCAGGAAAGAAGACATTGATTAACTCAAATAAGTCAATAAGAGTCCTTTTTAACAACTTAAACTGGTGAAAGAACAGGTCACATAAAATGTGGTTTGTGAGCACTCTGTGAATTTCATTCATTCACCATCCTTTCCCCTCCAACATAACCACAAGTAAACTAGAGGTGGACTGAACCGGAGCCCTTCTCACAGAAATTCAGCTTCTTTGGCAAAGAGCCACAATGTGTTCAGGGTGCCCTCTTCTCCCTTTTACAAGTAATGAAATGCTGTTCGTCTCCTGAAAGCTGCTCTTTAGACTGCAGGGACACAAGGCTAGGGAACAGGAGTCACCCAGAGTGACTGTTTTAGAGCCATAGTCTTCATAACAGAAGCAAGAAGATCCAAAGGGAAAAGGAAGCATCCTTCAGCCAAATCCAGGCAGGGGTCATGCATTCTTCACCTGACCTGCATTCAGTAAGCACACTTCCAAGACGCACGGGCTCCCCTGAAAACGAGCTGCCTAAACATCTGTGGGGAGACAAAGGGAGACATGGTGAAGGAACCCAGAAATGAATATTTCAGCAGAAACGTGGGAAGAAGTACACTGCAACTTGCAAACAGCCTTCTGTAGCGCATGCCATAAATTAACACAATATAAATTTATACATATTTACACCACATAGTCTCTAACTATATAAATCCTCAATACTCAGACTTGTGGGGTAGGTGTAAGAGAACAGTCCATATGTTTATTCATGTTCTGTGGAGCTCTAGGGAACTCAGTGAGTTTATACACACACACACACACACACACACACAATATAACTAAAGGTGATTCTAAATGTTTAAATCAAATTAATGCCTAACGACAAAATTCTGTTTTAGAAAATGTTCCCATCTTCAAAGATAACTCACAGCCAAAGATAATTTTAATTCCATTTAGACTGAGCATTTACCTAGTTGCCTTATGTACACCAAAACATCAGTAAATAGTTACTGATGTGCACGTACAGATTGCGACCCCCTGGACTATACAGTCCATGGAATTCTGCAGGCCAGCATACTGGAGTGGGTAGCCATTCCTTTCTCTAGGGGATCTTCCCAACCCAGGAATTGAACCCAGATCTCGCGCATTGCAAGCAGATTCTTTTACCAGCTGAGCTACAACTGAAGCCAAACTCACGGCCAAAGATAATTTTAATTCCATTTAATTGAGCATTTATTCCATTTAACTGAGCATTTAGTTGCCTTATGTATACCAAAACATCAGTAAATAGTTACTGATGGGCACATACAGATTGCACAGAGTTAAGTTTTTTACTGAAGGAAAAGCCAATTTAAATGACTTTTCCTTAGGCTCTCCCATTGTATGAAAGAAAGCAGGGTTAAAATACAAGACTTCCAAATTTCTCCAGGGAAGCTCCCTAATTGATCAGCGACCCTATAATATCTGAGTTGCTGGGGAAGTTGCTGAAATCAGAGTCAGAATAGCTGGGTTCTGCTCTTGGCTGACATTTGCTGCCGTATTCTCCTTGGACAAGTCACTCAATCTCTTGGAGACCCATATCCTTGGAAAGATAGTGACAACTGCCCCGAATGCCTCCAAAAATGGCAAGAGTCCGGGACACAGAGCCGATGTGCAAGTCCTTGACAACTACAGTGTTTTCCGCATGTACTGTTAAGTCATTGTTATGGGTTCTTTCATAATTTGCTGCTAAGCAAACAAAGCGCATTCAGTTTCTTTTACAGCTTTCTTGGAAGAAATCTACAGCTGAATTGCTGTTGACGCTCTTTGTCTAAGAAGAATGCCATCCACAGTGGTCAGAGAAGCACATCACAGCACCAATTGCCAACTTGCCTTGGCACATGCGTGTGTGTGGGCAGGGATTGTCAATGTGTCTTGGACATTGCCCAGTACCCAGTGGGCACTCATTAAATATGGAGTAACAGTAAGTATTTTAGGGGAAAATGGCTGTCCGACACAAACAAGACAGCAATTTCCCCACATGTCACTACTTTAAAGGTATAGCAGATGTAAAGTGAACAGAGCCTTTCTGTCCTGGCAGGCACCAGAGAATCACAATAGGGTAGAACTACACTCATCTGAGCCAAAGTAACAACTGCTGCACAGTGAAGGGTAGAGAAGCTTCATCTCTGCTTTTCTTTACACTGACAGCAAATAGAATCCTCTTCAGATAATACCTTGTCTCTATTTCTGAATAACTTGTTTCTCCCACTCATTATATTGGTAATATATCCTTTGGGGATTGGAGGGGAGAAACTTTCTTCTCCTAGCTCCCCCACATCCTTTCAGGCATGGAAAAGGGCTCCACGTCACAGAGATGCCCTTAGACTCCATGTAACAGTCAAGGCATCAACTGAGAATCACATATAGTAATTGAGTGATGCTGTGTCCATATGGACCACCCCCCCCATCTACCACAACCAGCACCACCACCACCACCATGCATAGTAGAGCAGTGAGGAGTCCAGCAGAGTACACCCACCCTAAGCTCCGTGAAATCGACAAGGCCTCCTTCTGAGGAACATATGCAAGAAACAAGAACGGGGACTTCCATGATGGTTCGTGGCTAAGATTCTGCACGCCCAATGCAGGGGGCCCATATTCAATCCCTGATCAGAGAACAAGACCCCAGATGCTGCAGTGAAGATCCTGGCTGCCACAACTAAGACCCGGAAACAAGAACAGCACCAACCTGGCACATGGGAGCACTATTTTAGAGCAAACCCCCACACAGCCTCAGCTCTAACAGTGAAAGAAAGACCACATGTGAAAGAATGAAGGTACTTTAAAAGTTCTCTTTCTCACACTTTTTCTTTCACTCCACCCACAGCCTGCGAGGGGTTAAGATGTGAAGATGGGAATGCCCAGTCAAGAGGAACACTTTTAATTTCGAATTCATAGATCATTGTCTTAACCTGATGAAATCTATGGATTCCTTTTCTTAAAAAGTGCCTATGACACAAAATTACAAATATAATTTTGGAAGGCACTGCTACTAACCCAGTTTAGGAGCTCAGTTCTGAAGAATTAAGGGAAAGACAGCAAGGAGTGATCTTTATTAGGTTTATACTTTCTGCAGGGCTAAAATGGGGAAGGAGTGTGTGTTAGCTTCCTATAGCTGCTATAACAAATTATCCCAAACACAGTGCCTTAAACAGCATAATTTAATTGTCTTACAGTTCTGGAGATCAGAGGCCTAGAATTGTTCTGCAAGGCTGTATTCCCTCTGGGGGTTCCCAGGGAGATCCTTGACTTTTCTGGCTTTTAGAGGCTGCTCAAACTCTCTGCTCATAACCTGCTCCATCCTACCTATGGTTTCATCATTACATCTCCTTCTCTGATTCTGACCCCCTCTTCTCCTTCTTATAAAGACCCTGGGATGGCAGAGGACCCATCTGGGTAACTCATGATAACCTCCTCATCTCAAGATCCTTAACTGACTCACATCTGCAGAATCCCTTTTTGCCGTGTAAGGTAACATATTCACTGGTTCTGGGATTTAGGAAGTAGACATCCTTGGGGGCCATTATTCAGACTACCATATGGTGCTTGAAGGGTTTTACTTTGCAGAGGACCAGGGGTTCTGGGTAGAAGAGCTAACCGGAAATTGAAAGTAGGCATTGACTTATCATGTTTTCCAAGCTTCTATCCTCATGGAAGCTACAGGATGGGAACCAAATCTGGGCAATGGGAAGAAATGACTGTGCTGCCGTGCTTGAGACAGCATGATTCCCTTTTCAACCATGGCTCCAGAAAAAGACACTTGGTCTCACTATGTCTTGAATGGTACCAGGCAAACTAGATTATTGATGACTTTGAATGGCACCAACACAAAAAGATAAAGGAGAATTGAAATGATCAAGCTAACTGAGGTTATATATTTAGTCAAAATATTTTATGTCACTCTCCCCTCAGTTTTCTGGATCTTTGAAAGTCATTTTTCCTTAAATGTCCAAAATACCTAGATAATCTCAACTAGCCCCTTCATTTTCCCTAGATAGATAGGATAATGTGCAGGCTTGAATCTAAGCATACAGAAAAGGAAATGATCTTTGTCCGTTACATGTTAGGACTTTATGATTACCTGGAGGAGTTTTTGCAGATTTCATATAACACTGAGAGTGCTATTCTTAGCAAAATTCACACTTGGTATGCTCAGTTTCAATATGAACTCAATATTTGAGGAAAAGGAAATTAAATCAGCATTTGGGTGGTTGTTTTCTTTTCTGTTCTCCACCAGACTGGTGTGTCTGGATCCTGTGATCAAGATAGAATGTCATTATCCTGGTTTTTGTCTGTGACCTGTCAGAGCGGACGATTGGGTCTGAACTGAAAGGCAGCCCATATGCTGCTGAAATGCTTAATTGTAGCAACAGAGAAACATTGAATAAGCTTCATGTTGAAAATGTTGTCAGTTCTCTTCCCAAGTCCTTCAGTGTTAAAACTGGGCAAAAAATAGATGGTCGAGCAAAGGCTGTTGTTTCCCTGATGTTCTCAGAAGCCAGTTCCCAGTCCTTGGCTTAGCTTTACTGCTGAGTTTGAACTGAGGCTGGTGAACACATAAATGCCGTACAGTCCCCGACAGTGGAAATCAAATGGAGGCTTTGCATCTTTCTAGAGCACTGCACTAGAGTACTGTTGATCTGGTTCTTCAGATTTAAATGGAAAACCCTCCAGGGAAGTTTTGTGTACTGTAAGCATGATCTCTGTTGGACCAGATAATGGGATCTATGTGAATGTAATGCAAAAGAGAGAGAGAGAGAAAGGCGGGGTACATGGTGATGCAGAATAGAAATTATTCAGCTGAGACTTTCATTTACTGGGGCATATAATATAAAAATGCCTCTCTCTCAACTGCTGTTTCATTGTGATTCCTCCAAGCTTTGAGGAAGATTATTTCAAAAACAAAACCAGTTTAACTCTCAAGAAGTTAGGTTGATGAAGCTTGATATATGTTCCCTACAGATACTCATCTACACTGTGTTTTTAAACTGCACATGTTTTAAAGGTAGCACTTGAAATCAGCAATAGTGGATATGATTATCACAGATTTCACTTGGATAAACAAGGAGTAATTGATTTGAAAGCGGATCTTTTATTAAAGGAGATATAGAAAATGGTTAGATAGCTTAGTTTAATGATTCCAAGGAAACAATGAAGATAGTGAGGATGCTACTTTTAGTACTATGATAACTAAAAGAGACAGTGTCATGAAATTCTATACATGACAAGAATGTTCATCTTGACATCTAAATATTAATATATCAAGAATGTTAGTTCTTGGCATGTTCCCTCCTGTATTAGTCAGAGTTCTCCACAGAAACAGAACCAGGAGGAGCTAGGTAGATAGATGACAGGTGACAGCTAGAGAATAGTTTTATTATAAGTAGTTGGCTCGTGGAGTTATGAAGTCTGACAAGATCTTCTATCAGCAAGCTGGAGACCCAGAGGAGCCAACATTGTAGTTTCAGTTTGAGTCTGAGGGCCTGAGACCAGGAAACCCGATGGTGTATTTCTAGTCTGAAGATGGGTAGTCTTAAGACCCAGGAAGAGCAAGTCTTAAGGAAGAACAAAAACAATGTCTCAGCTCATAGGCAGTCAGGTGGAAGGAATTCCTTCTTTCTGGAGGAGCCGCAGCCTTTTTCTTCTCTTCAGGCCTTCAACTGATTGGATGAGGCCCACCCACGTTAAGTGGGAGCCATCTGCTTTACTCAGGTTGCTGATGCAAATGTTAATCTCATCCAGAAATATGCTGTCCATACAATGGAATATTATTCAGCAATAAAAAAAGAATGGAATACTGATACATGCAACAACATGAATAAACCTTGAAAACATTGTGCTAAGTGAAAGAAGCCATACACAATATTATACTATTGAACTTATATGGAATGTCCAGAGGAAGCAAATCTGTAGCGACAGAAAGTAGATTAGTGGTTCCATAGGGCCGAAGGGAGGAGGTGGGGGAATGGTGGTTCAAATGTAGGGGCTTTCTTTTTAAGGTGAACAGTATGGTCAAAATTGATGGTGGTGGTGGTTGTACATATCCATGAATATCCTAAAACCCAGTGTATTGTTCTTGGATGCTTGCTGTGCCAGAAATAAGCACAGGATGCTCTGGGAGCTGATGAGAAAGTGAGGGAAAGCTTCATGGAGGAAGTGATACTTGAGCTGGATTCTAAAATATAGGTAGAAATTGTCCTATAGAAGAGAAACAGCAAAAATAAGGAATGTAAGAGCATAAAAGGAGAATATTAATACCAGAGAGGATAACATGAGCAAAGGTTTGGGGGAAAGTAGTAGTAATGGAAGTTTGGATTTTTGATCATGATAGTAGTGGGACTGGAGAGTTTGGGAAAGACTAGAAAAAGAGTGTGATGTGTATGGACTTCACACTCCAGGTTAGCAGCATGCTGGAACACCACAAACACTATAGCATCTTTGATCCTTAAGTAATACCTAAGTGCGTTTTAACCAAAAATGTATGCAATCATAGCAGTGCCTGTAGAGGCAATATTGTGCTGACCAGGTCACAAGATATAGCACAGAGCATGAATTGGCTGCATTAAATGTTAAGAAGTACAGCTCTTATATCCCATAAATACCTTAACTTTATGAGTGAGCCATCCTCTTGCACTACTTCCCTCCAGAAATTCTCTTCCTGTTTCTCCTCCTGTCTTTCTTATCTCACCTGGAACGCTAAGTCTAAAAGATAGGAGTATAATTTTAGGGGGAAAAAGAAAAGAGTTAAGAGGTATAACTTAAAGGGCTGGTGTACACAAAATATTATATGTTTACTGAAACATGTAAAATTTTCCTCATAAGTCTATAGGAGAACCTGGCCGGATAGAAAACAGTCTTTTTCAATTGAGAACAATGGTGAAAGACATATGGAAGGAAGTGCAATAATTGTGGATGCATTTGTAGATGTTACAAGCCATAATTACACCACTGCTGTATCTGTGCAGTAATTATTGCTGACTTGCTTTATGTGTTTATAGTCCTTTAAATGTACTTCCAAAAAAACAGAATTTTAAAATACGTTTTGAAACATGTAAGTGCTGAGAATACTACTTTCAGTTGAAGGGTTATTTAGTTCAGTTCAGTTGCTCAGTCGTGTCCGACTCTTTGCGACCCCATGAACTGCAGCACGCCAAGCCTCCCTGTCCATCACCAATTCCCAGAGTTCACTCAAACTCATGTCCATCGAGTCGGTGATGCCATCCAGCCATCTCATCCTCTGTCATCTCCTTCTCCTCCTGCCCCCAATCCCTCCCAGCATCAGAGTCTTTTCCAATGAGTGAACTCTTCGCATGAGGTGGCCAAAGTACTGGAGTTTCAGCTTTAGCCTCATTCCTTCCAAAGAACACTGGATAATTAAAGGTAACTGCAGCACCAGACAAATCCATGTTATCTCAGAGACTGAGTAAGGTTTCTTGCTTGCTTTTATACAATGGGATATAATTTATTTCCTCCTGAAGATATATCATCTGGAGTAGGCATGATCCAACAGAAGAGACACTGAGCAGTTAGCAGCCTTAGCCCAGAAGTGTCACCTACCACTTTTGTTCCAAATCCATTGGTCAGAACCAGGCATGTGACCCCAATCTAACTGGGGTCAGATTGGGAATAGAGGGGAGCACAGGGGAATATTTGCTGAGCACCGAATGTCCCTGTTACATGTGTGTAATGAAGAGCAAGGCTAGAGGCCGGGAGACCTCCCTGTATCAGCAGTAAGCTTTTACGTTGAGGGAGCAGGGTACACAAGAGATGGGTGAATTGGGTGGAATAAAATGCAGACAGGAAGCAAGAAAAGCCATATGGCTGACAATTTTAGATCCAAATATCCATCTTAGAGGACTCCCCTGGTGGTCCACAGTGGCTAAGACTCTATGCTTCCAGTGCTGGGGGCACAGGTTCAATCCCTGGTTGGGGAACTACTAAGATCCATGTGCTATATGGTGTGGCTAAAATAAATAAATAAATTATAAAATGTTAAATACATATGAAGTAATTTGAAGAAGAAAAGTTTAATAAATAAATATCCATCTTAGGAGTTATCCAAGCCAGTTAATTTCCCCTTTCTCCCTCTGGTGATCCCTTCCAGGCTACTGGAGAGAGGGCTGAGTAAGATAAAGAGATAAAAGTATGAAAGGATAGAGACATTTTCTGTTTGTCAGAGGCACAGTAGAGGAGATGCTGACTTCTGATGAAATAAGATGGAATTCACTCATTCATACTCCTTCTGCTTTTCACTCTTGCATATAGGTGAATAAAATAAATTCAGGGGTATCTCTGTAGACTCATAGTATGCAAGCATTGGATGGCCACAGTAACCACTGTGACATTTACATCTGATACAATATGACTTTACTGAGGAAACCAAACCATCCCATCCTCCTACAGGACTCCTCCAGGTCATCTTACCACCACGTTTATCCCTTTCCCCTTCAGAAGGTACAATATGTCAAAACCAGCAACAATGACCACATTAGAAAGCCAGGCTGGGAAAGAGAAAGCGCAACACTGCCAGTTCTGCCCCTTTCAGAGCACAAGTGACCTCTGGAAATTCAGCAGGCCCCAAAGTGGTCCTCAGACCATCATCTCTGCCCAGCCAGTGGCTAATGCTTAATGGATGGCCAAGAGCTTATTTCCTGTGGCTTAAATAAGACCAAAGTGAACCAATGGGTTTATCTTCCTGGTCATAAATCAACAAATCAGCAGTGTACTTTTCCTTGAGCTTAACTGAAAGTCCAGTGTTCTTTGAAAGCATTAAAGCACTCCAGCAATGTGACTGGAGTTATTAGCTAGAATTCAGAATGATTCTCTTCCTACCCAATGGATTGTAGGAGAGACTGTCAGGATTGACAAGTGGATATGTGACCCATGGACTTTTTTTTTTTTTTTTTTTTTGCAAACCGAAACACATACTTCCTAAATCCTTTGCGGAAAATAGGTCCCTATTTCTGGTCCTGCAGTAACTTATATCCCCTATAGGGCTGTGTGTGTATCAAGAAAACAGATGTTTTAGCAATTTCACAGCTCCAGTATCTGTCACTGTCAGAAGCATAGCTAGGGTGGGGTGACAGAGCAGATTACACCTCTGATTCTGGCCTATAAGAAACAGTTTTGTGGAATGAATGAATAATGTCGGAGATCAGAAGTCTAAGACATAGTCCCTGTGAATAAAGAATGAGAAGGAAACAGCCAAGCCAAGAGCAGGGGTAGTCCTGGCAGAGAGAAGAGTAAGCGTGAAGGCTCTGAACCAAGGAAGAGCACTGTATGTTAGAAGAGCAAAAAAAGAGAAGCCACGGTGGCTAGAGCAAGACGATACGGACTGTAGCTCACCAGGCTCCAGTGTCCATAGAGTTCCCTCGGCAGGAGCACTGCCATGCCCTCCTCCAGGCGATCTTCCCAACGCAGGGATCGAACCCAAGTCTCTGACTTGTCTCCTGCATCGGCAGGCGTGTTCTTTACCACTGGTGCCACCTGGGACGCCATAATGGAATAGATGAGTTGAAGAAGTAGATGGAGCCAAGTCATCCTCAGCCAGCGTGTCTTCCTGGAAGTCACCATTTTAAATATTCACCATAATCACTACCAGCTCAGTTCAGTACCTTTTTTTTTTTTTTGGAGTTTCCATAGTAACCCGAGTTTGCAGCTCTTCCTACTCTTTTGCTATCTTACGGTTATCTTTTTATGTGTTGGTTACCCACTAGACAATGAACTTTCTGAAAAAAAGAATCCATTCATCTTTTTTATCTCCAGCATGCATACCAACACGTATAGGTGGTCAATGAATGTTTCTGATATAAATGGATGAAAAAAACCCTGACATCGCAAGTCTCCCTGTGACAGTGGCTGGAGCTGGTATGATGACAGTGGTGTTAGGGAGCAAAGAAGGATTCTAAGAGACACTGCTTCTCCAAAAACACTTGGAGTTTTACCAGTGTGATTTGACCTCCTTTCAAGAAGTCTGTCCCTCCTCCCACCCACCCTTCTTCAGATTCTTTCTAAGGATGACCCACTTCTCACTAAGATTTCTTCCAGATAACAGGTTATTGGGAGCCTTCATTAAAGAAAAAGGTTTCCCCTTCAATGAAAATGACTGAAAACGGTGAAAAGACACAGTTTGAAACTGAAGGCCCCCTGCCAATACGATGACCCAGTTAGGAGCCAAAACAAAGAACAGATAAATCAGGGGAATAAAAGTCTCCCATCACCCCCCACCCCCACCCCGCCCTTCTGTCTTCTGCTTACTGCAGTGAGTTCTATGAAGTTTTAAACTTGAGGAGCTAAGTTAATTCCCTAGAATTGGAAAATTCCAGCCTTTACCGCAAAGTTCTTCCCAGGGAAGGGGGGATAGAATTGTGCACACTCTTATGCTGTGAGAAGGGCAGTTTTCTCCTCATCTCTCAGAGGCACAGTTCGCTGCTTCTCATTCTTCTTCCCTCTCCTTTCTCCCTCCTCCAGCACACCTTACAAAATGTATTCTTGTCTCACTTCTCTCAAAAATTATAACAGCTCAGCAACAACTCATATTGGGGTGAGTTGGGGGTTGGAAGGTACAACGTTGGTAAGGTGGGGAAAGAAAATTACACTCCTTAGGAAAGTGGCTTTTTAAACAGTTTTATTGAACTGTCCCCTAATGGCAAAGGAGAGTTGAAGAGCACATCTTAGGGCCTGGAGGCATAGGCAAGCCTGAACATTAAAAAAAATTTCTTGTTTTTTCTTTAAAATTGCTGAAAATTTCCTTTTATCACACATACACACACACACACACACACACACACACACGTACTTCTCTACTTTTGTACTAAACTAAAATAGTCCATCTACCATATCTTTGGATAAAATTGACAAGACAAACACCATGAAGTGTATCCTGTGCCTTCAGGTACTAGTATCTCCCAACACCATCTTTCCCCCGGAGAGAATGAATACCCCTAGTTTAGACCCTTTTCCCCAGGACATCCGTTCTTTTAAATCTCAGGCAGGCACGCGCAGGAGTTGAAGCTACCTGCCGTAAGTTTCAGTGAGACAGTGGATGAGCAGACACCCAACTGGGTTTTAACCCAGTCTCAATTGAGCTTCTTTAGAAATCTGTTAGGAAAGATGCTGGACACCAGAGAGGAGAGAATTTGTCATTGTCTTTTGTTTGAAAGATTGATTTAATTTTTTAGCTGTGGTGGGTCTTTGTTGCCACCCGTGGACTTTCTCTAGTTGCAGCAAGCAGGGGCTATTCTTCGGTGTGGAGCACAGACTCCAGGTGCACAGCCTTCAGTGGTTGCAGCACGTGGGCTCAAGTAGTTGAGGCTCTCGGGCTCGAGAGCGCTGGCTCAGCAGTTGTGGTGCACGGGCTTAGGTGCTATGCAGCAGGTGGGATCTTCCCAGACTGGGACACTTCTCAAACCAGCATTCCTTGCGTTGCAAGGTGGATTCTTAACCACTGGACCACCAGGGAAGCTTCTGTTATGTTGCTTTTTATGGCCATCGATGGGTAAGCAAAATTTACAGAGATGTAATGGTTTATTTCCTTATGATCCATTGCTAGGTAGGACATGAGAGCAGAGCATTTGAAAGGTTGCAGAGGCTGTTCATGGTGGCTTTTAGCTCCTTAGACTTCAGTTTCCTGTGGGCCTCATTCATTTCCTCTATCCTTGTTTATTTTCTCCGTCTTGCCCTCAGAGCTCCAGAAGGGGACGTGGCTAGTTCTACTTACCTCGCCTGAAATTTCTGGGTGTGACAGACCACGCGATAACTGCAGCTTTGGATATTCTTTTTTCCAACTAAAGTGTGATTTTGCTTTTCTGTGGCTCTAGCAAATTATCATTTTCATTGCCAAAAAATATTATACAACAAATAATTTTCACTGTCTTTTCAATGCATTAAGGAAACAAAAACCTTATGTCACAGTAGGAGTGCACACTATAGAAAGGCATTTTATCATTTCTAAATGTCTCTGCTTTGATTTTCCTTCTATTCCTGGAATAGGTCTTTTCCCAGTCTTGGTGAGTTTGACTGAACTGCCTGAAAAAATTGTAGAGCGGAGACAATGTACGGAAGATATAACTCATACACCTCGTGCTACAGAAGAGGATCCTGGAAGCCAGGCAGATTGTCCGTGGATGAACAGGTAGTCAGTGGCAGAACCAGCCAAGTCTCGTCCATTGCTCTATACCACACAGCCTCAAAATTGAAGCAGGTCCAGTGTTACTAAGCTGACTCTCTCTTAATAACTTTGTTCTGCTTTTAGAATTATCTACGATCAGATGTGATCTATAGACTAGCTTGTTAATGTTGAAATGGCCCCCATTTAAGCTACTCTGTCAGATAAGATGTGTTTGGCTGTAAGTGACAGAAAATCTAAGTCAACTGCCTTAATAAAGCATTTTATTAGCTCACATCTGGAGAAGGAAATGGCAACCCACTCCAGTACACTTGCCTGGAAAATTCCATGGACTGAGAGGCTCCCCAGAACCTGGTAGGCTACAGTCCATGGGGTCGCAAAGAGTCGGACATGACTGAGCGACTGCACTTTTATTAGCTCACATAATTGGAAGTCTACAAGTAAGTTAGGTATTACATGTGACTTGTTATAGCTCATTACCTGTCTCCCTGTGACCCCATGGCTCCACCCTCCTCCCTGTCCCCAAACCGGCAGTAAAAAGGCTACCGGAGTAGCAGGCCTCCTGCCAGCGCTCTGCGAGGTGGGAGGGAGGGGAGAGTACCTCTTTCTCTGCATCTCTGTGAGGGGCAAGGACCCTTACCTGAAGCCGCTAATAAACGTCTTGCCACGTGTGATGGTTGATTTTACTGTCAGCTTGATGGGCTGACAGATAGCTGGTAAAACATTGTTTCTGAGTATGTCTGTGAGGGTGTTTCTGGAAGACACTGGTAGACTGAGTAACGGAGAGTAGGCCACCCTCATCGGTGTGAGTGGGCATCATCCAGTCCACTGAGGGTCCAAGGAGGGCAAAAGTGTGGAGAGAGGACAGATTTGCTCTCTCTGCCTGGGCCGGGACATCCATTTCCTCCTGTCCTTAGGGGCTCTACAGGCTCTCAGGCCTTTGGACCAGGACTGAATTATACCAGCTTTCCTGATTCTCCAGTTTACTGATGGCCTCCATAATCATGTGCACCAATTCCTATAATAAATCTCTCTCTCTTTCTCTCTCTCTCTCTCTCTCTCTCACACACACACACACACACACACACACAAACTCAGGCACCCAATTGGTTCTTTCTTTTATATTTTGGCTGCACTGTGAGGCATGTGAGATCTTCCCCAACCAGGGCCAGGGATCTAACCCGTGCCCTCTGCAGTGGGAGCATGGACTCTTAACCACTGGACCAGCAGAGAAGTCCTCGAATGGTTTTCTTTCTCTGGAGAGCCCAGTACACCACATTTAAGACAAATGGACATCCATCAGTGCAAAGGGGCTTCATTATATCTGAGTAAGCCTAGTTTATGAAAGCAGTCCTTGGCCTAGTCTCTTGGCTCTGAATTTCTCCTAGTCCTGTAGCCCCGTGTCCCCCCATCCAGGACCTCTCACTTTGGATTCTGCCTTATCGTCACTTCTCAGTCATTGCTTGGGTGGTGACTTAAATTTTCTAATCAACAGCTGAGTCTTCTAATCAACAGTCTGCTCCTGACTTCCTGTTTGGGGAACTGTCCAGCTCTCTGCTTGCCCCATGACTCTGACTCTTTGCTTCTTCTTTCCCAGCTGCAACCATGGCCATGACCCCCTCTCAGAAGCTTTAAACCTATTCCTGTCGGTGACCTTCTTCATGCCAGCCACTTGTCTGCTCTGTCTTGTTAGTCTGTGTCTCCTGCTCTGAATTTCCACACTGAGTTGGCCAGTTCCTGGGATGCTTTGCCATCTCCTTTTGGACTTCTTCCCAATTACTTGCCTTGATGGTGAGCCTCAACTTCTAGCCCCATGCCCTGCCCCTACTTGGAGGCCCAGTGCTCATTCCTACTAACCCTTACCAGCTCTATCACAAAGTTTGTAAGGTGCGTGTCCCGTTCCTAATATGATCAACCTTTGTGCTAGTCAATCATTTCTTAAGATCTAGAAATTGTCTTCCTAGTCAGGAGAAGGTTTTTGTTGCATCATAGAGCTCAGACTTCACGAGATGGTTTAGCGCAAACTTCTAGACTCCCATAGCACTTAGTTTTAGCAATTTATAGTCTGTTTTTATGTATATCTTCTCTCTTCATCTTATAGCCTAGTGACTGTAAGTTCCAAGACAACTAGGGCTCCGTCTTATGCATCTTCTATGTAGAAGGGCACCTTGAAGTTCCTACTAACTACTAGTGGACTAAATGAGCCAGGTGAACAGATTGAATCCAAGTCCAAGGTCACAGAGCTGGTGGCAACCAGAACTCAGGTTTCCTGATTTCTTGGATTTTCTGAATTACAAAACAAAGTATATAATATCGGCTTTAAAATAGTTCTGTGTACCTTATCATATTTTCCCCTCAAAGTGTACTAAAGGATTTTGCAAATAATTTCTCCTTTACCATTTACATTTCAGTAGGGAGCAATTGTTGTTAAAACAAACCAAGATTTCCTGAAGGACTCACTGAGGTGAAAAAGCACTGAAAACTCATCACACAGCTAGTTCCCTATACTTCTCTCATTTGCTTTTCAGACCCATAGTTGAATTTCCCCATTCCCTCTCCAAAGTGAAAAACTGTGGCTAGCTTTGTCAACAGCAAATAAAACACGGGTAACTACTTTGTAGTCAGTTCGTGTATTCATCTCTCGGCGTCTATTATGAATCTATTATGAATCAAGCTATACTTGGCATATCTGTGAAAGAGCGTGTGAAGCTTTCTTGCAGAACAAAAAACAATAACACTCATATTCATGGATTGTGATATTCTGGGAGAGCCATATGTGACTAGTGTGTCTTCAAAATATTTTATTCTGTTGATACATAAAAGGTTTGAAAATGTTGTTTTCTCGGCCTCTGATGTTCAAGGAGGCTAAAGAGCTGGAAACAGGGTTTTTTCTTATTCATATGCAAAAGTTATATCAGAAGCACTCTTCTGACATAAGTTAGTTGTGTCTTCAGGAGTAAAAATGGGTGTCCTGCTTTTTCAGGCCACAAAAGCCCCCGGTCATTAACAGAGAGTGACTGTTAATAAATTATTTGCCAAACAGAGCTTTGCTGGTACCCAATGAGTGAATGTTTTCTGTTAGTTTTTATTGAAGTAGAGTTAATTTACAATGTTACAGTAGTTTTAGATGTACAACACAAGTGATTCATTATTTTTTATAGTTTATGTTCCAGTTAAAGTTATTATAAAATATTGGTTATATTCCCTGTGCTGTACATTAATCCTTCTATCTATTTCTTTCATACCTTGTAGTTTGTACCTATTAATCGCCTTTCCCTACACTGTCCCATCCCTATCCTCTTAATGTGTTTGCAAATTAAATTATTCTTCATATCTATGAGCCCAGTTTTCTCACCTTCATTCCTTTATTTTTTAGATTCCACATATAAATAAGTGAAAACACACAGTATTTGTCTTTCTCTATCTGACTTACTTCTCTAAGCATGATACTCTGTATGTCCATCTATGTTCTTGGAAATGACAGAATTTCATTCTTTGTTACGGCTGAGTAATATTCTGTTGTATATATACCACATCTTCTTTGTCCATTAGATAGTGAATATTTTGAAAGGCACCATGGAATTGAATAGGGTTCTTCTGCCACTGAACTATGTTTAGCATTTCAACATAAGGACGTCTTGTGTCACAGAAGGAAGAAGATACATAGTTATATTTCATTTATTAATACCTCATCTAGTTACAGAAAAGATTTAAAGCAGCTTCCATAGAGACTTAGAGTATAAGAAGACAAATAAAACAGAAGAAATGTGAGAAAGTTGAAGCCAGAGGAAAATGAGGGCTGTATAGTTTATATGAAATTTAAGATGCAAAGACTTAAGTCAATGCTAGATTAATTCACCTAAGAAATATGTCTATGTCTGTCTAACTTTTGGAGAACTAAACATATACAAATCCAGACTTTTAAGCCAGAGAACTTAGACTAATTACATTTCAGAAGTATTTTTCATTTTACAAAACAATTCATCACTATATTCCTTCAAATAATGAGGCATTTGCATTTAAAATACCTTCATGTTGTTGTAGACGAAACTTCAGTGTATCCATATATGATGTTTTACATCCTTTCTGCTGAAACTGGCATGAATAAATCATACCTTATTGCTTAGGAGGCCTTCCCTGGTGGCTCAGATGGTAAAGAATCTGCCTGCAAGGCAGGGGACCCAGGTTGGATCCCTGGGTTGGGAAGATCCCCTGGAGAAGGAAATGGCAACCCACACTAGTATTCTTGCCTGGAGAATTCCATGGACTGAGAAGCCTGGTGGGCTACAGTTCATGGGGTCACAAAGAGCTGGACACAACCAAGTGACTAACACTTTTATTGCTTAGAGTGACTAACATTTTTATTGCTTAGGATGTGAGTGTATAGCAACCATTATAGGGTATGCTACTGACAACTGCCTTGAAAATACTTAATCAAAAATATGAATGATGATGCAGAAAACCAGGTGAACAACACATAGGTCTCTCCAATTAGGCCAGGATTCCACTTCAGAGATATAGGCTGCCTTGCTAAGGAGGGAATCACACATTTGTAAGTTCTCATCCTACCTTCTTCCTCTTCATCTGCTAAAAATTCTTACTGTGATGTTTGCTAGATCGTAACCTCCTTGAGTATAGGCTTATTTCATCTGTTAGTACTCAGGTCGGCACCTTAAATTCAGTAGACACATGAAATATTTTCTGAATTTTGCAAGGAGAATAGAAAAGAAAACATTGGTTATTGAATTTTGAATCCATAGTTCTTACAAGTCAAAGTAAGATTTACATTCCTTTATACATTTTCATTTCAGGGTCCCACTCTGGTGCTGCAGGACTGAGACCCTGGCAGCTCAGTAGTGACTTATAAGGTTAGGGGTACCTTGACAGGGCACAGAGGTGGGCCCAGAGGAAGAGGCAGTTGCTAGGTGAGAAAGAGGAGACCCAACTGGTCCTGAAATCAAAAAGATATGAGGGTCAGATACCCATAGTACCGAAGTCACCACCATGGGTGGTCTCAAGGCAAACAGGAAGAGCTGCCCTTTAACCTTTTCATATTTATATCTCAAGAAGCAATACTCTGTGGACTTTTTTTCCTCTTCAAGATTGCTTTTGACATTCATTCCAGTTATAAATGTCACAGTTGTTGCCAAAGAGTGATTAAGTGACCCCTTACTCAGAAGTTCCCAGGATAGCACTGGAGACTAAAACCTCCTAAGGGCAGTCTTGCTATATATTCTCTTTCTGCTATTTTCCATCATCTCATTTGCTAGTCATTTCTTTGGCTGTGTGTGGGGCAGGCAGGGCTGGGGGGAGAAAAGATAACCCATTTCAACTAAAAGAAAGCTTCCTTTTAAAGTTTTTTAATGTCAAAATAAATTCTGAATTTGAGAGTCGTATCTTTAAGAATGTTCTGGGCTATTCTTCAAAGGTAGTTCTTCTAATTTATTGAAAATAATGCGGTCAAGTTAAAAGAAAAGTACTAAAGTTTTACTTTTAAAATAAGCATTGTGGTATTGATCCACTGCTTAGTTTCCCTATAAAATTGTGGAATAGCTAACTCCAAAAATATTCTGTGCCTTTAAAATTTTCTCTGCCTAAAATTTGTGGTTTTTTGTAAATTATTTTTGAATTTATTGTTGGATAATGCTGTACTACAGAAATATATAAAACACAAGCTGTCTCTTATTTTGTTTGGTGCTGAAATGCTCAATTAAAAACAGGTTATGTTGCCTGCCCTTGGCATCCTGAGCTGATATTGTATTGTTCAGAATAGTACATGTCACCCTAAATAATTTTACATGCATCTGTTTTATTAGTAGGTGCTAATTAAACATGCATCTTGTGCAGTGACTTCACATAAGATCATTTTGCAGTTTCCTGTATTATTTATGTAACACGTTGGGATCTGTGGGTCACAAATCCTACTATAAACTTTTCCTCTTAAAATTGTTACTGGAAAGTAAAGTCCTTCTTTAATAGTGTTTTTCCCAGATATGCTTGGAAAAATATTCTAGTGAAAATTTTAAAACAAAGAAAAAATGTATTGCTAGTATACACTGGGTTACTATTTTCCCAATTTAGAAATTACCACAAATGCTCATTTTTGGAGAGTAATAGCCTCTTTTGATTGGAGGTTCACATACTGCCCCTGGAAATCCATCTAGTCCTATTTTTTTTTAACTTATTTTATTGAAGTATAGTTGATTTACAAAGTTGTGTTAATTTCTGCTGTACAGAAGAGTGATTCAGTTATATATATATGTGTGTGTATATATATATATATATATATGCATGTGTATATATATATATATGCATGTATATATATATGCATACATTGTTTCTCATATTATTTTCCATTATGGTCTATCACAGGATATTGAATATAGTTCCCTGTGCTATACAGTAGGACCTTGTTGTTTATTCATCCTATGTATAATGGTTTGCATCTGTTAATCCTAAACTCCCAGTCCATCCCCCCCACCTTTCCTCCCCCTTGGCAGCCACAAGTCTGTTCCGTGTGTCTTATGTCACATTTAAATTCCACACATAAGTGATATCATATGGTATTTGTCCTCTTTTTGACTTATTTCACTTAATATGATAATCTCTAGGTCTATCCATGTTGTTGCAAATGACATGTTTTCATTCTTTTTACAGCTGAGTAGTATTCCATTGTATATATGTACCGTATCTTCTTTATCCGTTCATCTGTCGATGCATCTAGTTCTATTCTTGAGGTCAGATTATCCATGCAGATTATAGTCAATATGAAGATAACTGATGGTAAGTTTCTCTGGGAGCTGAGAGCTATGGCTTTGCCCAAGTGTTCTGCATGATCCAGTAGACCACAGGCACTCATCCAGTCTGGTCAGTACAGGACTGTTTCCTCAGTTCCCGTGCCTCTTCTCCAAATACATCTCAAAACCTCACATCTATAGCCTATAATTGTTCCAGAAATGGCCACCATCCTTTCTTTCTCCACTTTTCATTCAATGTTATACCACTATTGTGGTCCACTATTCAAGTAAGTCGTCTTATTTATACATAGGTAGTTTTGCAGCTTTAGACGAAGCCCTCACCCACTCTGGATCTTGCTTTCTTTTTTGAAAAATAGATAGATGCGTATTTCTTGGAATAATCTGTCTGTTAAATGAAAAAGAATCTCAGTGAAATAAGCTTGTGACCTCTCTTGATTCATAATGCATATTAGTATGTGAAAGATCTAAGAAGTTCTACAGCAAAGAAACTGGCTTATCTTTGCTTAACTTGATGTCCTTCAGATTATATGATCTCAATACCTTCTTCCTGGTGATATGCTGCCATCATTAAGAACCAGCAGGAAGTCATTTTGAAATGCTACTCTAGACAATTCTTTGAATGACTGTTCTAATTGTAATGGACACTCTCTGACTCCCTTTTGCCACTGTACTCTTCCTCTCACAAAGAATTTGTATGCTTAGATCTCTGCTCAGTTAACCTAACTGCTGCTGCTACTGCTGCTAAGTTGCTTCAGTCATGTCCGACTCTGTGCGACCCCATAGGCAGCAGCCCACAAGGCTCCCCCGTCTCTGGGATTCTCCAGGCAAGAACACTGGAGTGGGTTGCCATTTCCTTCTCCAATGCATGAAAGTGAAAAGTGAAAGGGAAGTCCCTCAGTCGTGTCTGACTTCACGACCCCATGGACTGCAGCCTACCAGGCTCTTCCCTCCATGGGATTTTCCAGGCAAGAGTACTGGAGTGGGTTGCCATTGCCTTCTCTGGTTAACCTAACTAAATGACTCTATATAGGGAATAGTAAAAAAAAAAAAAATTTTTTTTCTAATTGCTTCAGTTTGAATCTGGGAGTTGGATCTGCCCACCAGTCACATAGTTCATGGCATTTAACACACACACCAGAGTACAGTATGCTAAATCCTTTCAAGAGTGACTAATACTCTACTGTGATAGGACAGACGCTTGGGGTTTTAGCCAAATCTTGTAAATTTAGCAAAGAATATCAGAGCAACTCCTTCTGTTACCCTAAATGTCAGGGACTCTTACATTTTCATGAAGAACATGCAGGTCTTGGTTTTTAAAGGTCTGATGTGAGCACTTTCATTGAAAATCATGACTCGTTTACATTGAGAAGATGAATGCTCTAGTTAGATGTATGTGAAAAATTGACCTGGAAGTTGCAGCAGGCTTTTGGTATTCCTGTTGTGTTGATTAGATCAAATCTCAGCACACTGAACATAAGTCACATTTTGGGACCAATAAGATTACTTTTCCCCATAATCAATTTTTAAATATATCATGTATTTTCTTGCTCTACTATTTGGAATTGAGCTGAGTAAACTATGAGCGAGTTGGGACCCCAAAAGCACATTAAGTATGAAAATTAGCCTTTATATTTTGCCCCATATACTTAATTTCATAATCTAATTACCTCCTTTCCTAAGTAATCACTCCCTATTTCCCAGCCTCACCTATCCAATTCTTGCCTTAGTTTTATTCCACCATGAAGTCTTAAAGACAGTCTAGGAAGGCAGACTTAGTCTCGGGGTGTCCATTTGACCACTACCTTATGTTTACATGATTGTTGAAATCCTGATTCACCTAGATCCTGTTTATTTGCTGAGTTTTATTCTCTTGCCCTTGGAAGGAAAGTTATGACCAACCTAGATAGCATATTCAAAAGCAGAGACATTACTTTGCCAACAAAGGTCCGTCTAGTCAAGGCTATGGTTTTTCCAGTGGTCATGTATGGATGTGAGAGTTGGACTATGAAGAAAGCTGAGCGCCAAAGAATTGATGCTTTTGAACTGTGGTGTTGGAGAAGACTCTTGAGAAACTCCTGGACTGCGAGGAGATCCAGCCAGTCTATTCTAAAGGAGATCAGTCCTGAGTGTTCTTTGGAAGGACTGATGCTAAACCTGAAACTCCAATACTTTGGCCACCTCATGCGAAGAGTTGACTCTTTGGAAAAGACTCTGATGCTGGGAGGGATTGAGGGCAAGAGGAGAAGGGGACGACAGGGGATGAGATGGCTGGATGGCATCACTGACTTGATGGACATGAGTTTGGGTGAACTCCGGGAGTTGGTGATGGACAGGGAGGCCTGGCATGCTGCGATTCATGGGGTCCCAAAGAGTCGGACATGACTGAGTGACTGAACTGAACTGAACTTCTTTTTGGTTTTTCATTATTGAGGTATAGTTGCTTTACAGTATTGCGTTAGTTTCTTCTGTACAACTAAGTGAATCAGCTATAGGTATATATATATCCTCTTCCTCTTGGACCTCCCCTCCACCCCACCCCCAGCCTACCCATTTTGCTCTCCACAGAGCACCAAGCAGCTTCCCACCGTCTATCATTTTACACATGGCATGGCACAGATGTCCATCCCTGACAGCTCAGCTGTTTTCAGAGGAGCAACCTCTATGTTACCTTTTCCATTATTGTTTCTATCTTGCTTTGGTTCACCTAGATTTGCTTTCTAACCTGAATCCAACTACAATCACAGCACAATATTATATTAACAGGTCCATTTATGTGTGCTGGAGCATAGAGGAATAACAAAGAATGTTGAGTACACACAAATAAACCGAGTGAAAGTTAGTCAGTCATGTCCAACTCTTTGCAACTCCATAGACTTCCTAGAATTCCTAGTCAGCTCACAGTAATGCTCAACTAAAGTAAGCCCTCCAGGCTCCTCTGTCCATGGGATTCTCCAGTCAAGAACAACTGGAATGAGTAGCCATTCCCTTCTCCAGGGAATCTTCCTGACCCAGGGATTGAGCCTGGGTCTCTTACATTGCAGACAGGTTCTTTATCACCTGAGCTGCTAGGGAAGCCCCATATATACTAAGGATATAGCATTTGGATGGAATCATTTTACAATTAAATGGCTACATTTAACTAACACTTGTATCAAGTTATATAGATATAGTGTCATGGACTTGACTTCTATACAAACTCTAGCCACCATGGATGGCTCAACTCAAGTCACATCTTCGAGAAGTTTTCCCTGATTGCCTGAGCCCCAATGAGTCTCTTTTTTCTGACTTTATATAGCTCTGATTGTCGGTACCAAGTGCCAGAAATTTACCATTGTCTGGCATTGAATTCTCTGATTATCTCATTGGCTCTATTTTTACACAGGGATAGTCTTCCTAACTAGATGAGGACTGTGCCTAACAAATTTTTATATCTCCCACAATATGTCAGAACAGAAAGTAGCAAGGAGATAGTCTCATAGATTCCATCAGCTGGACAGTGTGATATGGGGTAATGAGTTACCTATTTGAGTGAAGTGGAAATTGAGACAGAAAATGACTACTGTGGGGAATTGTTGGAAAGGAAAGAAGGTGTTTAGAGGCAGAGTGAGGAAACTAAAGGGGAAGTTCAACTTGCTGTTCTGAGAGTTCAGTTTAAACTAAACACTACCATTTTGTTTGTCCCACAAGATTTTCAGAATTACCTTCCTCATTCATAATTACCTGCACTGGAGAAATTAGACAAGAGTCTTCCAAGAATTCCTAATGCCCCCATCAAATAATCATGACAAAGATCCCAGGAGTTAAGACTGAGAGCCCCTCCTTCTAAACTTCTTTACCCCTCTCCCAGCTTATAGTTGAAGAAGAAGAAGGCAATGGAGAAGGCAGTGGCACCCCACTCCAGTACTCTTGCCTGGAAAATCCCATGGATGGAGGAGCCTGGTGGGCGGTAGTGCACGGGGTTGCGAAGAGTTGGACATGACTGAAGCAACTTAGCAGCAGCAGCAGCAGCAGCAGCAGCAGCAGCTTATAGTAATGCTCAACCAAAGTGAGAAGAAAGCTCTGCCAAAAAAACTTTCTTCCTCTTTCTCCTCAACATCAGTCTCAACAGTCTTTGGGTAACTGAGACTCATGTTTCAAAGAGCATCAGGCCCATCTTAGATTGGTTGTAATTCTTCTCATTATCACAGACAGTAATCATGCCTCTCCTTTGAAATAATTTATGCCCAGGCCTGATGAGTTTGCCCTCTTTACATATTCATAGCTTTTTGTTGATTTATTGTATGTAGCTGTATCTTTTCCAGTTTAAAAAGATCATTTTCAGAAAGATAAGCAGTGGTTTCTTAATGATGATATTTGATTAACCCCAATAAATGATTCAGCCAATTGTTGGCTTTTAAAGATGCAAATATAAATGTAGGAGTGAGGTTTCTTCCTGCAATAATTACAATGTGCTCAGGTGACTTAGTAAGCCAAACTGTTCCTAAGCACTGAGGCCCAGCTTCCGCATTGGGA
This sequence comes from Oryx dammah, assembly GCF_014754425.2. NCBI lineage: Eukaryota > Metazoa > Chordata > Mammalia > Artiodactyla > Bovidae > Oryx > Oryx dammah. The sequence continues at coordinate 11,766,248 of NW_024070195.1, read as the reverse complement.
ATCTGACTGTGGGCTAATAAAGAACTCATTGTCTTACTCTTAGACTGATAGCTGTATGCTGTCTAATTGCAAATGAGCAGTTGCAAATGTCCGGCTCCTCAGAAGCTGAGAAAATCTCCTTTCATCTGTAATCATAAACAAAGGAAATGAATGTCCATTTAGTATGATTTTAAGACAGTGTTCAAAAAAGGAATTGGTAGTGTGATGAACTCTATCTTGAAAATAAATTTTAAAAGTAGGCCTATAAGTAGATCCATGGGGAGACCCATAATGTTTTATAGTTACCTGAAAGTGAAGGTCGCTAATATTGTCTGACAAAGATGTGACCCTATGGACTATACAGTCCATGGAATTCTCCAGGCCAGAATACTGGAGTGGGTTGCCATTCCCTTTTCCAGGGGATCTTCCCAATCCAAGGATCAAACCCAGGTTTCCTGCACGGCAGGCAGATTCTTTACCAACTGAGCTATCAGGGAGGGAAGCCCTTAGAGTTTCCCACAGCTGCAGAAATGATAGAAATCCGTGCAACAGGAGGCCAGGGAAATAAGAAGCATTTATTTCTGTTAGCTATTGATGTGCTGTCTGTGCTCCCACACTCCCCTCGGCAGGACACAGCCCACTGGAGTCAGAAGGAGAATGTTGCATGCCTGCCTCTGCCTTAAGCTTGCTGTTTGGAAATTTTATACCCTCTCTGAGTCTCGGGTCCTCTTCTGAAAAGTGGGGACACAAATGTGTTCATTATCTTACCCAAGAGGGTAGTCGTGACGATCATATGTGATAACCTTGGAACCAGCTCAGTATGCAGAAGAGTTCTCTGTCAGTTCACTGACAAGTCAAGTACAAGGGAGATTTCCCCAAAGGCTCCCTCCCTCTGCCCACAGAGGTAGTTGTAGATGTCAACCATCTCTCCGTTCTGCCAGCTGTGTGTCCACCAACCCCAGTTGCAGACTTCACTTCTAATGAGTGTTTGCTGCCCTGCTACCTCCCTTTTCGACACCACCTTTGCCAAAACACTTTGGAACTTCCCAAGATGGCCAAAATGTAGTCTTCAGCCCCTTTTCAATCCATATCTAGGAGTCATAAACTAGACCACTTCAACATGGGCTCAACTGCGTCTCCTAAAACTCTGCTTGGGCCTGAGCCTCAGGCTTCAGCCTGCCTGGAAGGGTGTTAGGACAAGAATATATGTGAAGGTACTGTAAACGGTATGATAATTCTGTTCTGTTGTAAAGTAGCCACTGCTAAGGTCATTTTAGTAAATTGTCCATCTGATCTTTAATTTTTCTTTACGGCTTGTGCAGGAGTAGTGTGTTCACTGAGCATTCAGGGGTAGTCCATTCCATCTCTGGATAGCTCTGGTGGTTGAACTGGAATCTGGGTCCCTGTCCCTCTTCTCAGTGTGGCCAAGTGCTACTCATCAATGCCATATAGAGGTCTAATCACCCTTCCACGTAATAATTATACATTTTATTTATGTATATAATTGTATATTTATATGTAAATAAATATTTATATATGGGGTTTCCCAGGTGGTGCAGTGCTAAAAAATTCACCTGCCAATGCAGGAGATGAAAGAGACATGGATTCGATCCCTGGATTGGGAAGATCCCCTGGAGTAGGGAATGGCACCTCACGCCAGTATCCTTGCCTGGAAAATTCTATGGGCAGAGGAGCCTGTTGGGCTACAGTCCATGGGGTAGCAAAAGAGTCAGACACAACTGAATGACTGGGTGCAAATATTTATATGTATGCATATATATTTTTTTTCTGGCCAAAGAAACTTGTTTTATGTTTTTTTTTCTATTATTTCTCATAGATACATTGTCAAAATTCTTCATTGCCCTATTTTCTTCTCTCTAAACGCCTCCAATTTTTCTAGCTTGTTTGTAATAACTCATAATAATTACCAGTACTAATATTCAGCTAATGATTTACCAATCCCTTGACAAGATTATTGTGAGTGATTTTGAGGTTTTCTTAATGAAGGCTCAAATACAGGCTAAGAATGAGGTCTACATCTTGCTGATTTCCTTATCTGCAAGCCTGATACATTGTCAGTGAAAGAGATAAATTTTATTTGACAGGGCTTGTTCTTAATGAATCAGTGCTAGTTCCTGGTGGTCACTGATTCTTCTCTCACTAATCCATTCTAGCATCTTACCCAGAAACCATTTGAATTCTCTTTCTGGAGTTCAAAATGTCATCTCAGATTTTGAATCTTCCTTATTCTCTATAATTCCTCACAGATTAATAACAGTGATCTAGTAATTTCTCAAACACCATTTCTCATTTTTATCTTTTCATAAGAGATAGAGGAGGGAACACCATCTGAGTAGAAGAATAAAGGCATAAACAACTTTGTGTGACTGGGGTGGTCACTCCTTTTTGTATAAAACCTGCTATTTCTAAGCTCCCAGAATGCTCTTTTTATTGGGTTGGCCAAAAAGTTTGTTTGGGATTTTTCTGTTACATCTTATGAAAACACCCAAATGAACCTTTTGGCCAACCCAATAATTGAAAGAAAGTTCTTTCAATTCTCTTGTGCTTTTCAATTTTCAAACTTTGCACACATGTGATTTCATATAACCCTTTCTTAAATTCCCTACTTCTACTTGCCCCTTTCCCTTTTCCTCTTGCCACTGGTAATCACTGGCTTGTTCTCTGTATCTGTGAGTCTGCTTCTTTTTTCACTTGTTTTATTCAATAGTTTGTTATATTTTTAATATTCTACAAGTTCAGTTCAGTTCAGTTCAGTCGCTCATTTGTGTCCAACTCTTGTGCTACCCCATGGTCTGCAGCACACCAGGCCAACTCCTGGAGTTTACTCAAACTCTTGTCCATTGAGTCGGTGATGCCATCCAGCCATCTCATCCTCTGTCATCCCCTTCTCCTCCTGCCCCTAGTCTCTCCCAGCATCAGAGTCATTTCCAATGAGTCAACTGTTCGTATGAGGTGGCCCAAGTACTGGAGTTTCAGCTTTAGCATCAGTCCTTCCAAAGAACAACCAGGACTGACCTCCTTTAGAATGGACTGGTTGGATTTCCTTGCAGTCAAAAGGACTCTCAAGAGTCTTCTCCAACACCGCAGTTCAAAAGCATTGATTGTTCAGCGCTCAAGCTTTCTTCACAGTCCAACTCTCACATCTATACATGACCACTGGAAAAACCATAGCCTTGACTAGATGGACCTTTGTTGGCAAAGTAATGTCTGTGCTTTTTAATATGCTGTCTAGGTTGGTCATAGCTTTCCTTCCAAGGAGTAAGCATCTTTTTAATTTCATGGCCGCAATCACCATCTGCAGTGATGTTGGAGCCTAAAAAAATAAAGTCTGATACTGTTTCCACTGTTTCCCCATCTATTTCCCATGAAGTGATGGAACCAGATGCCATGATCTTGGTTAGTGATACCAAACAGTGTTTATCTTTCTCTGTCTGACTTATTTCACTTAGCATAATGCCCTTCAGCTCTATCCATGTTGTTGCAAATGGCAAAATTCTTTTTTATGGCTAATATCCCATTGTATGTATGTACCATCTTCTTTATGCATACATCTTTGATGGACACAAGTCATTTCCATTCTTTGGCAATTGTAAATAATGCTGTTATGAACAGTGAGGTACATGTATCTTTTTGAATTAGTTTTTTTGGCTGTATATTGAGGAGTGGAGTTGCCGAGTCATATGTTAGTTAGTTTTTTGAGAAACCTCTGTACTGTTTTCCACAGTGGCTGCACCAATGTACATTCCCACCGACAATGTAGGAGGGTTCCCTTTTCTTTACATCTTCCTGTGTTTTATAACTTCCTAATGTACATAACCCCTAGAAAAAAGGGGAGTTACATTTGTCTCCAGATTTCTCTATTTTGGTTGGGCATATTCAGCAGTATCTCTTCTCCTGGGGAGAAGATAAATGTCTGCCTGGTCTGGATTAAGACACATTCACAGGGGAAGCCTGTGGTCATTTAAACAGCGCTTCTTCCCACAATGCACCAGGGTTAACAAATTAACGAAAAGGAAACATGCTATATCAATGCTGAACCTTTTTAAGCATGAGATCATCACTTCCGGCGGTATGTATTTTACACGAATCTAAATGAAAGAAACTCAATTCCCACTTGCATACATACACACCAAAAATCATTCATCTATGAATAACAGCTGATCATACTTTTGAGGACAAACTGCAGCAGTTTTTAACTGTAAGATTGCAAGGATACATTCTGTGCTAAAAGTTTTATTGAGATGGTATTGGAAGAAACGGATTTATTTAAGTACCATGTTGCATTTTCCTTTGTTCTTTCAACAGGTTAGTAATTACAGGAGTAGTAATTAGCCTTGACAGAGAGTACACAAAACAATAAATGGGAGAGTGTGTTGAGTGGAGGGGCTCTGTGCTGCCAAGCTTATTATTTTCAGTTGGAGCTAATTATCCTTATTATACCGCATGACTCTTTTTCTCCTGAATTATGAGTGGAGAAGTGCTGAATAGAAATTTTTTCCCAAAGTGCCCTAAACTGTGGAGGGAAATGAAAATCACAAACAACGAAAAGCTTGTTAGACCATGAGTTTGATCATCTATAAAGGGATTTTGAAGGAACTTGCCTTTCCCGGCACTGTAACAGTGTAACAGGCTGACGTGAAAATGCTCTGGATTGGTTTTGTTTTGCCGCATGGACGATGGGACAGAAAGAGCTAGACTCAGCCTCAGTCTCAAGTAAACCAGAAGGAGAAAAGATGGAAAGTCTTGAGTCCTTGCACAAGTAAAGTATAGGGAAGGGGCTGTGTATAGACACAAGGGAAATTCACGGTAACCTTTTCATGCAATTAAGCCTCTGTGGGTCAGAGCTCTAGGGGTGAGGAAGGGTATTTGGGATCCTGCCTGGCCCAAAGCCCACCTGTGAATTGATCTGAAAAGACAGACTTCAGTTTCAAAGCTGGTTCCTATGCAACCCTTTTATCACTCTCTTTTTTCCCCATCTCTATTGCCCCCCCCCATTATAGCAATGCATATGAGCAAAATTCCACAGATGGTGCATGCTTTTATGAGCTCAGTCCTGAAATTTGGTTTGAAATTTCCCCAGTGTCCTCTGAGCTTCTGTCTTTGCAACAGATGCACTTAAATGTTAGCAATTTATTTGCGGCCTGTGCTACAACCAGAGCTGAAGAGGGGAGAGAGGACTGTCATTTCTTGATCACAACTGCTGCAGGAGCGGGCGGGAGGAGAGCTTGGTTTCTGCGGGCACAGCCAGTAAGCCACATAAAAATCAATTTTGTCTTCCCCTGCAGATCACGTCTGTTCTATGAACAGGATGTTAAATCCAATTATTCTCGAGGAAGTTCTTTGCTTTCTTTAGCCTATCATGCTTAGTATTCCCACACGACAGCATCTCATTTTGGTTGTTACCACTTAGCAGGCCTCTAGCTTTCCAAGGGCCGGGATGTAGAAATTCATGAGAGGCCGCAAAGAGGCAGATTCTTTTTAAGGACACCCGAGCCCTGTAAGGTGACACCATCTAAGAATACAGCACTGGTTCCAGAGTACCGTGTGAGTCAACCCTTTTGTTTAGTATGTCAACAGTTATATGCTCATTTAGCTGCACTAAAATATTTCTGAACAGAAAGTTATGGGCTTTCTGTGTGGGTTTAGAAATGTCAGCCCAGACAAGCAGGCAATTAACAAAAGCACAAAGTTATCTTCCTCCCAAGCAACCATCATGCATGAGATGAGAAGATTTCTCAAAGAAGGGCATGCACTCATAATGATGAACTAAGGCTGGTAACATGGGCTGGAGAAGCAACATCAGTTGTCTAACAGGGATAAAATCCCACGTGGGCTTAAAGTATTATTACATAGGTCAGCAATGCCACAGGCCCAGTTGTCGAGGTGCCATCTCCAGATCTGATCATATTGCTGATCTACTTAAACCCTCCAATGGCCCCCGCTGCCATTAGGATAAAGCACAAATCTTGCAAGACTTTGCAAAGCCCTACGTGACTGAGCGTGTCTTGCCTACTTTTTGTGGTGCCTCACCACTGATGTCTAAACCTGGGCTCTCCTCTGCCTGCAGTGTTCTTCCTTCCCTCAGCCCCTCCATTGCTACTGCCCACACGTGCTTCAGGATCCCACTTCCCTAGGACTCCCTCTGGGAAGTCTTCCTACTTTCCGCATGCCTGTGTTGGGTGTCCCTCTTGTCCAATCCAGACGGCATCGTGGAAGATTTTTTTTTTTCTTTTTTTCTATCAAAGAACTCTTTCTCTCCTCTCCCTCTGCAGCTTGGGGAACTCTGTAAGGAATTGCCAATGTTGAGTTCACCACTGTTGCACAGGGCATTATGTCCCCATGATTCATTACATAACACATTTTATTGAGTCTCTAAATATGCAATGCTCAATCTTCCATCCTCCGTAATGCGAGCTGCATGGCTCAAATGGATTAGTCATTGAAAATTAGATTTAGTCTAATACACATATATACCATACTACTCAGACTGTCTTATTCTATTACCGTATGTCATTAGGAAATTCTAGGTGGAGGTCAAAGTTTGGGACATCTGCCAATAACTTTAGACAAGTCAGGTTTTTTTTTGGGGGGGGTGGCTATTAACCACATAATGTCTTGTGGGTAGAGTTAATGAGTGGCAGTCTGTTGAGAGGGGTAGGAGACTTCTCCGAACGCTACATTTGAGGCTGCAGGGGAGGAGACCGGAGCCTCCCACGATGCGGTCCTGGCGCCCCGCGCCCAGGCTGTTCTGCCACAATGCTCTTTGCTCCCATGACCTGCTTTGTGGTTTAGCAGTGTCAGCTTTAAGGTTCCACGCTGGTCTCCTAGATTCCCACCTGCCTTTCTCAGTGAAGCAGGAGAAGCCAGCTTCCTGGAAATTCTAGAACACAGGGGCAAAGAGAGCTGGACCTCCATATCCATTTTGCAAGGCTGTTCATCCTCAGATGGTAGGTTGTCAGGCGACTCTGGCAGATGGAGCAGCTCCTCCAACCCCCGCTAAACTTAAACACCTGAAATGCAGATTTTCTGATTGAGGGAATATGGCTTTGTGTTAGTTGTTGACAGTTATGAGCTATAATCATGTTTAAATCTCCCTGCAAACTGTATCTGTTATGTCAAAATCACCCTGCTTAGGTTTATAGCCTGCTCAGAAGAGTAACTCCTGGTGTTATTAGATTTTAAGCAGCTGAAAGGTAGTGCTCAGGAATTTATGTCCATGGAAATTTATAGATTTTGTTATGTCTATTCCTCAACTATAAAAATGAGAGGGACCAATTTTGTTTATGCTCTCAGTTTATTGTTTGCTTGGCTAAAAGTCAGGTTGCCAGCAACCAAAGGGATAAGACATGAGTCAATGGCTAAGAAAACTTTAAAAGGCTTAGATATAGCTGCTTTTAGATTTCTGAATTGCTGGTACCCACTTAAAAATAACAGATGTGCTAAGATTTCCCTGGTGTTACACAAATGCTAAGGACAGCGGAAAGCTGACCTTCTCATACTTCTTAACAGTTTTTGTTCAGTTATGACCCTACCCTGCAAATGCTAAGATCTGCTGGTGGCTTTTTACTAGCTTCCCTGGTGGCTCAGATGGTAAAGAATCCGCCTGCAATGTGGGAGACGTGGGTTTGATCCCTGGATTGGGAAGATCCCTTGGAGGAGGGTATGGCAACCCACTCCAGTATACTTGCCTGGAGAATCCCCATAGACAGAGGAGCCTGGCGGGCTACAGTCCATGGGGTCGCAAAGAGTCAGACACGACCAAGTGACTAAGCACAGCACAGCACATTTTGCTACCGTGGTCGAAGCTGGCATGAAATCAATGAATGGAGGAAGCAGGCACTCCTTTTCTAAGACTATGAGGAGCCTGCTAATTTCTCCAATTAGAACAGATTAATTATAGTAATGTGTCAACCTAATTATGATAAGGATATGGGAAAAAATGAATGTATAGGAATAAAATGTATTTGCCTAGGGGCTGTTGAATCCTGCCCCAAGGAGGAAGAGGTCTGGTGCCTATGTTTTCTTAATTTATTTCCAATCTGTCAGAGCAAAGATCGTATTGATACAGTTAGAATTCTGTTCACCTTCAGACAAGCACAGAAGCCATGTACCTCCCAGAGCATCTCCATCAAGGAGCACCCATCCAAGGAGATAATGTTGAGGTCATTAGAGTTATAAGGACTTCTCTGTTTTGTCTCTATTATCTGGCTCTTCCTCTTGCCTAATCAATGCCTATCCGGGAGCTGCCATATAGGACTTGAAGAGTGTCCCTAGACTATAAAGTTGGCTATTTCTAGGGAGTACCATGGGATCCCCTTTCTCTCATGAGGCATTATAAACAAAGGCAAGCAGAGGTCTGCGTGCTGGAGGAGCACACCTGTCATCTTGGTGATTGAGTCAAGTAACCCCAGCTCTCTGAACTAAAACTCAGGAATGGCCCAGTAGCATGCACTACCTGCCTTGGGCCCTATCTTACATTCACAAAGAGGTGTTTTACTAATATATTCCTTTAATTCTCTTCCTGACATTTTTGCTAATCTTCTTTCCTTTTCCTTTTTTTAAATTTTAAATTTAACTTGATTGTGATAAGAATCTTCAATATGAGATCTACCCTCTCAACAGAGTCCCCCCGCCCCCCTCAAGGTCTAAGCAGTTTTTATTAAAAAAAAAAATTTATTGGAGTATAACTGCTTTACAATGTTGTTAGTTTCCACTGTGAATCAAAGTGAATCCTCTATATATAGACATATATCCTCTTTTTAAGTGTACAAACTGAGTTGTTAGCTGTAGGCACAGTGTTATACAGTAGATCTCCAGGACTTACTCATCTTAAGTTACTGAAACTTTATGCCTATCAATTATCAACTCCCTACTTCCTACTCCCACTTCCTCCTGGCAACCACCGTTCTGCTCTCGGCTTCTCTGACTATGTTAGATACTGCATATAAGTGGAATCATGCAGTATTCATCCTTCTGTGACTGGCTTTCCTCTTCCTCTTGACTCAAGAGTAAACTTAAGACCATGGAATAGGCAGGTAGTAGCAGATAGTAAGTTGAACTCTGAAGTATGAGAAGCAGTTGAAGAGTGATTTGACCTGTGTGTGTGCTGTGTGCTTAGTCGTGTCCCACTCTTTGCAACCCAATGGACTGTAGCCCACCAGGCTCCTCTTCAATACTGAAGTAGGGTACTGGAGTGGGTTGCCATTTTCCTCCTCCAGGGGATCTTCCTGATCCAGGGATCAAACTCATATTCTCTTGCGTCTTCTGCATTGGCAGGCAGATTCTTACCACTAGCACCACCTGGGAAGCCCCGATTTAACGTGGGGAGCTGGTTTTACATTACCCTTTGGGGCCAATGTCACCACCTCCTGAAGCAGCTATGCTAGTGAACACCCTGGTTCTCGCTGACCCATGATTCTGCATGACTAAAGAATCTTTAGACCTTAAAACCAAGGCTCTCTATGGAATTATTAAAGACTTCCAAGACGTTTTTACAAGCCTAAAATTCTATTCTTTTGTTCTCTAAATTGCTGTTTAATTAAGTATAGAATAGCTCTGTAATGGATCTGATAGTTGGATCAAGCACAGACCTCTTCCTTGGAGAGCAGAAATACTCTGGTTCAATTACATGATAACTGCATTATTTACCTGCATATTCTGAAAAAAGTAGGACTTATTTTTATTTGCTAGGTTTTAGTTGTACAGTAACCTTTTACAGGAAGTCCCATATTTAAGATTTTGAGATAAAGTAAAATAAAATCACATGATATTTTTGGTTTTGTTTTATAACACTTTTTCCAGTGAAAAGATTTTTCTCTAATTGCCATGGCTAAGAGCTTCAGTTAATTATATCTATTGGCCTGTATGGTGTGATATGAGAGTCAATGGGGGGGCGGGGTCATTTTGATTTCTGCTCTGTATACATCTCACTAAAATAATGATAAATAAACTATAAGTCAAGTTATAAACATTTTGAAGTACAATATTTTGAAATTAAAAAAATTTAATTTACAAAAATATATATTACAAAAATCAAGTTATGTTTCTTTTAATAGCACCACAGATTTGTTAATTTAAAAAAACCACCTAAGCTTTTTAAAAACTGAGGTATACCCGACATATAACATTACATTAGTTTTGGGTGTACAACATAAAGTAACGGTTCAGTATTTGTATATATTGCAAAATGATCACCACAATAAACCCAGTTAACATCTGTCACTGTACATAGTTACAAAAATATTTTTGTTCCTTGTAATGAGGACTTTAAAGATCTGCTCTCTTAGCAACTTACAGATATGCAATATAGTATTGTTAACTATAATCACCATCAGTTCAGTTCAGTTCAGTTCAGTCTCTCAGTCATGTCCAACTCTTTGCAACCCCATGGACTGCAGCATACCAGGCTTCCCTGTCCATTACCAACTCCTGGAGCTTGCTCAAACTCAAGTCCATCAAGTTGGTGATGCCATCCAACCATCTCATCCTCCACATGGTCCACTGGGGAAGGGAATGGCAAACCACTTCAGTATTCTTGCCTTGAGAACCCCGTAAACAGTATGATCACCATGCTGTATACTATATCCCCATGACATATTTTAATCTGGAACTTTGTATCTTTTGATCTCTTTCATCTATGCTCTTTCTAGAGTATGAGTAAAATGTTTGCTATTATACAACAATTCCAGTTGAAGAAATAGATTAAGTAAATGAGATACTGTTTATCTTCTAATAATATTAACATAGTCCTTATGTATATTTAAGCACTGAGTAACATAATCTCATGGTCTCTCATCATCACAGGAAGTCAGCTGAGACCCTAAGGGAAAGGTTATTACAGTTCCTTCCCCCATGTGTTGCCTCTTTGGACATTAGCCTGCAAGGCATCTGTAAAGGTACTCAGCACTAATTAGCACTATCTATAAAGATCCTCATTTGTAGAATTACTTACAGGGAGTCAGGCATCTCTTAAAAGGGTACTGAATATTCTTTCATAGCCCATAGAGAAATTTTGGCAGCCTTTAAAAGATAAGTTTCATTAAGCAAGGAAAAAGAAGAATGGGGGACATTTACCAAAATTTCTGAGAAATAAGTGTACATTCCAGAAAATTCACTGTGTAAGTTTATTAGTAGCAGTAGCAAGAGAACTCTACTCCGATCCAAGAGACTTATACTCTGGTCTTGGTTCCACCAGGATCTAGTTGTGACGTGCGTGACCATTCTCAGCTTATTGAGCCTCATTTATCTTTACCTGGAAAATGGGGTGACATCTTCCCTTCATTGTGGGATTATTGTGAGGATAAAAATGAAAGGACTAACACGAAGCATTTTGAGAAGCTGGAATCACTGAGTAAATACAACGTCTTATTATACAAATAATCCTGAAATGCCTCAGGTCATTGAAAAAGAAATATTTGATTATTTTGTAAAAGCCTGTATGTATGCATGCTCAGTTACATCTGACTCTGTGCAACCCCATGGACTGTGGCCCGTCAGGCTCCTCTGTCCATGGGATTCTCCAGGCAAGAATACTGGAGTGGGCTGCCATTTCCTCCTCTAGGAGGTCTTCCCAATCCAGGAATCGAACCTGCATTTCCTGCATCAGCAGGCTGTTAAACCACTGAGCCACCAAAAATAATATGCCTAAAGAGTCAGGCAATAGGTTCTATGGCTGCACATGTTCTCTTTAAAATATAGGTTCTCTATTTGTCATTTTTTGATAGTTGGGTACCTCTCCAATTCCCCCATGACCTCTTGAAGAAAAATGTTTGGTGTTTCTGGGGTTAATTCTGGTTTCTTAAGTCAGATAAGCCTGAAAACTGAAATACAGTCTTTTTCTAGGAATTCAGCTTAATGAGACACTTTCCAATCCTAGAACAGTTTTCTAGTCTTGACTCCTTTCTTTTTAAATTTTTTTCAAATTACATAAGCAACATATGATTACTTTAGAAATTTGAAAAATAGAGAAAAGCAGAGAAAAAGAAAATAAAATTACCCATCCTCTCATCACATCTTTAAAAAATTTACCTAAACCAATAAGTAAAAGACCCCTCTTCACGCCACCAGTCCTGATCCCAGGGACAATCACTGTTTTCCCCAGAAGTGTATGTATCCTTTCATTCTTATCCAAACATTGCCAACCCATCAACAGAACATGCATATATGAACAGCAATAATTAAATCCAATTGCCTGATAGTCTTCCAACTTCCTATCATATAAAACCATAGCTTACACATATTTTTTCGATTTTGTCCATCTGAAGCTGTATTTTAGTTAACAGCTTATTAACTTGATTTACAACTTCGATGTGTTTCCACAGATGGTAAGTGGCCTCCATTTGTGCTCTGGCCTCGGGCTCCACAAATGTTCAGGGTGGGGCTGCGGCAGGGAGCCTGCTGCAGCGCGTGCTTCCTGGCCCCTCGCTGCAGCCAGCCCTGCAGAACCTCCACCGCCATCTTGAACCTCTGGGTTAACCCCCAGTCCAGGCCCTTCCTGGAAATGGTTGATGTGAGGGAGGAGAGAGACAGCGAGCAGAAAACTCAAAGAAGCTAGAGCACAGGGGAGAAAGTTGAAGCCAGGCAAAGGGAGCTATTCGTGCATTTGATCCCTGTCCTAACAGTGATGACACTGTATCCTGAACGAGACTATGACCTTTTGAGAGCATCAGCTGACTTATATTCCAGGTACAGAATAGGCACTCAAACAATAACTGTTGAAGAGACTGAGCAAAGGATAGTTTTGAAACCCTAAAGTGGAAAAAAAAAAAGTTGGGCTTGCCTGGTGGCTTAGATAGGAAAGAATCTGCCTGGGATGTAGAAAACCCAAGTTCCATCCCTTGGAGAATGGAATGGCTACCCACTCCAATCTTCTTGCTGGGGAGCCTGCTGGGCTACAGTGCATGGGGTCACAAAGAGTTGGACACAACTGAGTGATTAACACTTTCACTTTCAACCCTAAAGTGGAAAATACAGAATTACTTATGGATCTCATAAACTGACAGTCCTGAAAGCAGAGCTCTGAAACATGTTCGATGCCTTTGGCCACCTCATTTCAGATACATATCTTCCGTATGTTTGTGGAGATATCAGCATTTTCAGCCCATAGTCAAATGATGTGTTCACCCGAAACATGACAGCCAACATGGAGAGCTCTAGTAGAAGTTGTAACTGTTTTTTTCTTTTTAAATTAATACATCTGAGATTAAACTCTTTTTTTTTTTTGATACTGGGGATGTATTATGAAATTCACTGTTTGCTTTTGAGTTTGATGACATATTAGTTAGAATGGTGATGTTTTTGACTCTATGAAGTACTAATACATAAGGAATCAAAAGACAGCAAGTAGAAAGCAAGGAAGGGTCAATTTATGCATGTTAAAGGCAGATAACAAGTTGTGTCAGCCAAATGCAGAGTAAAGTTGCTGATGTTGACAAAATGGCAGCCAAAATCTAATAAAGCTTTCGGCCAGCAGACCGAGGCCAGATGACCATTTTTACATTTTTATCTCTAGGATCAGTGTTTACACAACATAAAGGAATTAAAAAAACAAACAAACAAAAAACAAACAGGCATCTCTGAAATACAAGGGTTAAGTTTTCATCTTGTCTGTTTTCCTAATCACTGTATCAGCCATGCTGCTGGACTTGAATTTCCATACCAATAATATGGCAGTCCTACATCTAAGGAATTTATCCTGAGGAAATAATCAGTTAGGTGCACAGATATTTATATACAAAGATGCTCACAGCATTCTTTATAGTAGTGAGATACTGAAAACAGTCTCAGTGGGCTACTCTGGGAGACGGGATAAAGAAAGTGTAGTGTATCTGTAGGACAAAACATTGTACCATTAAACATCACAGTGCAGAAGGACAGAGAATCATGTGGGGGACAGAAAATCACAGTGTATTTCCCAGCCTGTTGCTAAAGGAAAGAACTGTTTATAAACAATATACACTATGATTCTACTGTTGTTTTCAAACACACAGATATGCGTAGAAAAGTGACTTAGTGTTGGTCACTCATTCGTATCCAACTCTCTGTGACCCTATGGACTGTAGCCCGCCAGGGTCCTCTGTCCATGGAGTTCTTCAGGCAAGAATACTAGAGTGGGCTACCATTCCCTTCTCCAGGGGATCTTCCTGACCCAGGGAGCAAACCAGTTCTCCTGCACTGCAGGCAGATTCTTTACAGTCTGAGCTATCAGAAGAAGCCCAGAAGAGAGACTAGAATGACATATAGTGACATTTTGCAGTGTTTTTCACCCGGTGACATTAGGAGTGACTTTTTTCCTTTTGTCTTTGTGCATTTCTCTATTTTATACATTTTCTACAATGAACTGGCAATCAAAATGTATATTTATAAAAGGATAACTTTATATCAGCGTTTTGGTTTGTAAGGTTGAAGGTTACCACATTCTACAGTCCCATTTTGCAGAGTTTCTATCTGATGTCCTCTTGCCTACTTTGTGTTATCTGGTATCTGGTTTACTCAGTGGATCATATATGCTCTTTTGATGGCCAAGTCTGTGTCTAATTCATTTTCATATTCCCAACAGAAAATAAATAAAAACCCATGAAGCGATCCTAGATTTTCTCAAAGATCCAGAGAAACCCCTGATTTCCATGCCACCACCAACACATCCCTCCAGCCTTTCACCTGGTGTGGGCACAAAGCAGTCACATAGGTTAAAGCGTTATAGTAAATACAAGGTGATGACCTCCAACTGTATCTGTTGGATTCACATGCACTTTCATAAGCATTTACTATTCGCTGTGTAAGCACTTCACCCAGGTATAAATAAATAGTTGGTTAAAGATGGTAATGGTGGTCATGGGCATTTTAGCAAAATACCTCTAGTCCCTTGTTCAGAACATAATCTTCATCATTATATTCTTTCAACAAGAACATCAAGTCATTTTTATCTGTTTCCAGGGAAGTTTGCCCCTCAGTAAGTGAGAAACCTGCTCTCAGATGGGGGATTCCCGTGTTCTTCTCTGGGGATGGGATGGGGTGAGGGGGAAATCTCACCCCTCCACAAGAGCCCTCAAGTGACCTTGGTCGTAAAGATGATGCCTTTGCCATAGGCCTCATGTGATTTATGAGACTCGGCTGGAGTCAAGGGTGTTTCCCTGGAGTGTCTGCTGCAGCCTTAGATACCAGTGCGCGTACCCCTCTGGCAGGTAATTAGGGACAATGCAACTAGTCTAGACTTTGGGATTTTTCGGGATCTAGCACACCTAGCCAATCAATACGTGTTAACCATTATGTCCTCAAGTGAACAGGATTCAGCCTCAGTGACTCATCAGCTTCACACACAGGACAGTGTGTTGTGACTTGAGATGAGCAAAAGAGTTAAAGGAATTAAGAAACATTTTATGCCTCAAGGTGCAGAATACACCAGCGATGAGTGGTGAGAGCCTAGTGGTGAGGTAGAAAGCAAATGCAAACCAAATGAATTTTGTGCAGCCTGCAGAAGGCTCCTTCCTAGCATTGTCTGCCTGGCTCAGTTAGCACTCAGCATATGCTGCTTAGCATTGTGATTATTTGTCATTTATAAATGCCTTATCCTTCCAACTTTGCTCTGTGTTCCAGAAGGGTAGGGGCCACACAGCTCTTGTCTGGGTCTCCAGCACATAATACCAGCCTCAGAGAGAATAGCCATTCAGCAAAAATGGCGGATGAGAGTTGTATCTTGGTGACTGGGGTGGGGCTTCTGGCAAAATCTGCTCTGCTGACCACATAAGGGTAGAACTTTTAGAGGTGCTGTCAAGCTTGATTGCCCAGCGAAACTTCTTTGGCCTGCTAATCACTGAAAAACAGGCTCTCTCACTCATATGAGATTTCCCCTCCTTCCTGTTCTCAGCTAGAAATACCATGAGAACAGACTGTCTCACAGTGTTTTCAGATTTCCACTTCGAGTCCCTGCCAAAAGCAGGAAGTGCAGAAGTGGGCGATAATTCTTTTTTTCTTTTTAGAACACTTTATTAAAGAGTTTTGGTTGTTACTTGTTTTTTCCCCCTGAACCTCATTAGAATTAATTTGAGCAATACTTTGAATTTACATAATGATTTTCTTACAAGTCACACAAAGAGTTTTATTTATCAATGCCATTTCCCAGTAGGTAAGGTAGAAAGAGGTGCAGCATAGCAGAGATTGAGGGCACCTCAGTTTTTCTGCTCCAGCATTATTTATTTATTGGCTGATGAGGTGATTGAGACCCAGAGTTATCACCGGGGGTATTTCTCTGTTTTCACACTGTCATTCTTCTTTCCTCCCTGCTGTGGGGTAACACACTTGTTTCTCGTGTCTTATACCAACACCACCATGACCTGCCACCCTCTTCCCATCTACTAAGCTCTCTCTGCTTCCCTACTCCTTACCCATAAATCACACCTTTCATTCTGGGAAAATCAAAAGCAGATAACCATCACTAAGAGGGCCAAGAACCACTGTGTCTGACTGTATACTATTAAAAACAGAGAGAGAAAGGAAGAAATGGAAAACAGGAAGGAAGGGAAAACAAGAGGAATAAAACACGAAAGAGAAAGAACCGGAAAGGAAAGGAAACACAGCTTTGTCAGGGGTCAAGGAAATCATTTCTCTGTGACATGCCTGGCCTCTCCTTGCAACACTCTGCTGGGAAAGTTGCTCTGTGCAGGGCGCCATTTGGTTCTACTTCCCCGAGGTCATTGTTGTACGCCACCCTGCTCTAACATCCTCAGATCTGAGTGTATTGAATCCTAAAGAGGTGAGACCTCAAGAGCAAGCCAGAAGTAGGGCCCGATTAGTGCTATGGACTGAATTGTGTCCCCTGCAAAGTCCATACCCTGAAGCACATACACTCCCAGTGTGATTGGATTTGGAAATAAGGTTTTTAAGGTAATTAAGTTTAAATAAGGCCCTAAGGGTGGGGCCCTAATCCAATAGGACTGGTGGCCTTATAGAAAAGGACACAGTTCTCTTTTTCTTTCTGGGAATTCACAGAATAAAGTACGTGTTTGCATGCAGTGAGTGGAGGGCCCATCTCCCAAGTGGGGAAGGCAGATCTCACCAGAAATTAAATGGTCTCATCCCTTGATCTTGGGCTTCCCAGCTTCCACAAGTGTGAGAAATAAATTTCTACTTTTTGAGCCACCCAGTGTGTAGGATTTTGTTATGGCAGCCCCAGCAGATGGATATACAGGTTACTGATGAAAGCCACATTCTGAATTTTTCCCATGACATTATATGGTCCCATAGATAAATATCTCATTCCACTTGGACATACTCTGTGGATATAATGATTTCTCATCATGAGTCACCATATCAAGTGACAGTCCTAAATTGAATTGTCATAGGACCAAAACGAGGTGCCAGCACTGTACAAAGACACAAAAAAGCAGGTGATCATTCATGAGTAGTTCTCAGGATAGTGTGTTCACTTCCTCAGACAAAGGGAGATTTACTATCATGCTCACGAAGCTTTAATTTCAGAGCACTTGCATGGGCTCCTTCCTCAGCCCTGAACCAGATTCTGTGTTCGTGTATTAAAAAAATTTTTTTCATTAGAGCTCCCCCCTGCAAATTACACATGCCTCATATCCCTACATCTCACCCCTGCATCCAGCAGGTATTTCTTAGGCAAGGGCTGAGAATAGAATAGGGAGCAAAAGCAGGCCATCAGAGCCCAGGTGCATGAGTTTCAGGGTAAATGGATTCATTTATGTGAAAACAACTATGTACTAGTAATACGTGATAGTAGAGATGGAAGAAGAGTTTATGACCATTTTACAAGGACTCAGTAGATGCAGCCTGGATCTACTGGACTGGCTAAAAAGTTCATTCAGGATTTCCATACTGTCTTATAGAAAACCCCACACAAACTTTTTGGGTAACCCAACAGTTTGCCTCTTCCTGGCCCCAAAGATGATGCATTTCAAATGGAGGCAGACGTATTCATAGAGAGCCTGCTGTGCACACCAGGTGAAGTACTAAGTATCTGGCATGTTATCTCAATCATTTTTTAATAACATCCATGTGGCATAGGCATCATTATCTCCATTTAGTGAGAACACTGAGGATCCAAGAAGTTAGATAACCCAACCTATAGTGGAGTTCACTTTATATCCAGGACCACCTGACCCTAAAGCTTACAAAGCTTCCAATTTGCCATACGTTCTGCTGATACCCCACCACCACCCCCTGGCTGAGGATGGGCTGACAGTAAGGGAGGAGATGATGGAGAAAGGGGAGGACAGGGGCTTCAAGTCTTCCAAACCATCATTGCACAGTCCTCCGAATGGGATTCTTTTCATATTGCGTTTGCTCACGAGGGGCCCAACTGTCCAGTGCTGTGTGTGCTGACAGCAAATGAGCTCAGGCTTTGGGCATCACCATGCCTCTGAGGGCTGAATTCAGAGCTTTTTCTACTCTTCCTAGGGATCTGAGCTCTGTAAAATTTGGAATTTTAAATTCACACTCCCCCTGGCTATTGATTCAGACTTTGGATATCTATTTCTATGAGAAAAGGAAATCATTCAAATTTTGAAACTGTCGGCATTGAATTAATCATGCTTGACTCCAGAATCTTCACCCTGCATAGCCCTTATGTAAGCTCCTTGATGGAGGTTTCCCTGTGCAGACGGAAAAAAAAAAGTGTCAAATGATGATAAACCACTCTCTTCTTTGGCTGTGAGTATAACAAGAAGTACTAGTATGACATGTAGTTTTTCTCCTTTTATCTTCTTAAAAGACCAACCAGAAATCCAATGTGAAAAAAAGCTAATGTGATACTAAGTTTGCAAATTTAAACTAAGAGTTCTGCAGTCAAGACATGTAAAAGTTTCCATAGCAACATTAGCTCTCATCTTTAGGATTTTCAGTTCTATTAAAGCCATTAAAATCATACTTTGATATATACAAGGGTATATACAATGTGATCGGATTTAAGGGGTTGAGGTTTATTTTCCATATTTTAATTATAAATGATTCCAGGTACAGTTTTGAATGCCTGTTTCCTGAATGGACCTTTTGTAAATGCAGAGTATTAAGCAGCTGGTTGATTTCTTTTGTTCTTCCCCCAATTTCTTCCTCTTTTATGTTCCATTCCCTCAATACCCTGGATGCTGAAAGAAGGGAAGATAACAGAATCAGACTGCTATAGACCTCACAAGGGACCCACCTAGCTATCATCATGGTACTGCCTCCATGCATACTGCAAAACCAACTTCCTTTGGGAGGCAGGATGGGGAAGGGCAGGGACTAAGCCTACATTCTCCCCAGTAACCATAGAGTGACCTACTCATATAGGCTGCCTCCCGTAGAAGGCTTCCTAATCACTCTGAAAGCTAGAAAAGAAGCTGGCTTTGCCAGCGGCCACAGAGTCCACCAGCTCCTGGAGGGGGAGAAATGTCTCCTCAAACTAAGCCTGAGAAGAGAATCTAGTAAAATCCTACATCAGCTGGAAAGGGTAGTTGTACTCAATATTTCGTGAGCTATCCATAGAAAATCACACATGTAATGAACATTTCCTTGAAAAAAAAAAATCCCTAATAATTGCAGACTCTTGTTTGCAACGTGGATGGTGTTTATTTTTCCAAAAATGAGTGAAGCAGATGGGGATGGCAAGGATGCCGGAAGATTCCCGTGAGTTCTCCTAATAGGAAACAGCACTGGACAGTTGGGGACATCTGGAGTGAATGTGGGGGAGGGAAGCAAACATTTCTGCAATGCACTTTTCATCTGAAATAGTATCACCGTGTCATAGACACGCAGAAACCCTGAATGAAACAGACAAATGGATGCGGCAGAAGGCTTAAAGTGAAATCAGCCTGCAATGATCGGGGCTATTTTTAGTTTTCTAATGAAGAAAGCAGCTGTATTCAGAAAGGCTGTCACCGACTGCTTGTGAGACCAATTTTTTCTGTTCCAGGGTTCCAGCATTTATCACCAGCGAACTTCCCCTGAGATCCTCAGAAAGGGGTCCCAAATAGACATTACTGTGTTTTTTTTTTTAAAGGAATTTGAAGAAGATTCTTAAGAATCTTGGTTTATAGATCTATTAGAACTAGAGAATAATAAGCTAAATAATAATCTATTCTTATGCCCTCCTGGTATAAACCTGATCGCATACAAGTTGCAACGCCTTAAGGAACAAAGGGCAAAATTCCAGCTTACTCTTTCGATGACCCAAGTGGCTAGTCTCTGCCTATTTCATTCTTTTTGGCTGGAGCTGCTAAACAAGAGGATAGAAGACAATAGACATTTTCCAGAAACTGAAAGGCAAGCAGTGAAGATGACCCACTTTCAGAAACAAGAACCTGCGAGAGAGTGATTTACTGTTGTATGAGAGGGGTATTGAAGGTGGTTATCTGGGCTCCTGACAAAGTCTGTTTTCAGCACTGAACCTGCCATCTTCTCTGGAGCGACAGTACCCTATGTACTCAATTCTCCCGACGTGATGACATTTACGGGGCAACTATACACAGGATTCTGTCCAGCATATTAGACCCCCCATATGACCTTCATTAAAAGCTGCTCTTATTGGGCAGTAGAGTATGTCTTCTTATTTCTAAATATTTAGGTTGCTGGCAGAAATTGCCCGTTATGTTAGCAAGAACTTGAGAAAAGGCACTAGTTCTGCACATGTGGGTTATAAATCACACCCACAGATCCAAACCCTTCTCTGTCTCAGGGAAATGGGAAGGAAGATGGCAGTCAGGGAATGGACAGAGATCCTCCCACAAGCAGCTGGAAGTTGGGGACTTAGCTCCTCATCCTGTGGACCCAGTGACACTGTTGTATGTAAAGCTCCCTGGAGGCAGCTGAGCAGAAGATAACCATGGCCTCTCAGGACGGGGTGAGGCTTTGGGAATCATCAGCACGTAATTCCAAGTTCAACTCAGACGGAAATGAGTTTGAAAAATCGGAGAAGGCAGTGGCAACCCACTCCAGTACTCTTGCCTGGAAAATCCCATGGACGGAGGAGCCTGGTAGGCTGCAGTCCATAGCATTGCTAAGAGTCGGACACGACTGAAGCGACTTAGCAGCAGCAGCAGCAGCTTCTAGGTTTGAAAAGGAAAAGAGGAGGAGTTGAAGATGTAAAAAAAAACAAAAAACAAAAAACAAGCAAAGAAACAAAATCATCCATAAACATCAAACAGTAATACCCAATACTGGCCTTCCATCATTTGTAAAACAAGATGGAAGACTCTGAGACATTGAAGTTTCCTTCCAGTTCTTGAATCTGGACACAAGAGATGATGAACCCCCTGTCTCTAAAGCTTTCATGTTAACGTGGGAGTTCTCTCACTTTGGGAACATGCCTCCTCTAACCCAGTGGGTCTGAGCCTCGGCTACACCTTAGAATCACCTGGGGAACTTTTCAAAAATCCTATTTGTTCCTAAGGCCCAGGCCCAACCCCAGACCAGTGAGGTCAGAATCTTAAAAATGGTGGTACCCAGGCCTCTGTATTTGTATAACGGCCTTCATCTGCCTAGCTTAATCCCTTCTTGTTTCTTCCTCAGGGATGCTCTGAACAGCCACTCAGGCCTTTTCAGCAGCCTCGTTTAGGGTCTGGACCGGCACCGTCCATTTCGCTGCCACTTTAGCCACATGTGACCACTGAACCCAGGAAATGTGGTTTGTTCACACTGAAAGGCTTCACATTGTAAAATACATACTGGGTTTCTGAGACTTAATGTAAAGAACATAAAATATTTCATTAAAATAATTTTGTATTGATTATATACTGAAATAATTACATTTAGATATATTGGGTTAAGTAAAATACATTATTCAAATTGTTTTTACCCATTTCCTTTTACATTATTTAATGTGGCTACTAGGAAATGTAAAGTTACTCATGCAGCTTGTGTATATTTCTATTGGATATATTTTAAGCTATGGTTAATCATTCCTCTCTAACCTCTTCCCCACCTTGAAAAGTACCAATTCTTTTCACTTTTTTTCCTTAAATCATCTTTCCAGTACAAAGGGCTTTTTTTTTTTTTTTCCTTTTTGCTCTTCTCTGAATCTCTTTCATGGTGGAACTTACATATAAAGATTTGCATTTAGGATTTGCTCAACTCATGTCCAGTGTGAGGAGCTATTAGAAAACCATATAAGCCCAAAGTACCTCCTCCATTTCCATTAGATCATTACAAACATTCGTTTGGGTTAAGGTACCAGTTCCCCCCAGTTCAGTTCAGTTCAGTTCAGTCGCTCAGTCGTGTCCAACTCTTTGCGACCCCATGCATCGCAGCACGCCAGGCCTCCCTGTCCATCACCATCTCCTGGAGTTCTCTCAGACTCACGTCCATCGAGTCTGTGATGCCATCCAGCCATCTCATCCTCTGTCGTCCCCTTCTCCTCCTGCTCCCAATCCCTCCCAGCATCAGAGTCTTTTCCAATGAGTCAACTCTTCTCATGAGGTGGCCAAAGTACTGGAGTTTCAGCATTAGCATCATTCCTTCCAAAGAAATCCCAGGGCTGATCTCCTTCAGAATGGACTGGTTGGATACCCAAACCTTTATCAAATGTTCTCCCAAGAATTTTAATCCACTAGCACTCATCATATTTGCAAGGAGTAAGTAGACTGATAGAGATACAGAACAGGCAGTTTTTTCTCAAGAGTGTACAGCTCAGAAGGGGCCTGTCTGACGGTAAGAATAAAACTAGAGTGCTCATAAACAGGCAGGAAGATGAAGGTCTACCGTTGCCCTCAGCGAGTTAGAGCAAGTGGAAAAGTACTCAAGAGAGATTTTGTCCACTGAGTAACGTTGCTGAAGCACTGTACCGCTCTTCAGAAAAAAACTGTTTTAATTCAGTCTTTAGAAACAGGTAGAATAGGAGGTGATTATTCATCTTGCCAGAGAAGTTCTCCTTTTAGATAAAGATTTGCAATCTTTTGCCTTTAAATAGCAACCACCCAGACATATTTTTCAGAAGATTCTATTTACAAAAATTTCTACTTAATCACATCCACAGCATAGAAGGAAGCACCTTGGATCCCAGAAAGGGTCAGTAAATTACGGAAGAATAATGACAGGATTGCTCTGTGAGTCATTCTTATCTCTTTGCACTAGACTGCATGCATCTCAGCGTTGCTCTTACTATTTTCACCACTGGGTGAGCACCACACCCTCAGTGTTCGCAAACATCCACCCCCCTACCCCAAGCCACTTCTTCCCTCAGCTCTGGGCAGTTAGCAGGGGTCTGGTTTTTCTTTTCTTTTTTTCTAAGTTGAAATGTAGTTGATTTACAACTTGTGGGAGACACAAGGTTGGGTCTTCACATTTGTCTCTTGTACATTCGTGCTGTTGTTTCTACATAGATAAATCAACCTTGTATTGCCAGTCATGATTAGAAACCTGTAAGCCCAGGTCCCAGGAAAATGGAGGGCCTGCCAACCCCAGCTGGAGCCTGGAGTTCAACTGCATCGTCTGCCCTGATAAACCACTCAGTCCGGCAGGTGGTTCTATTTTTGTACCCATTACCCTGAACTAAGATTACTATTATAAGCCTATCTCCCCTCTGACTCCTCACGGGAAGGAAATGTGTCCCATTTCTTTCCTTGTCATTAAATCTAGGATAGTGTTAACCACATATTAGTTAATCAATAAATGTTTGGCAAACAGGTGAATGCATTAAGTATGTTAATCAGCTCTGTTCTGCAAATGGACTAAAAAAGATCTAGTTAATGAGCCATTAGGAATGTGGACATTTGAAGCAGAAATGATCAGTTTCCTAGGCTGCTGCATAAGAAAGCATATTGAGCAAAAAAGGCCTAGCAACTGGCCAGTGAATGTTTTCAACACACATTACAGAGTGAGAAGAAGCAATGGGACAGGGCTGAGAGACTGACACGCCCCCTGCACCAGGGACACCAAGTCACGTGGATGTGAAGGAGCTATGCATTAGGTTTTGGTAGGATGGTGCGCAGCCCAAGGAAAGACTCTCTGGGGTCAGAAGGAGGGCCTTGGACACACAATGATCCAGATGTCAGAAGTATGGCAGGGCACTGAGGTCATGGGGATAAGACGAAGGATGATGCTGAGACCAAAGACAAGGAAGAAGGTGCTGATAGAGACAGAGAATCCTCTGATCCAGTACTTTCTGTCAACTTCTGGGAGACAAGAGGTTGGGTCTTCACGTGGGCCAGAGTTCCTGGGTCCCATTGACCAGGAACTGAATGGAGCAGTTTGAAGTGGCCAGGAAATCACAGGCTCACCTCCAAGCCAGGGTCTCCTTTGCTAACTTGCCCATAATGGGGCTTCCCAGCACCAGAGGTTCCCACAGTGGGGCAAGAACATGCAGCATCAGCATCCGCTCATCTGGTGATATGTGCAAGTTCTTTGGTTTTGGATCAGAAACTCTAAGGTGGCCCAGCGATCTGTTCTTCAACCAACACTCCAGGGGATTCTGATGCAGGTGAGACTTAAACACCATCCTTGGAGATCCTAATCTAATTGCTCTGAAAGCTTGGTCCTCAGATGATGCTAATTCATAGCCACGGCTTATGGCATCTATGTTTCTGTGCCTTGAAGCCAGTTTCTTCCTCTGGTTCCTCTTCTGCAAAATGGGGATAAGCCTAGCTTTTTTTAATCTCAATGCAAGGTGCTGAATTAGATGATTTCTTGAGGTCCCTTTCATCTCTAGAGAAAATGAGTCCTTGAAACAAAAAAAAAAAAAAAGGAGAGTGAGAGAAAAGAAAAGAATCAGAAGAGGCTGGTGTGATGAAGAGCCAGCTAGCTAATGCTCCAGAAGACAAAGTAAGGCTTCTAGAGGTGGCTGTGGAATATTTTTAGCTGAATCAAATATGTAGGACAAGCAGCACTTGGTATTTCTCCATTGGTGACTGAAACAAGCCTTAAGATCTCGGAGGAAGATGTAAATGGATTTTGATGAAAGGACCATTTCAAAACATTTTGGTATCAAAATAAAAGACTCTGTAGGGGATTCCTTGGTGGCTCAGTGGTAAAGAATCTGTCTGCTAATGTAGGAGACACATGTTCAATCCTCTATGCTGCAGAGCAGCTAAGCCCGTGTGCCACAGCTATTGACCCTGTGCTCCAAAGCCGGGGAACCACAACTACTGAGCCTGTGTGCCTTAGAGCCTATGCTTGGCAACAAGAGAGACCACCACACTGAGAAGCTCACGCACCACAACTGGAGAGTCGCCCCTACTTACCACACTAGAGAAAAAGCCCTCGTGGGAACAAAGACTCAGCACAGCAAAAAATAAACAAATAAAATTATACACACACACACACACACACACACACACACACACACACATATAAAGGACTCTGTCGCTGTCTGCAGGATCCATGATGAAAATTATGTTAAGGGCCAGCTCAGCACTTGACAGGGTGAACTAGAATGGGACAGACTTGGATCTCTGGGAGATAACTCCAGTGTTTTCTTCTTTTCTCTTTTCTCTTCCTCTGCCTTGTAAATAGGGGAGAAGTCTGGGAAACGTTTTTCTGTTTCCAGATATACCAAGGACAAAGTTGAACTAGGTAGACATGAAGCCTGGGGCAGGGGTTTAAGGGTATGACTGGAAGTAAAAATATAAACAGTAAATTCCTTGATGACCCAGAGTTCTGGCTGGGAGCCAGGGCTGCACCAGGAAGTCACTAGGCATTGCCAAGAATAAAGCTAGTTTCCAAGTTTCTGTCTTCAGAATGGGGCAAACCTAGGAGAACAGTTGATCGTATGGATGAACCTTCAGGAAGCAGACTGTGCCAGCCTGGGCTGGTAACTACAGTGGCTGAAAAAAGGGCTCACTTTGCAGACTGTGGACAGACTACAGCTAGGGAGGGAAGGCAGGAAGCCAGGGTTCAGGGCCAGAGAAGAAATATCAGTCATCAGGTCCATACATACAGATCAAAATAGGAATGGTGCTCTCTTCAGTTATGTGGTGCTGGAACAACTGTTGCATGGCAGCACCTCATGATAGCTACGACACCAGAAGACATAACTGGGGCTGGCCTCCTGTTTCTTCCAAATAATGTCTTTTTTTCTGAGATTGACATAAAATGACTGTTACATTAAAGGCACCACACAAAAGACATGAATTTAATTTGCTGATTCCCTTTTCCCTCCTGCTTTTCCCCCTTACCTTCTTATTCACTAGTTCCTTAGTTTCTCAAAGACTGACTACGTAACTGGGATCAGAAATAGGGCTAAGCAAGAAATGGTCCTAAGCAAGGGCTATTTGGGTTTCCCTCCTGGCTCAGACAGTAAAGAATCTGCCTGCAGTGCAGGAGACCCAGGTTCAATCCCTGAGTTGGAATAATCATCTGGAAAAGGGAATGGCTACCCACTCTAGTATTCTTGCCTGGAGAATCCCATAGCAGGCTGGTCTATGGGTTCCCAAAAAGTCAGACACAACTGAGCAACTAACACATACACCCAAGAACCACTAGACATTATTTAGATAACCCTTTCAAAAATATGTTAACTTTGAATCGATTTGGCACAAATTTAAAATAGAGAGCTCCAGTCTTTTCTACCTGCTAATTTGATTATTTGAACTAAAAAAGAAAAGCAGATGACTAGATCATTATGTTTTACAAATTTCTTTTCAAAAAGGTTATGTAAGAGCCCCAAAGAGTGTCCCAAATACAATCCTGGAGATAAATGAAATCTACATTTTCATCATGATAGTTACTAGTGAACGCTGAGAGAATAAAGTCATTTCAGGAAAGAGAGAAACATGAGCCAAAGGGTGGCTTGGAATGTGTCTTGGCATGAGATGGCCAAGATACAAAGAAAAAGAAAAATATACCTGGCATCTTGGCCATCTTTCCTCCTCAGAACAGAACTTCATTTTATGGAAGACATAATTATCTCCTAGCTTGTCCAATGCTGGCTGTCGAGCTAATTCTATAGAGACAGGCTATTTAAATGTTCTAGGAATGCCTGCTGGTAGGGTTTGCATATGATATGCATGGCCTCCTAAAGATTTTACAGAGCAGCGGGAACTGTGGTGCATAATTCTATGGAGGGAATAGCTTGTCAGACCTAAAAGTAGGTACCTTTAATTTTTTTGTAATTTTATGCATATTTCAGAGACTATATACATTTGCTTGTTATACTTATGTCTGTATCAGGGTTGAGAGTGAACTCAGGCTGACATCTGAAATAAGGTATAACTTACAAGCTTATTGGATGAGTGTCCCGTTACACGGACCAGTGGAACTGTGGCTGTGTAAACTCCCAGGACAGAGGAAACCCTATGTGGGCATGTCTCTGATTTCCCAGATTAATCAGGTATACATCCACTTTCCAATTGCTCCAGTGCATGGGAGATCCAGAAAAGATCATTTTTTTTTTTTTTTTAATTTTTGACTGCAACAGATCTTCGTTGCAGCATGCAGGATCTAGTTCCCTGACCAGGAATTGAATCCAGGCTTCCTGCATTAGGCATGTGGAGTCTTAACCACTGGACCCCCATTCCCAATCTACATGTTATTATGGCAACTTACATTTCTACAAGGTCCTATGAATGGCACCAGTGATTCTTTATGGACAACCACAGCATGAACGAAGCTTCCCAGACTGTCATCAACTAATGTCATGTTCAAAGAGAGTCTGAATAACCCCAGGGGTTATACTTTCATAATTTTGAAGATATATAAGGAACATAGACTTTTCGACTCTGTTATGAATGCTTCCTGAGCTCAGTAAACTACTGTCCTCTACCCAGCCATGGGGGGATGCCTTTTGCACTCCCAGTGTGTAGCAAGAACCCGAGGAGAGGTCTCTAGATTTTAGAAAGAACCTTGTTGGGGAGGGGCAAGGATATTCTGGGGGTGGGGAGAAGGAACACAGAGGGCATCAGAAGAAAAGGAAGAGCGTGCCAGTTAGGGTCTTGGGAATCCCCAAGAAAGTGGTACAGGAATAAACTGCAAGGGGGCTCCGTACTGTTTCCTCTTTCTGACAATCAATGCTTCTGTATTTTTTTTTTTTTCACTGAGTTTCAAGGCATCCTCCACGGATCAGCATTAGCAGAGGCATTAGACACATCCAAATCTGAGAAGCGCTTTAATTACAGTGAAGCTCAGAGCTCATCCTCCTCTAATCAGAGAGTGTCTGACTATAGAAAGCGACAGAGATGAGTCTCTGTCCTTGGATGAGGGTTTTCTTAGGGCTAAAAATAGGTCTCGTAATCACCAGGCCAGCACTGTCCTGCCACTTCCGGGGTTGTGCGGGGAGGGGGTTCCCTTCTCTTCTCCAACCCACTTGGGCACCACCTCCACCCCTCAGCATGTCCTGAGTGTGTGCCTGCTTGCCTCTGCTTAAACCCAGCTCAGCCCTGAACTTCTGTCAGATTACGTAACCAACCCTCATCTGTAAAATGGGCATAATGACTGTGCTTCCTGCTTAGAATTATCACAAGAACAAATTGAGTGAATATATGTGCAGTGCTGAAAATGAGAACTCTGGCAAGTGACAAACGCTGAGGAAATGTTGAGGGTTACTCTATTCTTATAATTTTACATTTTTCTTAGCATTTCTGAGTTCCTTAGTGATGACCACTTTTCTTCATAAGAAGTAACTTTGCTAGTCGGGAATGATCATGGATGACCAGTTAGGGGTTTAATACGTGTTCAATCCAAAAGAAAAAAAATGCAGACTTGACAAGCAAATGTTATCTTAGGACAAGAGTTGGCAAACTTTTTCTGTAAAGGGCCGCATGGTCAGTGTTTTAGACTTTGCAGGCCCTGTGGTCTCGTCACAGGTACTCTACTGTCGTGGTAGAAGCAGCCACAGGCAATATGTAAATCGATGAGCATGACTGTGTTCCAATAAAACTTTATTTACAAAACCAAGCAGTGGGCCAGATTTGGTCCACAGTTAGAGTTCCCCAATCCCAACCCAGGTTATAGACTCCACAAGAGAGGGACCAAACCCCATCATGTTCACCTTGACATCCTACTGCTCAGCATCATGTCTGGCACACACTTGCTGCTCACATTGTGATGAATTTCTGAGTGAGTGAATAACTCCAGGGGAAAGCGTTTTTCATTCCTTTAAACAGTGGACTTTGGCATACCTATTCAGACTCCGAAATGCGCAGTTTGAAGTTCTGCCAATAGAGATGACAAAAGAGTTCCTGGGAATGAAAGACCATTTCCATCCAAGGGTTTCAGGCTCTCTGGCAAATGTGGGTGTGTTAGCTGCTCAGTCGTGTCTGACTGTTTTGTGACCCATGGACTGTAGCCCTCCAGGCTCCTCTGTCCATGGGATTCTCCAAGCAAGAATACTGGAGTGGGTGGCCATGCCCTCCTCCAGGGGATCTTCCCAACCCAGGGATTAAACCTGGGTCTTCTGCATTGCAGGCAGATTCTTTACCATCTGAGCCACCAGGGAAGCCCCTCCAGAAAATAGGTGTTATTAAAAAAAAAAAAAATCAGTGACAGAGGCTCCAGCAAACCACAGCACTCACTGCCTTTATAAAGCTTCATCTATTGTCCATTTTTGACAGCTCCGAGTCAACAATGGATGGACATCTCCTATCTCTGGGCACAAGGAGCTTGAGACCTGAAACTTCTGCCGTGTTGTTCCCGCCCCCTGCCCAGGCTCTCGGAAGAGGTGATTCAGTTAAGAGTTGGCTCTGGAGTCAGACAGGCTCATGGATCCCATGAGCTTAAGCACATGACTTCCCCCACTTATGCTTTGGGTTCCTTGTCCACACAACGGAAATATAATAGTAATAGTCCCAGCTCCCATGGTTGATGTGAAGATGAAACAGGACGATACTCAGCATATTGTCCGTTGAACCAGCACTCAGTAAAACTAGCTTTACGGTTTCTGGACTAGCACCTGGCATCTGTTGACGTGATGGCTAAGGGCAGCCTCACCCTGGTTCTGAACGGCCAGCTGAGGCCTGGGAAGGATACCTGAGAGGCAGTGCTCCCTGCTTTGCTCCTGCCTTTGTTTAGTCCCTTCCTGCTCTTCCCCACCCCTCCTTGGTGGTTTCCACATCTGCAGGAGATGACGGTGTTCTGAATATTTTGCAAACCAGAGCATTCTCTGGAGGTTAGAAAACATAGCCCCAAGGGTTCAAACCTGAAAGAGACACACACTGAAGCTTCCTTCAACAGGCAGTTAAAATTGAGGAAACTGGGGGGTCACTTACACAAAGAGCTGGAAGGTAAGAGGCAAGAATTCTCTTCCTCTCTTCAAGCAAGCAGATTCTGAGGCATGAAGCCAGTGA
The DNA here is from genome assembly GCF_014754425.2 of Oryx dammah. Taxonomy (NCBI): domain Eukaryota; kingdom Metazoa; phylum Chordata; class Mammalia; order Artiodactyla; family Bovidae; genus Oryx; species Oryx dammah. The sequence goes on along the minus strand of NW_024070195.1, from coordinate 11,736,039 downwards.
GAGATCCTCACTGTGCCTCAGTTTTCCTACTAGGGAGTAGGAAGTAACCATTTTAGGACTGGTTTGGGTATAATTAAAATGAGGGTTAAAGTGCTTGGCAAAAATAAAACATGATCTCCAGAGCGGTGGCATCAATTAATCGTCATGATTTACGGATAGCAGGATAACGATAGAAGCCACCATAGGTCAAAAATAATTTTAGGAACAGCTCTGCCTAGAGGCTAAATGACCTCCAAGCACCTTCTAAATGATTCTCTGTGACTGCCGTACAATTTCTTCAATTTCAGGAGAACAAGGAAGAAGCCCATCTGAATTAGACAAGAGCAGAAGTTTATTGCAATCAGTCCGTCAAATCTAGCCCTTTTAGAAAATTAAAAAGTGGGCTTTTAACCCAGTATTCCTATGAGATGTTTTCTTAGAAATAGACATAAATTACATGCAGTTGCTCATACCTGAGTAGGTGTTTATAGAGAGTCCCAGGGTATTGGCAAACCATTTATTCTCTTAATTAATATAAACTAGTCTGCAGTCTCTGGTCCCCAATCTTGGAGGTATGGTTGTTCCGTTTTCTGCGAGGTGTCAGAAGAATTCCCTGGTGGTCTAGTGGTTAAGACTCCACCGTTCCAAGGCAGGGAGTGCAGGTTCAATCCCTGGTCACGGAAGAAACCAAGATCCTGCATGTAGCATGGCGCGGTCAAAAACAAAAAAAGAAAAATTCTATAAAGGAATTCCTTTAGTTTGCTATGCAAACCTTATCTTCATTGATATTGCAAATGTAAACTTCAGGCCTAGCTCAGTCACCACAATTTCTAATTTATGGAATCTGCATTCCTAAGGACTGCAGACCCCCACACTGCAATTAAAATCCACAGGAATGCTGAGGACTCGGTTTGTGGCCTTTCAGGAGGGAGTGTGGGTCAGTCCATAGGAACCCCTCACTTGTCACTCCTACTCTCTGACCACATGGCAGTTGGCAGCTGGGCTGCGGAAAAATGCCTGCAATCTCCTGCCTACCAGCTAGGAGTAAACAAGTAAGAGTGAGACTGGCTTGCTGTCCTGTGTGGTTTGGGTTCAGCTCCATAAGAACTTCTGTCGAGGTCCAGACCTTTTGTTGCTGGGTTGAAAGCCAGGGGCCTGTGAGCATGTGTACACAGTTTACGAAATCAGGTGGGCTTGCCCTCAGTGACTCCTGCGGGCGTTTGTAGAGAACAAGGATAGGTTTAAGGGTGGAAATGCTGATTCTACCCTGCAACTCCCACTGTCCCAGGGATGTGTGCTGAGGAAGAGGGGTGCAGAGGGGTCCGCCTATGCACACTGCCAGGAAGTTCATCCTAGAGTCAAAATGGGAAAGGTGCCCAGCCAGCAACAGGGGGATGATCCAGGCCAGCAGTTCCCTTCCCATCGTCATCCAAGCCCAGGGCCTGTCACATAGTAGGGCCTCAATAAAGTGAGTGAGCAAATGAATGACTGAATATTTGTTTCTTTGTTGAGTGAATCAAAGTAGCTAGACCACACAAGGCCATTCATTGGCAAGTCTGGGGCAAAGTGGATTTAGAAGGGTGACAGCTGAGGGAATTAGTCAGTGTGTGTCCTTTCCAAAGTTGCTGGCTTTTCCTCCAATTAAAAATAGATGAAATAAATTAAAAAAATATTTTAATGAGGAAAATGCCAATAAATAAATAAAATTGCTTGCTTAGGAGCCCAGGTTCCTCAGGTCCAGGGTTCATTCCTTGTTCATAAGAAAGCTCACCACTTTGCCTCTTCTGAGACACAACCCTGCTCTCTTTATTAGGGTCACTCATCTTGCGAGTGGAAGTTATCATTTTTTAAGATGGCGACGCACTGGGGGCAGTTGAGGTTTGCTGTAAGTTTGCTTTTCAGGATTAGCCAAATAGGAGCTTGCCTCCAGTAGATGGCACTTTGACAACGAAGGTCCCTGAACTCCCTGAGAAATTTGACAACAGCTTTTTAAATTCATCTCAACTTTTAAAATAAGAAGAATCAAGCCACAATCCATAATTGTGGTTGCAGATGGTCAGTATTTGGCTATCAGTAACACCATAATTCTCCAAAGGCCCCTAATTTCAGCTTGAGGTTCAGGCAGAGGAAATAATTCCTGTGAAAATTTAAGTCAAGCAAAATCATTCCAAGTCCTGAAAAACTCTGAAAGAAATAAGGTCATAGGACTTTCCCTGGTGCTGTGGTGTTTATGTTCAGTGATTTCTCTCTCTTCTACTAAATATACCATCTGGAAGCAAGCTTACCATCTGGAAGGACTCTAAGTGGGTTCCAGATGGATCTCCCTTTGATCCAATCGATACGGACAGGAGAACACCAGAACAAACTCTATCCCATATTCCGACTGGGCTGCTAGATGATAAATATTTCAGAACAGGAGCTAAAAGCAAGCCCTGTACTGATGGGTTAGGAGCAGGCTCTGCAAGAAGAAAGGGCAAGCTGAGGGGAAGAGAAACACCTGCAGAGAGGGGACGGGGGATAGGACAGAATTTGAGGGTACCCAAAGGACTTTCCATATTGTAGGTCACTGCCTGGAAGGACAGTATCATCATCTCAGGTTTTACTTTATTTTAACAAAAGGGTCACAATCTGTTTTTCCATTGTCTGGCACATGTGCGAGGAGTGCAAGCAAAAAGTTAAAGATTGGCTCAACCTTTTCACCCTAGGCCTGTGCCAAGCAGCCATGGACACAGCGCTACAGAGCAGAGGAGATAAAGCCAAGTGCAAGGTGCCTGGTGTTTCTTTCCAGAAACCCCATGGCTCTAGAGCTGAGATTGGAGGACTGAAATGGAATCACTAGGATTAGAAGGCAAAGAAAAGCTTGGGCCATGTGAGTGACAGCTCTGTCCTTATACGTGCATAACAGTTCTTGCCTCCTGGAATTGTGCTGAACAAATGTAGGTAAATCACCTATTACAATGCCCGGCACTTAGTAGGTGTTCAAAAAACTGTAGGGTTGGTTTTTGTGTTTAAGTTAAATAATGCCTTCTAGTCATAGTTTACAAAGGACCTTTAGAACATTCATACATTTGAGTCTCACAATAACTTTGTGAGACAGGAGGGAACTCTTAATACCGTATTGCTCATGAGGAAAATGGTACCCAGAAAGTTTTAAAGAATTGTCCAAAGTCAAACATTGGGTAAATAGAAATCTTGGACGTGATAGTGACACGATTAGATTCTAGCTTCGAGAGTTCTTTCCACTGTGCCACCTGCACCATCTTTTGTATAACGCCAATGCTTTAGTCTTTTTTCAGTGTACTTCATTTTTGGTTGATCCCAATAGTTATGAATCATATTGAGTAAATAGTTCTGATAATTTGGAACTAAGGTGACCTGTGCATGAGTGGATACATTTCTACTTTGGGAGAAAATAGTGAAAGTAACAAGAGACACGTAACCCTGATATTATTTAAAAAGAGAATCCTTGTTCTAATTCTATGCTATACATAAATAGTATTCTACTATTTGACATTTGGTAAATTGCATATAAAATAAAATACTTCTAGCGTTTAGTACAGATAGATAATAGTGTTACATAACCTAAAATAGAAAATGATAAAAGAACATTCTCCAAAGGGGGAAAAAAGGTATCTTTTTCACGTTCTGATTCTCTAGTGTTAGGGTATATGGTCCTAATTTGTTCCTGTACTTTCACTAAAGGCTTCTGAAAAGTCTCCTCATAAGTCTCTATTTTTATGGAGAGCTAAAAACAAATTAAAAAGTGAAACTTTTCAAGGGAGAATTTTCTGTGTGCTTGGTCATAGTCTAATTTTTACCCCCAAGATGGCTTTTTTCCAGGCCTGTTTAGCTGTTGGAACAAACCTGGAGGCCTCAGTCACAGACATTTATTTTGTCTAGTAAAAACATTGTGGAATTTGCATAACATATTTCAATACCCAGGAGGTTTTCACTTATTTCCACTTATTTATTTATTTAATCCTATTTTGGGAGGAGAAAAAAAATGTAATAAAAACCAGAAGATAGCACCAGGGAGGCCTAGGTTAGAATCATGTTGTCTAGTGGTCTTTGGTACATGTGCCGAGGAACAAATGTGCCCAGTCCTTCTTGGCATCTGGGGCACCATGAGCTCTTTTCAAAGTTGAGAGACTTAGAAATCTGTGGTTCCTGGTGGGAAAAATATGATTTGGCTCCCGTAGCTTTTCCTTCCCCGGGAGTAGTGGTTTAATTAATGATGTTGGAAAACTAGGCTAAACACAGACACTATTGCAGTAGGAGGCAGGAACAGCATAAAGGCCCAACCTCGAGTTGTGGGCGTTGGGCCAGTAGGAACTCAAGAGAAAAATGGTGCCATCTGCCCATTTTCTTCTGGAATTGCTACAGCCAGGTGACTAACTGTGGGGTGTGCGTGCTTCTGCTTCTCTCAAACGTTAAGACTGGTTACCAGTGCTCCTCCTCCACCTTTTGCTGCATCACAAAAACTGCAAACAAATATTTGGATAAAGACATCAGGGAGCTTCAATGCAGTCCTTAGACCACAGGTGTTGGTTCAGAGACCTCAGGATCCTCCCTCCCCGTTTACATTGGCCAAGGAGATCAATTTGCCTCTCTAACCCATTCATGGTGCAGTGAAATCATCTTCAAATTTGGGTCCCAAGAAGGAAGGAAGGGAGAATAGAAGAATATATACACTTCTACCTAAAATGCAAGTGGATATTGGGAATACTATCAATTAATACCCTTTGTTGCCATTTTTTAGTTAGCCCTTTCAGCTTAAAATATAGAGCAAATCTAGGCTTGACGTTCAAGAAGGGAGACACAAAATTACCACTGAGTACCCAATCAGTGGAAATACCCTATGTAGTAATGACATTCTAAGCTCTAGTTTTCAACTTTATATATCTGGACATTTGAGTTTTTCCAGTGTGCCCAGATTCAGAAGGTCTGGTTCTCATTAACCAACCTCAGAAGAGACTGATGCATGAACAATAATATCATTGTAAAAGGTTGTAATAGAAGCTATTCAATCCCTGGGTCAAAAAGATCCCCTGGAAAAGGAAATGGCAACCTACTCCAGTATTCATGCCCAGGACATCCCATGGATAGAGGAGCCTGGCAGGCTACCGTCCATGGGATTGCAAAAGAGTTGGACAAGACTTAGTGACTAAACAACAATAGAAGCTATTCCTTTCTTATGGCTAAAAATTTAAAGTTTATCATCGAGATCACCTTCTTTTCAATATCAGAAAAGTCCATTTGGAACAAAAAAGCTGTTTGTGGAGCACAGAGTCAGAACAAAAGAGGGTGGCTGGATATCCTTTAGAGAACTTTATTTAGGTCTCGGGAAAGCCTGGTGAACCAGCCATCCTTGCTTTACCTTGGAGTACTCTCTCTAGCGATCATGATGCTTATGAATCCCAGATTCAGTGGTTCGGTCCTTGGATAATACTAGATAACACAATGCTTACACTCTAACTTTCCCTTTTAGAAACCCTAAGCAGGCCAGCCTGTATGTTATAATACTGCTGATCAACTTAGTAAAATCACATTCTACTCACATGGCCCTGAAATTATGTGCTTCAATGTACTAAATGTACTTGAAGTACCAGTGTACTTCAAATAGTGTTGGTGGTTTTTCAGATATTCTTTCCTAAGTGACTCTTACAGTTGGTCTCACCAGTTTTATATGAACTCTTAATGTTGTCAAGCTGTGTTTTCAAGTTCAGGGGGCACTTCACTTTACTTTTTGAGCTTCCTCTGATGATAAATGGTGAGAAAAAATAATAAGATCTATGTTCGTCTTAACATATGTGGGTCAGTGCTTTCTAATAAAACTGGAAGCAGTTAAAAAAAATCAGCTATAATTGTAGAGCCTTAATTCAGTTCAACTAGGGAAAAGACTAGCTTTGAATTAACCAAAGTATTTAATCACAGCTTTTGTTTTTTAAAGGTCTGATTTAATGAAAAGTACTCTGAATTGGAATGAGATCTCTATTCTATTTCCCTCCTCCATTCACATTGGCCAAGATCATTAACCTCTCCAGGTCTCAGTTTCCTCATCTGTAAAATGAAAGTATTGAGCTAACTTGCCTCTAGGGACCCTACCCATTCAGTATTTACTTTCTTTAATGTGTGTCTCTGTAGCCCTCAAGCAAGAGAATTGCTGTTTGCAGGCAAGGAAGAGTAGCGTGCAGTAGTTAGATGGTCCTGCCCCAGTGAAACACAATTTTCAATCCCTGAAACTCCACTGATGACAACAACAACAGTTAGCATTAAATTCCAAAACTAGCTCTGTGTTAACCTTTGAGAATAAACAAAACCTTTTTTGGCTTAATTTTTGTGGTATATTTTTGCATTAAAATACTGCATAAAGTATTGTTATTAACCTTTGAATGGAAATGACACAATAATAACACAACAGTTTGAGCATTCCAACCCCCAAAGAACCAGGCTTTCTCCACCACACTATTCATGGTTTCAGGTGGATGGTATGTATTTTTCTTTAGTCTTGGACATTTTTCATTTAACCAATCTTCAAGACCAAGTTTTTCCGTAAGTAGAAGACAGAGCATATCCTTGATCATAAATTGAGATGGAGAGGCAATAAAAGCTTGCAAGCCAGTTAAAACACTAATGCTGCCCTCATGTCCCCAAGTGAAGTTACCAAAGGGCAAGTACATTGTTGTTTAGCCGCTAAGTCATGTCTGGCTCTTTTGCGACCCCATGGACTGTAGCCCACCAGGTTCCTCTGTCCATGGGATTTCCCAGCAAAGAATACTGGAGTGGGTTGCCATTTCCTTCTCCATGGGATCTTCCCAACCCAGAGACAGAACCTGAGTCTCCTGCCTTGGCAAGCGGATTCTTTACCACTGAGCCACCTGGGAAGCCCCTAAGTACACTGTAGCCTGCATTAAAATACTTTACATTTTTGAACCCAAACAAGACGCAAAATAGATTATTTTAAAATTGATTTTGAAATGCTTGAATAAGTGATTGTTCTAATCCTCTTTATTATCTTGCCAAATCCTTAAGAATTATTGTCCCTATTTAACAGGTGAGAAAACTGAGGCACAGAGAAGATAAATAATTTGCCCAAGATCATGTAGCTAGTAAGTGGAAGAACTAGGGTTTAAGCCAGGCAATCTAATCCCAGAATTTATGATTCTAACTTTTATATTATGTTATTCCCAATTAAATAAGCAAAATGTTCATATGACCAAATATTTTGCAATATTTGGAACTAATAAACAGTTAAAAGTACATTGAGAGTTACATTAAAAGTACAAGAAGAGTTACTGACGTGGAGAAATATATAACATTGTTTTGTGTATAAATAAACTATGGGTAGTGGGGTCTCACAGAGTCAGACACAACTGAAGCTACTTAGCAGCAGCAGCAGCATAGCATAATTCTATTAAAAAGTATTTTACATGTATTTAACACGTATATATTATAAGCATAGAATGTATACATTATAGGCATAGTATATATACATTCACAATTTAACTGATTATCAGTGGGTAGTGGAATTATTGGTGATTTTTATAGTCCACTTAAGAATTTTTCTGTATTTTTTAGATTTTCTAAAACCTTTGAACTTAAAAACTTAAAAAGCTGCATTTGAACTTTCAGTTTCCAGTGCAACCTGTGAAGAACTTGGAAACTGTCACTTCTGTCCTTGCAGTAAGAAAAAAAGCTGCACAAACTAAAATTCAATTACCCATCAGAGAACTCGGCAGAGCAAAACTGCCGTCTTCAAACTGGAGAGACAAACAGATACAGAGAATCACAGCTTATGTAGAGCAGAAGCCCATGACTGCAGCCAGCATCTGTATGAGCACTTAAAAGCTGTGACTGATAAATTGCTGGAGGCTCAGTCTATCCTAGTTGTTGTTGAGCTTCCCAGGTGACTCAGTGGTAAGGAATCTGCCTGTCAATGCAGGAGATGTGGGTTAGATCCCCGGGTTGGGAAGATTCCCTGGAGGAAGCCCACGGCAACCCACTCCAGTATTCTTGCCTGGAGAATCCCATGGACAGAGGAGCCTGGCGGGCTGTAGTCCATGGGGTTGCAAAAGAGTCGGAGATGTTTACATGATTAGCAAGTAAACAACAAAGAACAACAGTCTATCCTAGCTTGAGAGCTAAAAATTCTCAAGCTAGGATAGGGGCCCCCACACTTTCCTGAATTTTATCTCCAGGAGCCCTACCAGGTTCCCACTGTGAAAATGGAAGGAGAAAAAAAATCCCTACATGCTTCCAGCAGGGTTGGGGGGGGGGCGAGTAAGTAAACATTTTAAAATCTGCCCAGAGCATCCAGTTCCTTCATTAAAGCCTAGTCTCAAGGAACCCTATTTAACCAAGTGTAACTGACCGGGGTTTTACCAGATCATAACACACCCAGGGGGAGGGAAATACCCAACTCCAGTCCTGTCTAGCCTTTGACACGGAGGAAGGGAAATACCCACTCAGGCTCACTGGAAGACTGAGACCTGTAATAACAGGACCAGAGAACACGTTCCATCCCCCCACATCTCACCACCACAGTCAGGGCTTCTGCACAATAACGGGATAGCAGCAAGAAGAACTGTAAGCCTCAGAGGCTATTAAGTAGTCTCTAAGAAAACCCCCAAGCAACAGAGGAGACAAAAATAAGGACATCAGAGGAAACTGCAGCCTCTGACACCAGAGCTATAACAAGGAGTAAACAAAGCCTAAGTGAAAGTCGCTCAGTCGTGTCCACCTCTTTGCCACTCCATGGACTGTATGGAATTCTCCAGGCCAGAACACTGGAGTGGCTAGCCTCTCCCTTCTCCAGGGGATCTTCCCAACCCAGGGATCAAACCCAGGTCTCCTGCATTGCAGGTGGATTCTTTACCAGCTAAGCCACAAGGAGCCCAATAAAGCCTAACTCCTAGCCAAATAAACACAAAACCTCATGTTACAGGCGTATCTACCTCCATTCCTTTACCCCACACATCGTGTCTGGCTTTCAACAAAAAAATTACAAGGTATAGTAAAAGGCGAAAAACAAGGTCTGAAGAGAGAAAGCAAACAACACAACCAGACTCGGATATGACAGAGATTTGAGATGGTCAGACCAGAGATTTAAAAATAACTCTGACTAACATGTTAAGGGCTCCAGTGGAAAAGGTAGACAGCATGCAAGAACAAATGGGTAATGTAAGCAGCTAAGAAAGAATACCAAAAAAAAAAAGGAAATTCTAGAAATCAAAAATACCCTAATAAGAGGACTTCCCTTGTGGTCCAGTGGTTAAGAATCTGCATTTCCAATGCAGGGGGCACGGGGTCAATCCCTGGTCGGGGGACTAAGATCACACCAGCTGTACGGGACACCAAAAAAAATTTAAAATGCCCTAACAAAAATGAAGAATGCCCATGTCTTCGATGGGCTCATCAGTAAATTAGACATGGCCACGAAAATAATCAGTTAGCTTGAAGATATTTCAATAAATGCTTTCAAAGCTGAATCGAAAAGAGGAAAAAAGAAAAAGAACAAGAACTGTGGAACAACTACAAAAGATAAACCATACATACAAGGGGAATACCAGAAGGAGAATAAGGAGAGAAAATAACTGAAGAAATATTTGAAGTAGTAATGGCTGAGAATTTTCCAACAGTAATAACAGATATGAAACCACAGATCCAGGAAGCTTGGAAAACACTGAGTAAGATAAATACCCCCAAATCTACACTCTTTCATATCATATTCAAACTTGAGAAAATCAAACAGAAAGAGAAACTCTAGAAAGAAGCTTGAGATGAAAACCAAACCAAACCAAGAATCACCCTAACTACAGAGAAACACAGCAAGAATTATACTTCTCTTCAAAAGTCATGCTATCAAGAAAAGGATGGAGAGAAATATATAAAGTGTTGATAGAAAAATCCAACAAATTCTGTGTCTAATAAAATGATCCTTCAAAAGTGAAGTCTTTCTCAGACAAACAAAAATTAAGGCAATAAGTCACAAGTAGACCTACTTTGCAAGAAACCTTAAAAGGAATTCTTCAGAAAAAAGAAAAATTATACAGATCAGAAACTTGGGTCTATATAAAGAAAGGAAGAAATGAAAGAAGGAATAAGTGAAATCAGCCAGGAACCATACTCACACAGAAGATTCAGGAAACCATGAGCCCAAAGTCACCTGCCAATCAGAGCTCCATGCAGGCACACTCTGCCACAGGGTTTGCTGGAAGTGCCCTGCCTCAGAAGCTCCATCAGAAGCAGAAAAAAAAAAAGAAAGAAAAGAAAAGAAAAGTCTTCTCTGCTCCTTAGTCAATTTCCTATCAGTTTCACATAAGTAACCAAAATAATCTACTGGTTGGCTACTTAGCAGCCTTCTCACCATGATTAAACTTCCAAATAATAAGAACAGTAGCAACATCATGCATTGGCCTCTAGTGTGCAACTATTACAATTAAGATGAGATATCCCCACCCTCTTCCCCAAAAGAGAAGGTGCAAAATCCTATCCATTACCACATCCATGTCTTGGAGATATTAATTCCACTTGTAGTTCAGCTGCAATCCCTCCTGGATATTTTATAATCTAAAGATTAAATTGCATAATTGACAACTGCCAACAAAACTGACAGATGTGTAACTAGGCTGGCCAATAAAAAGACAGAGAGGGAAAAGACCCAAACAACCACCAGCATTCCTTATACAAAAGAGGAGAAGGAAAAAGGAGGAAAAGAATTGGTTTTATATGCTAACAAGTGTTGTGAGTTGAACTGTCCCCCCCTAATCTGGTCCCATCACTTCATGGGAAATAGATGGGGAAACAGTGGAAACAGTGTCAGACTTTATTTTGGGGGTCTCCAAAATCACTGCAGATGGTGACTGCAGCCATGAAATTAAAAGATGCTTACTCCTTGGAAGAAAAGTTATGACCAACCTAGATAGCATATTCAAAAACGGAGACATTACTTTGCCGACTAAGATCCGTCTAGTCAAGGCTATAATTTTTCCAGTAGTCATGTATGGATGTGAGAGTTGGACTGTGAAGAAGGCTGAGAGCCGAAGAATTGATGCTTTTGAACTGTGGTGTTGGAGAAGACTCTTGAGAGTCCCTTGGACTGCAAGGAGATCCAACCAGTCCATTCAAAAGGAGATCAGCCCTGGGTGTTCTTTGGAAGGAATGATGCTAAAGCTGAAACTTCTGTACTTTGGCCATCTCATGCAAAGAGTTGACTCATTGGAAAAGACTTTGATGCTGGGAGGGACTGAGGGCAGGAGGAGAAGGGGACGACAGAGGATGAGATGGCTGGATGGCATCACAGACTCGATGGACGTGAATCTGAGTGAACTCCAGGAGTTGGTGATGGACAGGGAGGCCTGGCGTGCTGCGATTCATGGGGTTGCAAAGAGTTGGACATGACTGAGCGACTGAACTGAACTGAACTGAACTGAAAAGATGTATTTGGGCTTCTCAGGTGGCAGTAGTGGTAAAGAACCTGCCAGCTAATTCAAGAGACATAATGAGACATGAGACTTGGGTTCAATCCCTGGGTCAGAGAGATCCTCTGGAGGAGGGCATGGCAACCCACTCCAGTATTCTTGCCTGGAGACTCCCATGGACAGGGGAGCCTGGCTGGCTACAGTCCATAGGGTCACAAAGAGTCAGATACAACTGAAGCGACTTAACACACACATGCAAAAAAAAAAAATGTATTTAAGTCCTAATCTCCCAATACCTGTAAATATGACCTTATTTGGAAATATGAACTTTGCAGATATTTAGAGGGCTTCCCTCATAGCTCAGTTGGTAAAGAATCCGCCTGCAATGCAGGAGACCCTGGTTCAATTCCTGGGTCAGGAAGATCCCCAAGAGAAGGGATAAGATCCCTCAGAGGAAGGCATGGCCACCCACTCCAGTATTCTTGGGCTTCCCTTATGGCTCAGCTGGTAAAGAATCCACACGTGACGTGGGAGACCTGGGTTCGATCCCTGGGTTGGGAAGATCCCTTGGAGAAGGGAAAGGCTACCCATTCCAGTATTCTGGCCTGGAGAATTCCATGGACTGTATACTCCATGGGGTCACAAAGAGCTGGACACGACTGAGCGACTTTCACTTTCAGAGGTCATACTAGATTAGGTGGCCCCTAACTCCAGTGACTGTGGTTTTTATAAGGAGAGAGATTTGGAGACACATAGACACACCCGAAGTGAAGGAGGCCTTGTGACAACAAAGGCAGAGACTGGAGTGCCGGCAACCAGCAGAAGCTGGACGAGAAAAGAGCCTTCAAAGAGAGCATGGCTCTGCCAACACTTTGATTTCAGATTTCTAGCCTTCAAAAACTGGGGAGAGATTGTTTCTGTCTTGAGGAAAAAAAGTTGAATATGCTTTATAATTTTTAAAAAGCACCCCCCCTCCTGGTCCACAGAGGGTTTTGTAGTAGGAGCCAGTGTGTGCTTGGACATCTGGATCCCCTTATCTGGTTTATCGAAGTTGGAGCCTGTTTGACAAGGGCTGAATTGTGCTTTTCACCCTCTAATATGCTGTAATCTGGCTTGGTATTAGTTCACTCTTCAAATACATGTTTAATTTTCCAGTAAATTCTTAGCCACTGTAATGTTTAGTAGTTTAAATGAAAAGATTAAAATGGTTAAGAGCGTTCAATTCTATCTATGCTTCTAAAACCACTATTTTTATCTGAACCACTCATTTTATCTTATTTTTTGCCTATCTAATTCTCACCTGTATCAGAGTCCTGGCAGGAAACAAGTGATACCCTAACATCAGGGGAATCTAAGGACATGTGGGCAAAGCATGTGGGAAGAACAAGCGACTGACTAACCCTGGGACCAGAGACCTCCAAGCCATCACTACCCCTAGGACCAAAGGGACGGATGACATTTAAATGCAAGAAAGGTGCTCAGTCATGTCTGACTCTTTGTGATTCTGTGGAATTCATTCTCCAAGCCAGAATACTGGAGTGGGTGGCCATTCTCTCCTCCAGGGCACCTTCCCAACCCAAGGATTGAACTGAAGTCTCCTGCACTGGAGGTGGCTTCTTTACCAGCTGAGCTACCAGCGAAGTCCTTTAAATGGAAGAACATGTCTTTAAACAAATATTTGGTGTTGGTTCTTTTTTTCCAAAATGTGGACCAGTTTTTAAAGCCTTTATTGAATTTGTTACAATATTGCCTCGGTTTTATGTTTTGGTTTTTGGCCCAGAGGCCTGTGGGATCTCAGCTCCCAACCAGGGATCAGAGGCACACCCCCCTGCATTGGGAGAAGTCTTAACCCCCAGACTGCCAGGGAAGTCCCTAAAACAAAAATTGGCTTCCACCATGTGGTAGAATGTAGGGTGCTAGATGCAGGAAATTGAGTAATACACACTCCCCTCCCTCCTCTTGGGACTTTACAAGCAGGTGGGAGACAGAAACACTCAAGGGACGACTCCACAAATAAATATCACAGACAGCGGTTAAGTTCCGTGAATGAAAAGAAGATTGAATGAAAAAAGATTTCAGTAGGGGGCTGGGACCTGACTCCCACCGGTCAGGGAAGGCTTTCCTGAGCAAGTGATGTTACAGCTGAAATTTGCGGGATGCAGAGGAGGTTTCAGTTGCAAGAGTGGGCAGGGAGGGACGCCTGACACGATGGGAACCTTGACCTTGGAAAGATTGTGGTGCATTAACATCGCCAAGAGAAGCCCAGTAGGGTTGAAGCTCACTCCCACAAAGGGGAGGGAGGGACAAAATCATGCCAGGTCTTTCAGGCTGGATTGGGATTTGGAACTCAGAGGAACAGAGAAAGGAGACAGGACGATGCCGGGATCTGTCTTTATTTCTAAAAGAATCTTACAAGCAAGGGCTGCCTTTTGCTCATTTTCTAATCCTGCCCAGTATCCTTATATACAATCGGTGCTTAACACATGTGTTGAACTGCACTTCAGTTCTTCAAGAAAGGTGTTTTAGAAATTGTGTTTAGCAGTGGAAAGTAATGGAGGGGGTGTGGAATGAAACTGGGGATGAGGCAATGGTTGCTTTCCTTCCAGAAATCTGTTTTCTCTTTTTTGATTCTTGATTACCACGTGTCAGGGGCGCATAAAATGGAAAAGATGCGCTTGCTTAAAAGAACATAAAATCAGCATAAGGAAAACATTATTTCTCATATATTACTGGTTAAACCATCCGCTAGAAAATCAGACTGCCTGAATTTGAATCCTGGTTTAATTACTACTACTTACTAGCTGTGGGTCCTTGGATAAGTTACTTAGACCCTCTGGGCCTCAGTTTTCTTATCTGCAAAATATAATACTACCTATTTCATCTCTCTGTTGTGAGGTTTAAGTGAGAATACATGAGAAGCATGTCAAAGACTGCCAGGCACAGAGTTAAGGGCTCAATAATGTCACCTATTATTAATTGCATACAAATTAATATATAAAAAGCTGCTTCCCCCAACTGTAAAATAACTTGCTCTTTAAAATGTTCCCAATCCTTGACTCTTAACAGGGGCTGTTGGTTATGTATTCATAATAATATTATATAATGGCAAGATGACTTATAGAGAAATGTTTAATACATCAGGTTTTACTGGGCTTGTTACACAGAGGAATAAGATCTCTCCCCAGTATTGAATTGTTTTTGATGCTTTCCAGATAATGCACTTTACGAAATGTTTAAAGCTAACAACGTATAAACTCGTGGCATGTAATTTTCCTTGATTTCCAGATCATTAGAGGCAATATGAAACATGTCTGGGGTTTCCGTGAAGGCATGGTCTCTTTTTTTCTTCTCTTGCCCATCTCTCAATTTTCAGAGAGTTGTACATTTTAATATTGTTTCTTTTCCACTCTCCCCCGACCCCCAACATATGCTCCTGAGTGAAAACTGCACGTTAGGGCATGAACATCACAGAAATTCATTATTGAAGCTTATGAAGGTTAGCTCAGTAGACAGAATGTTCATTTTCTCCCTCCTAGCTGCAAAACAGGACTCTTGACCTGTCAGTCTCATAAATCATTCCCCAACTAGTCCATGGCAGACAAAAATCAAAGAACATGCTAGCACCAAACCGGTTACAGATTAGAAATCAGATGACAGCAGGCCCACTGTTTCTTGTAGAATGTCCCCCAAAGGGGTACACTGCAGTGCATGGGGAAGCACTCCCCTACTTGTTGACAGAATTATTTTTAGAAAGTAATGCCTTCCCAGTTTTAAAACCCAGAAAGGGGCAGCGGCATGTGTAGGTGTTCGTTCTCAGCCCTGGCTTCCAATCAAAATCACCTGTGGAGCTTTTAAAACTCTGCAGAAGCCATGACCTCACTCCAGACTGATGTTTCTCAGCCCTGGCTGCACATGCTAATCGCCTGGGGAGTTTTTGAAAAGCTAGGATACCTGCCAAGCTGCCTCACCCCAGACCAATTGCATCAGAGCCTCTGGGAGTAGGGCCTAATCAGTCCTCCAGGTGATTTTGAATATAGAGCCAGGCCTGAGAACCACCCCTCGAGATGGATTGAATTCACTTATTCATTTCACGAATAAGGACTGGCTTCTCCTATGTGCCAGGCCTTGCTGGCAACATAGCACTTAAGAAAATGAATACTCCCTGATCTCTTGGCCTTAGAAATCTGAGTCCAAATCTTCAGGAGTGGGGCCTAGGTATCTGAAATTTCTAAAAGCTGATCAGCCAAGATTAAGAACTAGAGAGCAGCAGAAAGGGCAAGGAGTCCAGCAACTGTGTTTGAATCTTGGTTCAATCCTCTGCTTATTGGCTGTTTGATCCCATACATTACATAACTCTTCTAAGCCTCTGCTTCCTATCTTTAAAATGATGAAAAGCAAATCTTCCACTCTAGGGCAGTTACGAGTTTTAAATGAAAAAAAAAAAAAAAGTTGATCAAAATCTTGGTGCAGTGGCTGGTACCTATCAGGCACCCAATAAATGTTCAGTTCAGTTCCATTGCTCAGTCGTGTCCGACTCTTTGGGACCCCATGGACTGCAGCATGCCAGGGTTAGTTTTCCTTTTTCCTCCTCCCTTTCATTTTTCCCATTGTCCTGAAAACAATATATGTGCTAAGTATGTGTGATGTACAATTGAAAGGTGGGCTTCCCTGGTGGTAAAGATCTGCCTGCTAATTCAGGAGATGGGGGTTCGATCCCTGGGCCAGAAAGATCTCTTGGAGAAGAAAATGGGAGCCGACTCCAGTATTCTTGCCTGGGGAATCCCATGGACAGAGGAGCCTGGTGGGCTATAGTCCACCAGGTTGCAAAAAGAGTTGGACAGGACTTAGCAACTAAACAAAAACAATTGAAATACCAGACACTGGGCCTGGCTTTCCAGGAGTTGTGTAATAAAGAACAGCCACGTCATACCTAGGTGTGTGCTCCCAGCTGCTTTTATTGCTGCTGGGTTTCTGAATGGGGAGAAGTAATCACTGAGAATCAGAAGTCAGAGGTTTCCCAAAGAGGAAGAATTTAAGAGGGTTTAAGAGCAGAGGAGGGTACTGCACACTGAAGAAACAGCAGAGCAAGATAACTTCGAAATAATACCTGCAGGTAGGTCATGTTTAAAGACAATATTTACCTTTCAAACATTATTTGACATGTATCTATGCATGTCATTGACCAAGAAAGTGGAAGTTTACCTTGTTATCAGTGTGTGCCTGAATAATAATGTATATGTTCTATGTGTCTATGAACATGTATGAGTTTTACATTTTTAATGAGAAATGCATTTTATATGCATATTCCTGAGTATGTTATTCAGGAAAATGCTTCATGCCTCTCTACCTTTCCTTGCACTCTCCTTGGGGAGAGTCATTTCTTCTTAGAAATGACTCACTAGCCTCAGAAACAACGATGAATTTTCTCAGCACGAAGAACAAAGATCTGAATCAAGATGACATCATCCTCCTTGTAGTGAATTTTCATTGAGGTGAAAACATTTAAGTCCGGCTGGAGCTTTGTCCAGAAGAATGGTTAGTCCCGGACCAATTGTAAATGGCCAAGAAAGTGGATTTGACTAAAAGCAAGCCAGGCTGGCGGGCGAGCGTGCACCTCGCAGCAACCGCTCCCGCGGGGCAGCCGGGCATTCGGTTCCAGCCCTCCGCTGCAAGGCCTGGGCCTCCACGCAGGCTCCATGGACTGAGGCTGACAGCGTAGCCCTCCTCTGCTGAGACTACCTGAATGACCTACTTTAAAAATGGTGTGAACTCAGCCGAGTGCCAAGGGATTGAGGGGCAAACGGGCCTGCCCAGAGGGCTTACAGCAGAAGAGAACAGGCTCCCTCTCGGGGGGGCGGGGGGACCCTCCAGAAGCCGTGTGTATGGTTTTGTTTTGCGGGTGGGAGGTAGTTGCTTTTTTTTTTAAATTCCCAGGGCCTTGCCTGTTACAATTCATCTTTCTGCTCTCGGAGAACCGGCTATTGATTGGCTGGGCCAGCTGTTACATCAGAGAAAGACAGCCAATCAGAGCAGGAGTCTGCCTGTCTCCCTGCTGCAGACTGCTGAAGTTGTAACAAACAGAACTCCAAATGCAGCCAGGCACTGCTCTTTCCAGGGCAAAGCCGGGAGGAACGCGAAGAATCAGAGCTGAATCACAGAGCAAGGCCCTCCTGAGGCCTCCATCCTGGTCCCTACGTGGAGCACTGGCAAAGCTTCCCTTCCACCCAGGTTCATTTTTCTCTGAGTATCTGACTTTTAAAGCCAATGTGGATGTCTGTGGGGTGTGGGAAAGGGGAAAACCAGGGGGCAGAAATATTGGCAGTCACAAGATTGCTGTAGTTTAAGTGATGACTCTATATCATCCCTTTTTTCTTTACTTTCAGAACTGCCTGCTTAAGAAGGAAGGCCAGCTTTGGATCTAGGGAAATTATCTGCACTTGTAAATCACTTTAAAAATGAATTTTTACAAAAAATTTCAAAGCAGTGCCCTGAATTCAGAATAAGTAGCTTTCGAATAGGTGGGAAACAATGGAAACAGTGACAGACTTTATTTTGGGGGCTCCAAAATCACTGCAGATGGTGACTACAGCCATGAAATTAAAAGACGCTTGTTCCTTGGGAGAAAAGTTATGACCAACCCAGACAGCATATAAAAAAGCAGAGATATTACTTTGCCAACAAAGGTCCATCTAGTCAAAGTTATGGTTTTTCCAGTAGTCATGTATGGATGTGAGAGTTGGACCATAAATGAAACTGAGCACTGAAGAATTGATGCTTTTGAACTGTGGTGTTGGAGAAGACTCTTGAGAGTCTCTTGGACTGCAAGGAGATCAACCAGTCCACCCTAAAGGAAATCAGCCCTGAATACTCATTGGAAAGACTGATGCTGAAGCTGAAACTCCAATACCTCGGCCACCTGATGTGAAGAACTGACTCACTGGAAAAGACCCTGATGCTGGGAAAGATTGAGGGCAGGAGAAGGGGACAAGAGAGGATGAGATTATTGGATGGCATCACTGACTCAATGCACATGAGTTTGAGTAAACTCCAGGAGCTGGTGATGGACAGGGAAGCCTGGCATGCTGCAGTCCATGTGGTCGCAAGGAGTCGGACACGACTGAGCGACTGAACTGAACTGAACTGAAATGTTTACCATCTGGTAAGTCTCTTAAGATGAAGTTTTTGTTTATAGACACATGAAGAGAATGGGAGCTGGTTTATCAACTTTTCCCGCCGGAAAACCACAATGTTTTCTCTTTGTTGAATCAATTTGGGCTGCTATCAAATATGAAGGAAGAGAGAAATTTTACTTTAACTCTTATATTTGAACCTAAAATGAAATATTTGGTTTTTATTTGAAAACATCATTTAAAATTAAATGCCTGTGACAATTTGACTTAGTGCTTAGAGTGCTTCTCCCCTTATTTATTTTTTTAAGTTGTCAAGATATTTTGCTTTCATGAGTTTTCTACCCTGAAGTCCTCTCAATTGCCAAAGACTCCTGTGTTTGAAATCCACCACCTTCAGTTTCACCCCAACATTCCAATCTTTTTCGGAGCTTGATTCATGGAATACATCAAGGACTAGATACGTTTTCCTAAAAGGAAGGCCTGTGTGCCTGCTCAGTTGCTTAGTCGTGTCCAACTCTTTGCAACCCTATGGAAAATGGTACATATGGAGTTATCACTCCCAAATGCACACATGATTCTTCATATAAATTCACATTTGGTACCACTTGGTAAATGTTGGCAAAATGGTAGTATAAGGGTTTTAAAGTAGGGAAACAGGAACAAAAATTTTAAGTATCCTGAAGTGTATGGCATCTCTTCCATGTTGTTGAAAGTGAAAATCACTCAGCCATGTCTCTTTGTGACCCCATGGTCTATACAGTCCATGGAATTCTCCTGGCCAGAATACTAGAGTGGGTAACTGTTCCCTTGTCCAAGGGATCAAACCCAGGTCTCCCACATTGCAGGCAGATTCTTTACCAGCTGAGCCACCAGGGAAGCCCAAGAATACCGGAGTGGGTAGCCTACCCCTTCTCCAGCAGATCTTTCCGACCCCGGAATCGAACTGTGGTCTCCTGCATTGCAGGTGGATTCTTTACCAGCTGAGCTACCAGGGGATCCAAGTTGTTGGTACTGCCCTTTTCTCAGTTGCTCAGTGGACACATTGGATGGGAGGAATGAGAAGAAAAAGGAAAGTGGTAGAAATTGGAACCTGCATTTGACACACAACAATTGCTGGCTGTGCTCACGATATGGGACAGCCCAGATCTTTACATCATCTCTGGCAAACCATCATCTCTTTCTTCAATCTAACTCCTTGAGGACTTCTGTCTGACAGATGTAAGAATAGAGGCCACAGGGGAACTGACAATTTTATATCAGTAGGGTCACTGACACAAACCTCACCCTGCAGTGCGTATTAATTTTAAAAGCTGAATGAAGGTTGTTGTGCCCAAGACTTGATGACCACTGGGCAGAAAAGACCCAGACTCCTCTATGAGACGACAGGTGATGGAGGAGATCAAACACCAGGCTGAGAATAGCCTTTTGGTTTCAGGAGCAGAGCCCAGTGCTGAGGAAGAGAAAAGAATCAACAGTGGAAGACAGAATTAGGAGGACCTAACCTGGAGAAGGCAATGGCACCCTACTCCAGTACTCTTGCCTGGAAAATCCCATGGAGGGAGGAGCCTGGTGGGCTGCAGTCCATGAGGTCGCTGAGAGTTGGGTACGACTGAGCGACTTCACTTTCACTTTTCACTTTCATGCATTGGAGAAGGAAATGGCAACCCACTCCAGTGTTCTTGCCTGGAGAATCCCAGGGACGGGGGAGCCGGGTGGGCTGCCGTCTCTGGGGTCGCACAGAGTCGGACACGACTGAAGCGACTTAGCAGCAACAGCGGCAACCTGGAAAGCAGTCATAGTGATGGAGACAGTGCTCTGTGGACAGCTTAACCAAATGGAATGGAGAAGGCTAATGTGGTTGAGTAGATAGTTTTCTATTTCTTCCCCCCAAATAATTTAAAGTGGCTTCTGTTTTAATTTTACAGTCCAAGTAAAATGTGGCAGGCGCTGTGATGTTGTCGCTCATTGTTAACTAGTATTCATTGACTTATGAAACATCTGGACGCATGTGACACTGTGTGACGTGTCACTCCAAAGAGTCTGGCAGCCCTAGGGGAATTTGTAGAAGCAAAGCCAAAGAGAACGCTGTTCATTGGAATGCCCCATCTTCCTCCTTCTTTCCCCCATGAAGCTCTGTAAATGTTTCTGTTTAGAACAGCTATTTTAGCTTTCACTAGATTAGCCACAAGAAGCATGAATACAAAGAGGAAGAGAAAAAGGGTAAAGAAGAGGTGAAGCCTTGGACCCCAGGACAAACTATGGGATGCTCGAGCATCTCATATGGTGTGCCCAT
This sequence comes from Oryx dammah, assembly GCF_014754425.2. NCBI lineage: Eukaryota > Metazoa > Chordata > Mammalia > Artiodactyla > Bovidae > Oryx > Oryx dammah. Next base: position 11,715,217 of record NW_024070195.1, on the reverse strand, counting down.
CCTAAGTACCTGTTGAAGAGACCACCTGTTGCTGAAAATTCCTCAGTTGCTATTTTCCTTCTGTCCTGAAGTTTTTCAAAAACTTGAGGAAAGATGATGGGGCCAGAGGGTTTCAAATGGTCTGCTGTCTCCTGGAGCCCAGTCCCCTCTGGGGTCCAGCTCATCTGGCCTGCTCAGTGATTACCTGCCTCCCATCTGTTCTACACATTACCTGTTTAAAGAGCCACATTGAAGCAAGTGGTCCCTGGTGACTCAAGGGTAAAGAATCCACCTGCCAATGAGGAGATGCAAGTTCACTCTCTGGATCAGGAAGATCCCTTGGAGAAGGAAATGGCAATCCACTCAAGTATTCTTGCCTGGGAAATCCCCATGGACAAAGGAGCCTGGCGGGCTACATGAGGTCACAAAAGAGTTAGACAGAACTTAGCGACTAACCAGCAGCAAAAAGGAAATACTATAAGAGAGAGATGAAAGGAGAAAACATTGTCATTGAATACCACAGTGACTGGGCAAGAACAGGAACATATCAGCTCCAGCAGAGGGCTTTGCTCCAGTTCAAATGAAGCACTGTGATCAGGAAGAAACTGGCTTTAACTTAATATCTGGGCGGTGGGAAGGGGGGGCTGGGGTGAATTTTGTGAAGCCTTCCAATGAACTAGGCAAACAGACTGGTGGCATGTTTGGAGAAATGACTGTGATTAGATTTTGCTTTATCATCTTCTATCCCAGGAAGCTCATTGGTAAGCGGACGATGTGAGTGTTGTCAAAATTTCCCTGAAATATACAAGAGCAATATCTCCTGATATCAAGATCCTGGGAATATGATAAGGGCAGGTAGGAATCTCTACCCAGTGGATAGAAATAGGAAAACCACAGTGCTCCAAGGTGTCATTCACAAAGAGAAGCAGGTCACGGGGCACAAATACCAATTCATGCTTAGCAGGGACTTCACCTTTGCTGCTAACAGAGCTATGGTTTAGTAGAGAAATTCTCTTTAGTTCCAGGGGGAGAACCAGTGTATGTGTTACAAATGTCTAAAGGGCATCATTGTGGGAAGGATATTCATTTCATCTGCTGCTGCTACACTTTAGTTGCTGTCACATCCGACTCTGCGACCCCCTAGACTCTAGCCCGCCAGGCTCCTCTGTCCATGGGATTCTCCAGACAAGAACACTGGCGTGGGTTGCCATTTCCTTCTCCAGGGGATCTTCCCAACCCAGGGATTGAGCCCCCATCTCCTGCTTGGCAGGCAGATTCTTTACCACTGAGCCACCTGGGAAGCCCTCATTTCATCTGGGAGAGAGTAAAAAAAAAAATTCAGCAAAAGCTTGGTCACTAGGTAGGTACCAGGGCTGCAGGAAAGGAATTTTTCTCTTTTCGATTCTGTGCTGAGTTCTGCTGGCACCCTGAATCAAGATGAAATTAACACACTCCTCACAGGGAACTTAGCATTTTAAAAAAGCTCACATTGTGTTTTAAACCTTTTATCACAAAATAATAGAAGTCATGAAGTTCAAGTTTGTTCCTGTGGTTTTTCTCTGAAACATCTGTGATTTTATACGGGGGATGAGTATATTCCATGTGGATCTTTGTCCATTGAAAATATGGTTGAAGAACTAGTGGTTCAATACATAAGGCTTACTCCCCACCCCCATCAGAGGTACTTGCTTTCCTCCTTGCAGGCACTCCAGAAAATTTTTTTTTTTTAAATAAGAAACACCTTTTATGTTCACATTCATTGTCATTATTATTATTTGCTGTGTCTGAACAGTGTGACTCATTCCAGCTAAAAGTCCCCAGGAGAATAGAGGAGGAAGGCTAAGAAGCAAATTCCATTCAATAAATTACTATTTGAGTACTTACTATGTTTGGCGTTATGAGGCCAGCATCCTTAAAGAGCATGTTATCCAGCAGACTGTGTAGGGCGGATATACTAATAACTATAAATCAGGACAAAGTAAGGGAAGAGTCTTACCAAAGGTGTTAAAATCTGGAGGAGTGGGTGGATCACCATTTGAAAAGGCTCAGTAGAGGTTTTGGAGGGAGATTGGTAAGAGGGGAAAAAGCTGTGGAAGCCAGGTGCCAGCTGGGCCCTCCCTGCCATTAAGCTCTAGGTCGGACAGGCCTGAATGCCCACTCCAGACCTCCTGGAAAATCCAGCCCTGCCCCCCCGACACTCCCCCCACCAAGTGCCCATTGTCTGCTCTGCGGGGTGCCTGTCACCATTCATTCATTCCCTCTGCTGAAACCCCATCTCTTTTCTTGATTTCCACAAAAACCGCCTACACAAGCCTTTCTGAGATGCCATCATTATTGAAGGGGTTGGAGAGATGGGTTATAGCCCAATAATGATCTCAATGGGGCATGGCAGCCCACTCCAGTATTCTTGCCTGGAAAATCCCATGGACAGAGGAGCCTGGTGGGCTACAGTCCATGGGGTTGCAAAGAGTCGGACAGGACTGAAGTGACTTAGCAAGCACACACACAAGGATCTTAACACTGAACATTCATCATCTCTGTGTTTAAAAATCCTTTGGGAGCCCCACCTTGTTGCTCATTTATTTTCCCTTTTGCTGCCTCTCTTTTGATCAAAAAAACCCAAATTACATTCATTTTCTTTTATAAAAAAGTAATTAATTTATTTTTATTTAGCAGCACTGGGTGTTTGATGGCACACATGGGCTTTCTCTAGTTTCAGCACACAGGCTTAGTTGCCCCTCGGCATATGGGGTCTTAGGTCCCTGACCAGGTATTGAACCCATGTCCCCTGCATTGGAAGGTAGATTGTTAACCACTGGACCAGCAGGGAAGCCCATCCATTCATTTTCTTAAACACAGAATTTCAACCTAAATTGTAGGTTACACTCTTCCTTTACACTAGGAACTATGGCCTACTTTTCCTAACAAATGACCCATTGGTGTTTTATTTTCTTAAAGTCTGTTTTCCTCCCTCTAAAACTCTGGTTGGTATAATTTTATTTTTAGCATGCAACAATGATAACTTTTCAAGGCAGTGTTGCAAGATGAGGATATTTCATAGGGTCATGGGGTTAGAAGACCTAGGAAAATTCTTAGAGATTTTTCAAACAACCATCTCTCATTTTACCAGTAAGAAAACTGAAGCTCAGCCCTGCTCAAGTGCATGGACTTACTGGTGCAGAACTATGCCAGTTCCATGCTTTTCCACATGGTGGTGAAGACTTACGGATGGAGGTATAAAGTTGGAAAACCAGGCATTTATTATGGGAGGTGTTGTTAGGTTGTCGGGTGGGAAAAGACGTGAATAGTAAAAGCAGCTTTTTCATTTCCTTGTAAGTGACCTGATAAGCCACTCACCCCACCTCACTGGCCAATAGGACCAACCTAGACTTTTGAAATAGCAACATCTCCATTGATGTCATAGCAGTGTTTTCGATTGGTTTAGAGCCCAGAATATGGAGCCAGATTGCTAGGTTAGAAATCTCACCTCTGGCATATACTTTCTAGATGACCTTGGCAAGTTTCTTTATGCCTCAGTTATGGTATCTGTGAAATGGGGGAGAGTGATAGAGCTGCTTCCTATAGTTATGTAGAGGCCAGGATCTAAAAAGTGCTTGGTGGTGATTGCTAAGTCACTAAGTCATGTCCAACTCTTTTTGCTACTTTATGCACTGTGGCCTGCCCACCAGGCTCCTCTGTCCATGACATTTCCCAGGCAAGAATACTGGAGTGAGTTGCCATTTCCTTCTCCAGGGAATCTTCCCAACCCAGGGATTGAACCCATGTCTCCTGCATTGGCAGAGGGGTTCTTTATCACTGAGCTCCCTGGGAAGCCCCAAAAGTACTTAGAATAGTGCTTTGGGCATAATTCATGCTACATAAATATAAGCTACTTATTATTTCAATTTTTCTTTTTAGTATGTTTCTTATGTGAAGAACACACTATAATGATTATAAATGAACATATTAAAATAGTGCATCCAAATGTCAAAAGTAAAAGCATGACCTCTAAATAGAAGAACATTTCAACATACTTCTCAGGAGTTAAATAAAAGATACTGACATGCATCCAGCTCTTTGCTTGTATCACTAGTTCGTTCTGATTATCACTGAGTAGTATTCCACGGTATGGATGTGCTGTGGTTTGTTTAACCATTCACCCATTCAGGGACAGTCAAGTTGTTTCCAGTTTCTGGCTATTGCAAATAAAGTTGTTATGACCATTCACAGACAGGTTTTTGTGTGAACATAAGTTTTCATTTCTCTGGGATGTATACTGTAGTGTGCAATATCTGGGTTGTATGGTAATTGCCCATTTTTTTGTCCACACCCCAAAGCATGTGGGAATCTAAGTTCCATGACCAAGGATCAAACGAGTAGCATAGAGTTCTAACCACTGGACCACCAGGAAAATCCCCAGCACTTTTTTTTTAAAAGCAACTGAAACTTTTCCAGAGCGTCTGTTCTATTTGGGATTACCAAATATAGGAATGATCCAGTTTCCCTGCATCTTTACCGAGATTTGGTGGTGTCACTATTTTTTATTTTAGTCATTCTCATAGATATGTCGTGATATCTCATGGTCTGAATTTGCATTTCCCTGACGAGTAATGATGTTGAGGGCTTCCCTGGTGGCTCAGTGGCTAAGAACCCACCTGCCAACGCAGGAGACGCAGGTTCAGTCCCTGGGTCAGGAAGATCCCCTCAAGGAAATGGCAACCCACACCACTATTCTTGCCTGAAAAATCCCACGGACAGATAATCCTGGCAGGTTACAGTCCATGGGGTCACAAAGACTTGGACACGACTTGGCTACTGAGCATGCACGCAGTGATGCTGGACATATATTTCACGTGCTTGTTTGTCATCTGTATGACCTCTTTGGCGAAATGTCTCTTTTGTTCATTTTCTCACTGGATTGTTTGGTATTTTTACTGTCGACTTTTCCAAGTTCTTTATATATTCTAGATACTAGTCCTTTGCTGGATATGTGGTTTGCAAATATTTTCTCACAGTCTGTATCATATCTTTTCATCCTCCTAACAGGGTCTTTCACAGAGTAGCATTGAAACATATACATTACCATATGTAAAATGGATAGCTAGTGGGAAGTTGCTACATAACACAGGGAGCTAACTCTGTGACAACATAGAGGAATGGGGGGTGGGGGTGGGAGGGAGGTTCAAGAGGGAGGGGATGTATGTATACTTATGGATGATTCACTGCACAGCAGAAATCAGCACAACATTGAAAAGCAATTATCCTCCAATTAAAATAAATTTTAAAAAGCAGATTTTTAAATTTTGGTGGAGTCTAATTTATCAGTTTTTCCTTTTATGAATCATACTTTGGCATGAAGTCTAAGACTTTTTTGTCTAGCCCTAGATTCCAAAGATATTCTCCAGGTTTTTTTTTTTTTTTCTTTCTTTCCTGAAAGTACATAGATTTCTGTTTTATTTTGTTTATATTGTACTTTCATTTGAATTAATTATTGTATAAGGTCAAAGTTCAATTTTTGTCTATAAATATCCACCTGTTCCTGCACTATTTATTGTAAAAGCCCTGGAGGTTCTTGCAGAGTTGAAATCTAAACTGTATAGCACTTTGTGAAGTGATTACATCTAAGGATCTCTAGAAGCATGGAACATCTGGATGTGCCTTGGGTCTGATAATGCCTGCACATGGTTCTTCTCTGTATTTGAGGATGGTTAGGTGGGTGATGCCACTATTAATACTCAGGACCCAAGATACAGAGGGAATCATGTACGTGATCAGAACTCAGGTTTACACAAACTGATGGGTCCCAGCCTTCGTAACACCCCCCACTCCCCAGGATCCATCTCCCCTCCTGAAAGGGCTCAGGAGCAGCAGGTGAGGCTACCCTGAGAAATCAAGGACCCATTATCAAGGGGCAGGAAAATGATAGAAGAGGCGGCCTCCATGGTGGATACTGACCCAGGATCCATTCCACATTTGGATGCCCCAGATTGACTTTCCACCCCTGATTTTCCCAGTTGACTTAAGAAATAAAGTCAATTGGGAAAGCAAACAAACAAATTAATAAAACAAAAAAATAAATAAAACAATGAAACCACGTTGTGTTCTTTAGATGTGGGAGCAGCAAGAAAAAAGGGAAAAGATAATGGCTTCTTAGGACAGCTTCACCAAAGTACCAGTGAATCCAATCCAGTTGTTGGAATGAGAAAAGTTTCTCTTCAAGTGGTTAATCATCCTTTCCCAAGTCTTGCAGAAGTTGTGAACTCTTCTGCTTTGGCACTCAGAAACATTCCAGTTTGTTAACTCTAGAGTCTCAGTTTTCTCTCCTCCTTTCTCCTCCTCCTCTCTTCTGTTTCCATTTATTCCTCCTCTTTCTCCTTCTTCACCTTTCCTCCACTGAATCACTTTTGTACCATTGTAAAATATCCATTAGGCAAGGGTGTACAGGTATCCAGGTCTCCTGGCCTACTAATGTTGTGGGTTATGTTCATTAACTCCCAAATACTGAACCAGACTTGCATTCTTGGACTAAACCCTACTTAGCTATGATGTATAATTCTTTGGCAATATTGCTGAATTCTATTTGCTAATATATTGTTAAAATTTTTTGCATCATTGTTCACAAGAAATATTGGTCTGCAGTTTTCTTATTTTGTACCATCTTTGCCTGTGTGTAAGGATAATATTAGCTCTATAAAATGAACTGGAAGTGATTTTTCTTTTTCTATAAGAGAGAGTGTAGAACTGGTATTAAGTCTTCCTCAAATGTTTGGTAGAATTTCTCCTGTAAAACCCTCTGGGGTAGGAGATCTCTTTGTGGGGGAATTTTTGAAAATTGCGAATTCAATTTCCTTAATGATGTTAGGATTATTGAAATTTTCTGTTTCATTTTGGGGAAGTTGTTGTGGCTTGTGTTTTTGAACAATTGATTAATTTCATCTGTGTTGTCAAATCTATATGTTACTTTTTTTTTTTTAATAGTAGCCCCTTTTCTTTTTGATGTCTGTAGTGATACCTTTTATTCATTCCAGATATTGGTCATTTGTGTTTTCTTTCCATTTTCCTTTGTCAGTCTTGATAGAAGTTTGTCAGTTTTAATCTTTTTGAAGAGCCAAGGTTTGTATCACTGATTTTCTCTATTGTTTTTCCCATTTTCAGTTTCATTGATTTCTGCTCTTAACCTCACTGTTTCCTTTCTCTTGCTTGCTTTGAGTTTACTTTGCTTCTCTTTTTCTACATTCTTGTGGTGAGATCTTAGATTATTGATTTAGGACTTTGTCCCTTTTCTAATGTATGCCTTTGGAGCTATAAACGTCCCTCTCAGCACTACTTTTAATGGCATCCTACAATTTTGCTATGTTGTATTTTAATTTTTATTCAGTTTGATGTACTGATTTCTCTTGAAATTTTTCTCATTGGCCCTTGAATTGTTTAGAACCACGGTATTTAGTTTGCAAATGTTGGGAGATTCTTCTATTATCTCTCAATTATCAGTTTCTAGTTTAATCCCACTGTGAATGAAGAACATATACTCTGCTGCTGCTGCTGCTGCTGCTAAATCGCTTCAGTCGTGTCCGACTCTGTGCGACCCCATAGACAGCCTCCCACCAGGCTCCCCCGTCCCTGGAATTCTCCAGGCAAGAACACTGGAGTGGGTTGCCATTTCCTTCTCCAATGCAGGAAAGTGAAAAGTGAAAGTGAAGTTGCTCAGTCATGTCCGACTCTTAGCAACCCCATGGACTGTAGCCCACCAAGCTCTTCCGTCCATGGGATTTTCCAGGCAAGAGTACTGGAGTGGGGTGCCATTGCCTTCTCTGGAACATATACTCTATGAGACCATAAATGTCTGGCTGGAATTTCTCAGAAATCATCAACTTGAAATATTTCTTACTGTACCATAAAGGAATCTGGGGATAGCCTGGGTTTGTAAAGAACCCAGGCAAGCAGGGTTTCTCTTCACTGTCCATTCATTTCTTTATTAATGCAACGTTTTTTGAGAATCTAATATGTACCAAGCATATCATGCTTCTCGGTTTAGACATTTAATTCCCAGGTGACTCAGTGGTAAAGAATCTGCCTGCCAGTGCAGAAGCCACAGGTAGTGCGGGTTCAATCCCTGGGTCAGGAAGATCCCCTGGAGGAGGAAATGGCAACCCACTCCAGCATTCTTGCAAGAATAATCCCATGGACAGAGGAGCCTGGTGGACTACAGTCCACGGGTTTGCAAAGAGTTGGACACGACTGAGCGACTGACCGAGCATTGACAAGTGCTGATAAAAGGACAAAATTCTCTATGAGGACAGTTTGACATATAATTTTCCAACTTCAGACAGAAACACAGTGACTTCATAGAGGAAAACTCTATAGAAGGCTCTATAAGAACTGCCCTATTCAATTGCATTTAGAAATGGTTATGTAACTGTTGCACTGAAATAGCATGACTCATAGGATGTAATCAATCATAAAGCAACACTTCAAATTTATTCCACAGAGTTAGCGCTTTCTCGGCTCTTGGGTTTGAAATTTAGAGCAAATTTTAATTCTTCCAGTTACTTCCAGGTAATATATCTATTGGTCAGTAATTAACGTGTCTGGATTCACATCACAGTAAAAAAAAATATATATATATATATTGACAGGTTTCTCCCATCTCCAGCTCAACCTCCTACAAAGAGCTACGGTTGGGTTAGGGGAGAAACCTGTGTTCCCCTTCCTTTCCACATCCCTGCCCCTTGCAGTCTGTAGAATGCAGCTGCGTACTTTTCTCTGGCAGAGAAAAGAATACTAGGAGGAGGAGGAGGAGAGGGCGGGGCAGGAAAGTTCTTACTTGTCTGGTCCTCTCGTGAAGATCTGGTGTTACAGTTCTTTGATCTTCACAGGTATATAAAGTTGCCTCTCCTGTTGGTTTGTATGAATTTTTTGGAGATGCTCCAGGGTAGAGTTATCTCACCAAGATTTCCCTGTGAACAAATGGATCCATCTTAATATGGCTGATCACTTACTCTTTCCTGGGACCCCAGGAATCTGTTACCAACTCCAGCTTTTTTGTTCATCTGGCTATATATCCAAATGATCCTCTTAGAAAGGATGCAAGATAACCCCATGCTTGCATTCTCTTGTGGGTGACCCACATCTGATCCAGGGGAACTACTCACATTTTCTTTGCCCCTGAAGATTTAGAAAAGTTGGTGGGGGAGGACACTCAGCACACAGACTACTCTACACAAAACAACTCTCATCTTGAATCTCTAGTTTTCATTTTTTATGTACTTTATGTTTATGTAAGGGGTTGAAAGCCATGTGATCAGATTTTGATAACCCCCCTTGCAATTTTTGCACATGGAGGTCTTATACCTCACTTTTAAATGTGACATCAGTGGCATACCTGCCTTGTGATCCTAGAATGACCAGTTTCTAATCCCATCTTTGGTTTAGACTTACCATGTCACCATGACAAGTAGCCTTTTCTTCCCCTAGTTTCATCATCTAAGGGAAAGTTAATATCAAGTCCTTATGTAATTTGACACGCTCACTTTCATAATCTGGAGATTCCTAGAACTACCATGACAAAATACCACAAACTGGCTGTTTTAAAGGTTGGGCAGTCTCCAACTTTTTGGTACCAGGAACTGGTTTCATGGAAGACAGTTTTTCTGTGGATCAGGGGTGGAGGGGAAGATGGTTTGGGATAATTCAATGGATCAGGGGTGGGGGGAGATGGTTTGGGGATGATTCAAGCACATTGCATTTATTGTGCACTTTTTTCTATTATTACGACATCAGCTCCACCTCAGATCATCAGACATTCAGATCCGGGAGGTTGGGAACCCCTGGTATAAACAATAGAAATTTCTATCTCACTGTTCAGGAGGTTAGGAGTCCAAAATCAAAGTGTCACCAAGGCCACATCCCTCCACCAAAGACTCAGACTAGAACCTATAGTGAGCTGACGGTCGCTGTTAACATCTGTTAATACCAAGGCCACATCCCTCCACCAAAGACTCAGACTGGAACCTGTACTGAGCTTCTCTCCTGGCTTCTGAGGGTTACTGCCAGTCCTTGACTTGCAGCTACTTCACTCCAGTCTCTGCCTCTGTCTTCACATGATGGTCTTCCTGCATGTCTGCGTCTCTGAAGGACCTCCTTATAAGGACACCAGTCATTGAGTTTAGGGCCCACACCAATCCAGTATGACATCATTTTAATGTGGTTACATTGACAAAGACTCTTATTTCCAAAGAAGGTCATAATCACAGGTTCTGAGTAGTCATGGATTCGGGGGAGGTAAGGGTAACTCTGAAGATACAATTCAGTACAGGTACAATAATATTTTCTATACATGTATTTTTATTTATTTTTTGGCCACGTTGTGCAACATGTGGAATCTTAGTTGCCCCACCAGGATCAAACCTACGCCCTCTGCAATGGAAGCATGGAGTCTTACCCCCTGAACTGCCAGGGAAGTCCCTAATATTATCTATGGAAAGTTCAACATCAGTTGCAAATATGACTTTGCATGTTTTTTTCCAACAAATAACCTTTTGAAAACTATGGAGCTTACATCGGTTTTGGAAAAACCTGTGGAAATGGGTACCTCTGGGCTGCACTAGAGTGTACTGCATAGCTGTAGTCATAATCATAGAGGAAGATGACAAAGCCAGCAGCTTAATAAGCATGGGTACGTATCGTATGAGAGCTAATAATAGCTACTCTAGAGATGAGCTAACCGATGCTTTTCCCCCAGCTGAATCCTCAGAGGGATGAGGTAGTATTTGTTGATTTTGCCATGTGACTTGTAAAAACAAAAAAGATACAAAGAAGACAAATGACATTGTAATTTTGAGTGGTTTGACTGTAACTGCACATGCTACACTAGGGGTGATGTGTTGTTTTGTCTACTTATCCCTTTTTAAGCCTCTGCAACATTTTAGACATTTTTCCTGAGAGTATTTTCCGCCCCCTCCCACCACCCCCACAGGAGGTTTCCCCTCTGCCAAAAGTTTAAATGGTTGGTTGGAACCCTGTTCAAATAATGACATAACATCAGGCATAGAACTGAAAACCACTAAAGGAGAGTTTTCACACCATCCATCAAAACTGGTTTTTTTTTAGACTAACTTCAAATACAGCTTCGTCATGACTTATCAATAAAGTCTGTCCTGAGAAAGCCTGGACCTTTAGAATGATCCAGTGAATGGTTCATGCTTATGTATGTTCTATTTCCTATCCAAACACTCTTGCTAATCTTGAGTAACTTCTTCCTGGACCTTTGATTTCGCTTGGCCAAGTGTCTTTGGAAAACCATATATTTATGTACCCCTGCGGATTTAATGAGATTGCCATGCAACTTTAGAAACTTGGAATGACTACATTACATAGCATGTATTTCCTTCTATTTTGCATGGAACTTCTTTTTGGACCCTGGCAAATGCCACTACATGCCTACCTTGCTATGTGCAAGCAGCCAGAGGATACTTATCCATTCTTTTGCTGCAAACGATTGATGCCAAATTTAAATCTTCCTCTGGATAATTGTTTTCTTTGTGTCTTGCTGTGTTATCGCGTCTTTCCTGCAATTTGTATTTTCTTTTGTAAGACATTTGGATTCTTGTGAAAGTGTTATGTATGTAAATAATGGAAACAACACCCACACCATTCCTTAGCTGCTGTGGGTGCTGCCACACTTTCTTCTTGTTTTCTTTCTTCTTTCTCATCATCGTTTTTTTTTTAAAAAATCACCATAAGAATAGCTCTTAGGAATAGAAATGGTGCAACAATCTTAAAGATAAAGTCAGTGCTTTATTATGAATTAGCAGAGAGTATTAAAAATTGGCTTCTCTAGCTGATGGCCAACCTGACATGGCTTAAAACACAGTAGCAGATGTGATACACTTTGTATGATGTTTCACCACAGATTGAGCAGGGCAGGAGGTATAACACCATAGGTCAAAGTGAAATGGTTGTATGGGAACCAGAGAAATGATTGAGCTTCTGTATGTATTAGCCTGTATTTATAAAGTAAGTTGGCTTCCCTCATAGCTCAGTTGGCAAAGAATTCACCTGCAGCACAGGAGACCCCGGTTCAATCCCTGATTTGGGAAGATCCACTGGAGAAGGGAAAGGCCACCCACTCCTGTCTTCTTGGGCTTCCCTTATGGCTCAGCTGGTAAAGAATCTGCCTGCAATGCAGGAGACCTGGGTTTGATCCCTGGGTTGGGAAGATCCCCTGGAGAAGGGAAAGGTTACCTACTCCAGTATTCTGGTCTGGAGAATTCCATGGCCTGTATAGTCCATAGGGTGGCAAAGAGTTGGACACAATTGAGCAACTTTCACTTTCATAAAGTAAGTTAGGCCACAAAGATTTTTCTCCACCTTGGAGAAAAGAGCCAAAACTACAAGTTGTGCAAAACAACTGGGCCCGTTTGTAGTCAGTAGTCTTCCAAGACTTTTAGGATATCTTTTACCTAAAGGGCTCCAAGGGCAGTGCTTGGAGTCTCAAGGTCTACACACACAAGCAGGGCCATGAAATCCCAGCATCTTAGATGTTAAGAGAGAGAAGGGACTGAGTCCTGCCACCCTTGCTCTATGCTGGCCTCCTTCTCTTTAGTAGGAGACATTTGTGTGTAAGGCAGGCTGAGACCACATCAGCTCAGGCCCTGGGAAGGGGGAAGAAGCCAAGATTCGGGGGGACAGAGGGGACAGAGCGTGTCTTCAGAAGCTAGCCCGTCCCCAGGAGGCAGCAAGGCAGACTTGTGTGCAGCGGTCAAAGGCCGTGACTAACTCAGATTGAGCCAGGCTACTTGGACATCTGACTGTGAACTCTCTGCCAGCAGAATGCAGTTCTGGAAGAAGTCCAGGTGACAATATTCAAAATCAGGCACAGTTCCAGGTGATCAGGCCAGTCACAGCGGGTCCCCAGCAGAAGCTGAGAAGAGAGTAGAAAATCACATCCTGCATCCCAGAGGAAGGGGTAGTGCAAGCCTCTGGCGGAATGTGAGGACCGCGCTGAGGAAACGGGTCCTGGCCAGGATCCAATCCCTGCAGAGAACTAACACGCTAGCAGAGAAACTGAGGCCAACTGGAGTCACACGGCTTTGGCCAAAGTGGTAGGAGCACTCTGAGATGCAGAATCTACAGGAGGAACCAGATTTCCAGGTCTCTAGGCAACCAAACCAGTTTTGTCTATTAATAGGGCTAAGGCTGATGACACTGATCAGGTCTGGCTCAGATAGGCTGGGGGCAACTAAGAGCTTCTGGAACTTGACTGTGCATAAGAATTACCTGGGGATCTTGTTAAAATGAAGATTTGGATTGGGTAAATCTGAGCCGGGGCCTGTATTCTGAATTTCTAACAAGATCCCAAGGGATGCTGCTGGTTTTCTAGAATAGCAGAACTCAGAAAATCCTCACTTGCTATCATTTTCTCCTCCCCAGTTTCTTCTGCCCGCCCCACTGTTCTCCACCCATTTCCCCAGCCCTCCTCCAAATCATGTCTGACCATCTTCTTTTCCTTTCCTTTCCTTTTCCCCTGTTGTCCCAACCCCTTTGATTGGCTGCATTTCTCTGTCAAGACCACCAAGGAATTTCCACTTTGGGATTGCTCTGGTGGGAATCTGTCTTCCAATGCAGGGCTTCAGGTTAGATCCCTAGTCAGGGAACTAAGATCTCACATGCCTCAGGGCGACCCTTGCTTGCAACTACTGAAGCCTAAGGGCTCTACAGCCCACGCACCACAAGGAAGACCCAGAGCAGCCAAAAAAAAAAAAAAAAAAAGATATACAGAAATATTGGGGGAGGAGAGGGAGGTAAGGGATATGTATACAATTTGTGACTGATTCGTGTTATTTTAGGGCAGAAACCAACACAAAATTGTAAAGCAATATTCCACCAATTAAAAAATAAATAAAAATAAAAAAATCCAACACACACAAAGATAAAGAAAAGGTTTCTTCCCTTTTAGCCCCAAAAAACTATAAATAATTTTTTTTTAAAAACCCTTCCATTTAGATGATAGAAGGTGCGAGAGAACATAGAAACATTTCCTCCACTTTTACCATGCAACTAAATGCTTTTATGTTTGACAGAAATAACTAGCCCAGATTAATCTCCTTTTCGGTCTCATAAAGAAAGTGAAGAATATGTTACCTTTCTCTCCTAATATAATCCAACCATTAAAAGAAAAATTCGTCTGAATGCTCGCTTCGACAACACATATACTAAAGTTGGAACAGTACAGAGAAGATGAACACAGTCCCTGTGCAAAAATTACATGCAAATTTCTGAAGCTTTCCATATTTTTAAAAAGACATTAAAATAGACATAAATTAATGGAGAAATATACCGTGTTTATGAAAGACAGGAACCAAGATAGTAAAATTTTCAGTTCTACTCCAATTAATCTATAAAAGGAATGCAAATCCAATAAAAATCCCAACAGAGTTTTAGTAAAACCTAATTCTCAAACTCAAATAAAAGAGCAAATGGGCAAGAATAGCTCAGAAAAATTTGAAGATAAAGAACAGAGTTGGGGGTGTGTGGAAGAGGAGAGTGTGGGAAAGGAGTTCTCACTCTAGCAAAGCTCCAGACTGAATATGTAGTCAGTTATTAAAATGGTGTAATGATAGATAATCTATCTAATGTGATCATAAATGATTTTGATTTTCTTATTTGTACTCTTTTTTATACATCAAATGTGCTAGTTTTGTGATAAAAATAAAGCTAAAAAATTAATGCTTAAAAAAAGGAAATATCTACTATAAGATGCAAAAATTAGAATAGTATCACATATTTATTTTATGTCCCTATTGCCTAAATACATGTGGTATACACTTCCAGCTCTAAGGGGTTACCAGTTCCTAGCTTCAGTTCAGTTCAGTCACTCAATCGTGTCCGACTTTTTGCAACCCCATGGACTGCAGCACACCAGGCTTCCCTGTCCATCACCAACTCCCCTCAAACTCAAGTCCATTGAGTCGGTGATGCCATCCAACCATCTCATCCTCTGTCGTCCACTTCTCCTCCCGCCTTCAATCTTTCCCAGCATCAAGGCCTTTTCCTTTAAGTCAGTTCTTCACATCAGGTGGCCAAAGTATTCGAGTTTCAGCTTCAACATCAGTCCCTCCAATGAATATTCAGGACTGATTTCCTTTCAGATGGACTGGTTGGATCTCCTTGCAGTCCAAGGGACTCTCAAGAGTCTTCTCCAACACTACAGTTCAAAAACATCAATTTTTCAGTGCTCAGCTTTCTCTATGGTCCAACTCTCACATCCATACATGACTACTGGAAAAACCATAGCTTTGACTAGATGGACCTTTGCTGGTAAAGTAATGTTTCTGCCTTTTAATATGCTGTCTAGGTTGGTCATAGCTTTTCTTCCAAGGAACAATCGTCTTTTAATTTCATGGCAGCAATCATCATCTGCAGTGATTTTGGAACCCCCAAAAATAGTCTCTCACTGTTTCCATTGTTTCCCATCTATATGCCATGAAGTGACGGGACTGGATGCCATGATCTTAGTTTTTTGAATGCTGAGTTTTAAGCTAGCTTTTTCACTCTCCTCTTTCACTTTCATCAAGAGGCTCTTTAGTTCTTCGCTTTCTGCCATAGGGTGGTGTCATCTGCATATCTGAGTTTACTGATACTTTTCTGGGCAATCTTGATTCCAGTCTGTGCTTCATCCAGCCTGCCATTTTGCATGATGTACTCTGCATAAGGTGAGGTGAAGTCATTCAGTCGTGTCCGACTCTTTGCGACCCCATGGACTGTAGCCTACCAGCCTTCTCCGTCCATGGGATTCTCCAGGCAAGAATACTGGAGTGGGTTACCATTTCCTTCTCCAGGGGATCTTCCTGACCCAGGGATCGAACCTGGGTCTCCCGCATTGGAGGCAGATGCTTTAACCTCTGAGCCACCAGGGAAGCATATAAGTTCAATAATCATGGTGACAATATACAGCCTTGATGTACTCCTTTTCCTATTTGGAACCAGTCTGTTGTTCCATGTCCAGTTCTAACTGTTGCTTCTTGACCTGCATACAGATTTCTCAGGAGACAGTAAGGTGGTCTGGTATTCTCACCTCTTGAAGAATTTTCCACAATTTGTTGTGATCCACACAGTCAAAGGATTTGGCGTAGTCAATAAAGCAGATGTTTTCCTGGAGCTCTTTTGCTTTTTCTATGATCCAACAGATGTTGGCAATTTGATCTCTGGTTCTTCTGCCTTTTCCAAATCCAGCTTGAACATCAGGAAGTTCTCAGTTCATGTACTGCTGAAGCCTCGCTTGGAGAATTTTGAGCATTACTTTGCTAGAGTGTGAGATGAGTGCAATTGTGTGGTAGTTTGAACATTCATTGGCATTGCTTTTCTTTGGGATTGGAATGAAAACTGACCTTTTTCAGTCCTGTGGCCACTGCTGAGTTTTCCAAATTTGCTGGTATATTGAGTGCAGCACTTTAACAGTATTGCCTTTTAGGATTTGAAATATCTCAGCTGGAATTCCATCACCTCCACTAGCTTTGTTTGTAGTGATGCTTCCTAAGGCCCCCTTGACTTAGGACTCCAGGATGTCTGGCTCTGGGTGAATGATCACACCATCATGGTTATCTGGGTCATTAAGATCTTTTTTGTATAGTTCTTCTGTGTATTCTTGCCTACTCTTCCTGGCTTAGACTGAAAAATAATCTTACGAAGCTAGTTACTTAAGCTCTCTCAGATAGTTTTCCCATCTATAAAATGATGACATTAATAGCCTCTCAGTTCATGTTGGAGGGTTTATTGTTGGAATTGTGTAAGACTTGTGAAACTGCTTCACAAAATATAAAACAAGATACAAACTGCTATTACTGGTGTGTGTGTATGTGTGTGTGCTCAGTTGTGTCCGACTCTGTGCGCCCCCCATGGAGTGTAGCCTGCAGGCTCTTCTGTTCATTAAAATTTCCAGGCAAGAATACTGGAGTAGGTTGCCATTTCCTTCTCCAGGGGATCTTCCCAACCCAGGGACTAAACCCACACCTCTTGGGTCTCCTTCATTGGCCAGTAGATTCTTTCACTAGTAAGTATTTGAAATGAAGCCAGTGTAGAATTTAAAGCTTCACACCATCCTGTGTTGGTTTGATTGGACTCTTTGAAGCCATTTGTGTTTAATGGGTGAAGTGAGTTGGGAGAGCATAATTTAAATCCCAGCTCCACTCCTCACACCCCATCTCATTTCACAAGTGTTTTCCACCCATTCAATAACTGTATTTATTGGGTGCCAGTATGAACTAGAGCTGGCAGTTTCGATGGTGAAACAGACATGCGTGCATGAAGGATATGCACGTCCTTGCATGTGTGAAGCTTATGGATTAGCAGCATATTTGTGGACAAGAAAATAGGTGATTTCAAAATAAGGTGACCAGTGCTGTGATGTGGTAGGTTTAGGGCGCCATGAAGCTGTTGCTTGGGTAGTCATAGAAGGTTTCTTCAACCATGTCATGTTGAGGAGGATGAAGTATGCAGATGATGAAAAGGGTAAAGGAGAACAGTGGAGGATTCGGATGCTTGCTAATCAGGCAATGGGGAGGAGCAGTGTGTTCCAGGCAGAGGGAAGGAGACTTGGGCTGCCCTCTGGGCAAGGAGAGTAATGGAACAACTTTTTTTTTTTTAAAGCACCCAGATCATTTTTTGTTCGATTTCAGTACTTTATAATGTTTCCTAGGTCAGGATCAGCATGATGAGTATTAGAATACATTTTAGGGTGACCTCCTCCTCCCCTCAAGCCTCCTGACCACTCCCATACTGGCCTTTCCCCTCACTGCCTGGCCTTTCCTTTTGACGAGGCAGCACACTGAAGAGGTGGAAAGAGGCTTTTCTCTTTTGAAGCTGCAGCATTATTAACAGAGAAGTAAAAGTCTCCCATGAGCTACGGCAAAATCCTGCAGATTGGTTTATGAATCACTGTAGCTTAGGTTAAAGCAACCTAATTTCCTGAAAGCCACTCCATGGCTTTAGCCTTCCAGAGGGGCATAAAGCTTGAATGATATTTACTCTTAGTTAAAATTAAATGGAAATTGAAAACAAAAAAACCCAAGAGTTTCTTCTGGGAGATCCAATCATTAAAGAAAACAAAAATTAAAGGCTACAAAGCCATGTGGGTAAGATGTACATATTGCATTAAAGAAGATCTGGAAAATATACATATCAAAGTGTTAAATTGATAACTATCTCTGAGTAATTGGGTTTCATGTGATTTTTATACCGTTTTTATTGTGAAATATACATTAGAGAAAGTGTATGATATATAAAAGCATAATTTCATAAATTTTTATTATGTGAGCCTTCACATAACCATTACTCAAATCAAGAAATAGAATATGGCCCAGGGGCTATCCAGCCACCCCTTCCCACTCCCAACCCACCCTCTCCCCAGCACCCTTACTTTTATGATAACTTCTTTTTTCCTTTTCTTTAGTTTTTCCACCTAAGTGTGGATCGATATTTTCACGTATTTATCTTTTCTTATTTTCTGGACTTCAAGTAAATGGGAACATATGCCTTTTTTTTTTTTAACTTCTATCTTTTAACATTAGGTTTCTCAGCTTCCCCATTAGGTTTTAACATTAGGTTTCTGGGCTTCCCTGGTGGCTCAGAGGTTAAAGTGTTTGCCTAGAATGTGGGAGACCCAGGTTCGATCCCTGGGTTGGGAAGATCCCTGGAGAAGGAAATGGCAACCCACTCCAGTACTCTCTCCTGGAGAATCCCATGGAGGGAGGAGCCTGGTAGGCTACTAGTCCATGGGGTTGCAAAGAGTTGGACACGACTGGGTGACTTCACTTTCACTTTCTCAGCTTCATTTATGCTAAGGGTTCTGTGGTTCATTCCTCTTAAAAGGCTGTATGGTATTCCAAGGTTGGATATATTAATACCACATTTTATCTACTCTACTGTTGGTAGACAACTTGTTTTCAGTTTGGGGCCATTATGAATGGAGTTGCTATTCTTTTGGTGCTCACATGCACGTATTTCTATTGGATATACACCCAGGGGTGGGAATCTGGGTCACCAGATATGCATATCTTTAATAGATAATGCCAAATGCAGCAGTAGCAATGAATACTCCCTGCAGCAGGGTGGGAGTGTTCCCATCACCCTACACTGAAGTTTTGCACATTTTTTTCCTTTAACTCATTTGAATTGTCTATTTTTCCTCTACAAATATAAATATCCAATGTTTAATTAGCAGAATGCTTTTCTAATACTTCTTAAATTTGTCTTTCCCAATAAGAATATTATTTTTAAACTTTTAAATTGAAATAAATCATTCTTATAGTAAAAACCACCCAGATCACACGTATATGGCTTAATGGATTTTCACAAAGTGAACCCACCTCTGGGTCCATCACCTGGGTCAAGAAATAGAATTTTCTGGCCTCCTGGAAGCATCTTCATGCCCCCTCATCTAACACGATCCTTTCCCTCATCAAAAGTAAACTATATATTTAGTTCTAACATGATAGATTAGTCTTGTATGATTTTGAACTTTATACAAGGGGAACAATACAGGAGACCTTCTTTCATGTGTAGCCTCTTTTATTTTTCAACATTGTGAGATTCATCTGTATTGCTATGTATAGTCGTAATTCTTTTTTTTTTTTTCCTGCCACAAGGAAGAAATTTTGACCTAAGAGGCAACCTACTCAGTGCTTTTTTAACTCATGGACTGTATTGACCCTTGCCACATGTGGATTAGACCACTTCACGGTCATCTGTATGTTTGTTTCCACGTCAATAATAAGCTTTAGGGTTCTAGATGCTCCCAGGAGAGTGAGTATGGTACCCAGCTGCCCTCTGATATCCATGATTATGGCTCCATTTGGAGTTGTCTCTCAGCAATAACGAATGTTTTCTTTCCCTTCTTCTCCACCTAAAATGCAAAATAATATCACAGCCCTAGGCTGCACACTTTTATGTAAAACAGAGCAGTCATAGGATTTTACTGGAAAGTTGATTTATTTCCGAGGATCATGAGAGTCCAAGGATAAAACTGGCATCTGGCCACAGGGAGAGCCCTTGACCTAGAAGTGGAGACAGCTTCAAAGCTGTGTTGGTTTATAATGGAACAAGGCACTTTTAACATGAATCAGAGCCTCAAAACTTTCTAGGGGCAAAAAAAAAAAAAAAAAATCCTAAAACTGTCCTCCAAAAGGAAAGGTAAAATCAATAGCTTGGGTTTTTCACTCTTTCAGATAAGCAATACTAAACCCTTCTACCAAAACAGTTGTTTAAGTCTAGCTTTTTTTTTTTTTTGAAAGAACAAAGTATCAACTGAGCTTAAACTCCTAAAGCAGAATCTTGATATTAATCTATGTTTTTTTTTAAGCAGCCAAACAGGCTTTCAGATGGTAAGTCTCTGAAAGGCTGCATGTGAATATGTAGTAAATGTAATTTTTCTTCTTTTTTTCTTTAGGCCTTGAGATGTAATTATTAAAGCTGCAAATGTCCCCAGTGATATCAGCTAGATAATCAAATTTGGATCACAAGAATGAAATAATCTGAAGTGTGCCTTTATTACCTTTCCTAGAAATAATTCACTTAAGATAATTCTACCCTCCCCCCCAACCCACAAATCTGTAACCAGACAATGGAGAGAGCCAGTAAAATTAGCCAGAGTAGTCAAAAGGATCAAATTGATTCTCAAAGCAAAGAATGCCAATATTTCTCCACCATAAAAATAGAATAAAACATTGCCAAAATCACGTGCAGGAACAAGAAATTAAAAGGCTGAATAAAAATGCAAAATTTAGGAGACGTTATTGCTAAAGTAGCCATGAATTACTGATTAACTTTCTTAAAAAAAAAACAGCAAAAAATAACATTTTTTGTAATAGTTGATTTAGAATATTTTTTGTTAGCAAACAAATGTACCCACTGGAAAAAAATGATCTCTGAATGTATAGGTCATTCAAACAAGGATATAACTGCTGCTGCTGCTGCTAAGTCACTTCAGTCGTGTCCGACTCTGTGCGATCCCATAGACGGCAGCCCACCAGGCTGCTCCGTCCCTGGAATTCTCCAGGCAAGAACACTGGAGTGGGTTGCCATTTCCTTCTCCAATGCATGAAAGTGAAAAATGAAAGTGAAGTTGCACAGTCATGTCTGACTCTTAGCGACCCCATAGACTGCAGCCCACCAGGCTCCTCCATCCATGGGATTTTCCAGGCAAGAGTACTGGAGTGGGGTGCCATTGCCTTCTCCGTTCCTTCAATAAGAAGATAAAAATCCCTTTTTGCTCCTACTTAGCCCTCTCTTCCAGTGCTATCAGTAAAGAACCCACCTGCCAGTGCAGGAGATATGAGAGAGATGGGTTTGATCCCTGGGTCAGGAAGATTCCCCTGGAGGAGGGCATAGCAACCCACTCCAGTAATCTTGCCTGGAGAATTCCATGGGCAGAGGAGCCTCGTGGGCTACATTCCATGGGGTTGCAAAGAATCAGACATGACTGAAGTGATTTAGCACACACGCACAACCCTCTCTTCAGTTAAGGACAGGAGAAATTCTTAGGCCAGAAAGGCTTAGGGTGGGAAGTTATTGTATTAAGACTGCTCTCTTTTGCCAATGCTTCTTAATCCCTGTGTACCAGTCTTCCTTGCTATTTCATGAAAAGAGGATCCCAGCTGGGCCAAATTGTGTGATAACTATATAATCTAGACACAGTCCCCAGGGGCTTAGAACAAAAATTAACCCCAAATATTTAAACTTGAAACCTTAAAAAAAAAATTAAAAAAAAAAAAAAGAAACCTTAGCTATAAAGAATATCTACAAACATTCAAGACCAGTCAGAGATTCTATCCTCTTACCTTACAAGAACTCAAGAGGGAAGATTACTATGAGAAAGGTCTTCTAGAATTGGACTTTGCTCTTCACGGATATGTCCGTGGGTGTTAAAACAGAGCACACATTGAACTGAGAAATAGATGTCTTGGGTTCCAGAACTGAATTTGCCACCAACCAGTATAGTCTCTGCCAATTTCTTGCAACTCTTTGGCGGCGATTCCTGTCTATAAAATGAAAGAAAAAAAAATTGAACTAGATTCTGTAAGGATCCTTCCAGGTCTAGTAATTGTGTAAGTTATATTTCTAGACCATGATTAAGGAATAGCCCACCCTCTCCCCATTATTCCACATCCACTTTTTCTTTCTTGCTGATGCACTGAGATAGTGTTGGGATTGGGAACTTAACTCATTTCCCAGTACCCATCTCAGGTCACTTCTTAGATGCAGAGTCAATTGAATATGCCTTAACATCCTATCTCCCTAAGTTCCTTTCAGAGAAATACATTATCATATTTGGTCCTTTTCCTGGCATTAGAATTCCCATGCTGTTCTATGGGAACACTAGGTCAAAACAAAAAGTATGAGAAAGGCTAGGTTTAGGGTTCCAGGCTGCCATATGTGTTTGTGATGTTCCCCGGAAGACTCAGAATCCATAAATAAATGGATTGCACTCCTGTTAACCTTTGGGAGTTACCAAGTGGATCATGTCAGTGTCGAATAACTGTAACTAGAGCTCGGAGGACCATCTGAAATAGTGTGTTTTAAAACGTCATCAATGAGACCTGACATGTGAGAGACTCTTCCTGCACTAAGAACTGCAGCGGATGCCACATGGAAGAGCTGCAAACTGGAAGCAAATCCACTCCATCCTACTATGAGCCCTTCCTGTTTTGTCAGCCAGCATGGCTTCCTAAATCTCAAATTGCAGCCGAACTGTTCTGCAATTCCATGGCTAGCTATTTCGGGAGCCTAACACAGCAGGACAAATGTGTACAAGTCCACACAGTATGACAGAAGAATTAAAAATGTATTTACCATCTGTTGGTAGTTTCCTTGTGGGGCTCTTTTCCTCTCCTGCAGCCATGAATAGGGTCTTCTTACCTCCTCCCATCCTCAAAGAACAGAGTTCTGTCCTCAGATCTTTGGATGCAGAGCTTTTTTCCTCCCTCTTTTAAATTTCCCAGACTGTTGAACTCTGGAAGTATTTCAGCTTCTAGGATCGTTTCCAGCAAATATAAAGTGGAGTGAGTCTGTGAACAGGTGGTAGTGTGTTATACGCCTTTGTGTGGCCAGGTTACTTTGAGATCCTGGCCTTGAGTTCTGGTGACAGTGGCCTTTGGGCAGTTCAAGAGTAGAACAAGAGAAGTCAAACACAGGTCAACTGAAAGGAAATTAAATCCTTCAGTTAGGCTTGGAAACTCATGTGGGCCCTTTACAATCTATTTAGACCTCACTATGATGGGATGTCGGAGAAGGCGATGGCACCCCACTCCAGTACTCTTGCCTGGAAAATCCTATGGACGGAGGAGCCTGGAAGGCTGCAGTCCATGGGGTCGCTGAGAGTCAGACACGACTGAGCGACTTCACTTTCACTTTTCACTCTCATGTATTGGAGAAGGAAATGGCAACCCACTCCAGTGTTCTTGCCTGGAGAATCCCAGGGACAGGGGAGCCTGATGGGCTGCCGTCTATGGGGTTGCACAGAGTCGGACACGACTGAAGCGACTTAGCATGATGGGATGTGTCAGATTCCAGAAAAAATTTCTGACAGGAAAGGGTCATCAGAATGTGACCATGGGCTTCAAGTGAGAGTCATGGCAGCCATGTAGCAGCGTTGATAAAAACCATAAGCTGGAGTATAGTTTGGTAAGTTGGGAAACCAGTTAGGTTGCTTTGAAGCCACTTGGCTTATGTAGGAATATTCAGTCCTCAATAAGCATCACTAGTTTTAATTTCTGGGACATATATTATTCACTCAAAAATAAAATCTAATAGAGATTAGTTCTAAAAGTGTTGCTTTAGCCAAAATAATTACAATGCAGTGTTACGACTCCCCTTGGCCTGTATCCCTCAGGTAATGACTTGTTAAAAACTCTCAGGCTATGTGAGTGGATAGCTTCCTACCTTGAAACCAGTGCTGGGTGAGTTTGGACCTTGGGCAGGTCCTTTAAACTGCCAGCCTCAGTTTAATCATCAAAGAAATGGGAAGCATGATCTCAACCTCACCGGACTGCGGTGGGGATTTAGATGAAATGACATCTGCCAAGCTCTCCCCATGTTGCCTGGTAAGGAATAACAGCTTGATAAATGATAGCTTTTAACAATCATTATTATTGAAAGCTGGCGCTATGCTTTTTCTGTTTTTCCTCAAAACTTGCTGTCAGGTTTGTACATTGTCTTCAATTCTGGTTTCAAATTTTGTTTTTAAAAAGTCCTTCACAAATCTGAGCCTGAATATGAATTCAGCTCTTTTTGATTCAATCCCACTAGGTGTACCAGATATAATTAAGTCAAAGATCAAGTAAATAGAACATGTGGACACAATGCGTTGATTTTGGATTAGCTTCTCATGAGGGAATCATTGGGCTAGAACTTAAAACTCTGCACATAGTAGGTCCTGAAAAATATTACTGACTCATTAATTCATTTAAATGGTTGATAAATCTTTAGTCTGTCATGTGCCAAGGACTGTTCTAGACATTTGGGGTTTACCTGTGAATACAACAGATAAAACCTCTGCTCTCGACAAAAAATAAATAAAGGAAATGACTCAGAATGTTCTAAGGTAACACATTGATGGAATAACAGAGCAGAGCAAAGTAGATCAGTAAAGTCAGGGGTACAGTTTTAAGTAGGGTGGTCAGAGCAGGCTTTGCTGGGCAGTTTTTAATTTCCTAAGCAAAAAGGCTGAAGAAAGTGATGGAGCGAGCCATGTGGATATTCAGCATTCCAAGCCAAAGGACCAGCAAGTAGGAAAGGCCCGGAGGCAAGGGAGCACCTGATTTGTTTGGGGCCAGAACTGTGGGACTGAAGAGGAGAGAGAGAGAGAGGCAGGGTATCTGAAAGACAGAGGGCATCCCGACGGTGTGCAACCTCGGAGGTCACGGGAGGACTTTGACTTTGACTCTGGGTGGAAGAGTGACATTTCACACGCTTTCGAGCAGAGCTATGGCATCACCTCACGTAGACACCCGAGTCAGGCCTGAGGCCGACATGGTGGAAGCAGAGAGAGGATTTAGGAGTTCAGTCTGAACATCCTGATGAAGAGTGGTGGTGGTTCCGCTCCAGCAGCAGCAGCCCAGGTGGTGAGAAATGGTCCGGATACATTTTTAGAGGGTAAAAATTGGATTTGGGGGCAGGTTGGGTGTGGGGGTGTGAAAGAAAGAGAGGAGTCAAGGTGCTTATTGGCCTGAGCCCTTGGAAGGACGGAGCTGTCATTTCCTGAGATGAGTGTGCGAGGACTGTATCATCCATCTCACGGAGACTCTGAGAACAGACACCCAGGGATTCTAGGCTCCAGTGGAAGGCCTCCCTCCACCTGCTGTGGGAAGCCTCTTGAAACCAACGAGCTTCCGGGTGTGCTTTTGAAAGATGGGACTCAGAAAGACTGAGTTTTTCCTAAGCACTTTTAAAAGACTCAAATGAATAGTTTACGAAAAGGGCAGCAGTTTGGGGGATTGTATTTCCTCCTCCGTACCAAACAATTAATTGTGCTTTTAGTACTTTCCTCACCCCTACTCCACACAGAGAAATACCACTTCTTTTTCTTTTAAAGTTTTATCTATTTTTAAAATATTTGTTTATTTATTTGGCTGCCGTGGGTCTCAGTGCTGCACACAGGATCTCCCATCCTCACTGTGGCATGCAGGATCTTTAGTTGTGGCATGTGAACTCTTAGTTGCAGCATGCAGGATCTAGTTCCTTGACCAGGAATGGATCCCAGGTCTCCTGCATTGGGAGTGCGGAGGCTTAGCCACTGGACCACCAGGGAAGTCCCTGAAATGCCACTTCTCAAGAGGAGAGCTGCTGTGGCATCCTGGCACCAGTAGAGGGAGCCGAGGAGCCCTGGGAAGACCTTTGAGCTGTGGCCCAGTGTGGGAGAAGACAGGTCTATCTCAGACCTCTGCAACCTCTGTGCCTGGGCCAGAAGCCAGGTGTTTCTGGGAGGATGGGGAGGAAGTTCTAGAACTCTCTTGCCAGCTTTCCTATTCCACTTCAACTTTTGTTTATTGTTGTGGTCATGGCTAAAAGACCAAACACACATCCAGAACTGATTACCGATGTGTATCTATAGAGGAAAGACAGTGGGCCATGCATGTAAATACAGACAAGAAAGAAGAATGCAACGCATCTGTTGCCATAGCTCTTGTAAAAATGGCGTCTGAATTTCCTGGGGCTGTGGTAAAAAAAAATTGGGTGGCTTCAAACAAGAGAAATTTATTGTCCCACAATTCTGGAGACCAGAAGCCTAACGTCAAGGTGTCAGCAGGGCCCTGCTCCCTCTGAGGCTTTAAGGAAGAATCTTTCCTTGCTTTTTCTAGCTCTCCATGGTTGCTGGCCATTCTTGGCTTTCCTTGGCTCGGGGCAGCGTAGCACCAGTCTCTGCCTCCGTCTTCATGTCGTCTGCTCCCCCTCCCCCGTGTCTCTTCTGTGACTCCTGTTCTTAGGAGGACAGTAGTCATATTGGACATAGGGTCCACCCTAATCCAGACTTTATCTCAACTAATTACATCTGTGCATGCTAAATCACTTTAGTCGTGTCTGACTCTTTGGGACCCTATGGACTGTAGCCCACCAGGCTCCTCTGTCCATGGGATTCTCCAGGCAAGAATACTGGAGTGGGTTGCCATGCCCTCCTCCAGCAGATCTTCCCAACCCAGGGAGGGACCCAGCGTCTCTGGTGTCTTCTGCATTGTAGGTGGGTTTTTTTTTTTTCCCACTAGCGCCACCTATGTGGAGAGACTCTATTTCCAAATAAAGCCATACTCACTGCACTGGGGGGGACTAGATGTATCTCTCCGGGAACACAATTCAATCCACAACAATGGGAACTCTCACGGAGAACTGACTAGTGAAGGGTGCCACATAAACGGAGCGATAAAAGGAAAACAGTGACATGTGAAATTGTAAGCGGAGGTCAGACGGGTTTGGGAGTAACAGGAAATATTAGATAAGAGACGCTCTCATTTAGGAGACTCTTTCCATCTGTGCTTACGGCCCTGATTTTTTTCTTTTCTGTCAGAGTTAAAAAAAATTGTATAAATAAAAAGAATAAGAAAATAGCACTTCGCTGACTCACACATTGGGCAGAGCCACCAACTCCTGTGATAATCAGGAGACTTCGCAGAAATGTTGGTGCTTGGGTTGGATGCTGGAGGATGGGAATAAAATTTGCCCTGCAAAGAAGGGCTTCCCAGGTAGGGAGAAAGTATATGGAAAAGCACAATGTTATTTAGGCGATCCACCGTTTACGCCTTAAGCAGGGTGAAGAGTCTCTATAAGCAAGGCCCAGATTGTCTGCTTAATCTCTATTACTAAGAAATGGTATTAAAGAAAGGAAGGGGCAGAGATGTTTCTGGTTTTGATAAATGCACAAATCAGCTCACAGTAACCTGAAAGAACACTAGGAGCATCTCTAAGGCTGAGTTCGTTCTTGGACACATTTGCCAAAGCACAAATATGGAAACCCCGCCCTCAGCCAGATCCGAAGAAATCAAAAGGCTGATGTGGTATAAATTCCTCTGCCCTGATTGCATAAAGGAGATGTGCCAACATTTTTTTCTCTGATATATTCCTTTCTTCACAGAGAGCTGAACTGGGTTCTTAAAAACCTGATCGTGAACTGAGATAGGCAATTCTGAATCACCACCAGGATCTAGGAAAATTAACTCCTCACTGATCTTCCTAGATAAGCTCCCAATCTCGCTGCCTCTCAGATCAGCACTGGGATCTGGCGAGGTTTCTGCCACAGAGCAACTCCCTTTTTTGGCATAAGAATGTACAGGATGCCAGTAAAGTTCACGCTGGGTCATCTAAGTCTCTTTAAAAGCGCGATGATTCATTGCTGGGGGTGGGGGCGAGAGGAGTGAGGGGGAAGGAAGTGCTGAGCTGAGAGGCGGAGCGAAGTCATTATGAAATTGACTGCAGAAAAGCTGGCGCTGGGAGTGCTGGGGTCACATGGTCTTACTATTGGTATTTCAGCTACAAGTTTTAAACCAGAGGTAGGGGGAGGGGTTGGGAAGCATCACCTTGAAGCTTGATCGGCTTTCAGAGGAGATGCCTCCGTTGATGGCTGGCATGTTGATTAGAATTACAATGGGGGTATTAATTTCTCTTTTTATCTGACAAAAAAAGAAAAGTTCTCCCATGACAGTATGGCTAGCAGAATAAGAATCTGGCTGTAAGTGGTGTGAGTGAACCGTTTGTCTTTTTCTGCTTGATTTACTCGCATTCTAGCTGACAGGGTCTTCCATTCTGTGCGTTCATTTTTGTACTTAAAAAGGGATTGTTTGTAATTTACAGTTGAAGCCTGAGTGCTATTAGTCTGCTCGGTCAGAGAGCATGGATAGCAGGAGCAATCGCTCCATGTCAGTGCCAGGGCACAAAGCAAATTTGGATCTTCAGTCATCAGTCTTGAGAGCTCCCCAAAGTTACCCAGCAGTTAAACTCTGGAGCCGCCCTGAAGCACAGGGCTTCTGCAAATAACAAACTGCCTGACAAACCCTGCTGAAATCCTGACACGGACAGTTTCCTCTAGTTGTTTATGTCAAAAGGCAAAGTTTGCCAATGCATTTTTCTCTGACTCTTCCTCTTTGGGGTAAACTTGGTAAATTCCTCATAAAATAATTGTCTTAAACTCTGGACCTGCATTTGGATCAACTTTTCCTAGCCGAAACTGACTCAAGAAAAACAAAGGCATGGTGAGAGCTTATAGCTATGTATTTTAATGTCTTGAAGTCAGAATAACAATTTGATGGCTATCGTTGTCCCTGATCTTAGTTTGAAGGCACCGCAAGCTTTACCCTCACAACCCATCAACTGCCTCTATCTTAAGTGTAAACAATGGTGGCTTTGGGCTTTGGTTTTAATTTGGAAAATGTATTTCTTTTGAGGAAACAAAATGCCAAGTTGTTAATGACGTGTTTTTAATAGATTTCCAAATGCTCCTGGCCAATACTGAGCAAAGTTCAACTCATTCATTCTGAGCCTTAAAATGTTGTTAATTTTAATTTCATGTAAGAAGAGCTATGTTCTATAGATGCATAAAACCACAAATTCTGTTATTTTATAAGTCACTGCAGTACATTCAATGTTGATAATAGTTATATTGATGAAAATGTATCTAGGTCTTGCTTGCAAAATAAATGGTAATGGTTAAAATTCATCTCATTTCCTTTTGACATGTGCTATTGTACTAAATATATTAGAAATTGTTAAAAAAAACCCCACAGATTTCCTTTTGGCTTTGATTTGTTTTCTAGTGAAGCAGTAACTGTATATTTTTCATTATCCACGCCTAAAGCCATTTCTTATTAAAAGATGTCACCCTCAACCATTCAGCTGTCACTTCAGAAAGCGTGTGCTTTCTAAAACAGAGAACAAGTTTTCCATCAGCTTCCCAGGGTGGCAAAGTATCTGAAGCCTGTCCCTACGCCACCCCGAGAGACTGACTCTTAACAAATTTTTAGTCTAACATAAAGCCTAACAAATTTTAAGCCTAGCATATCTCAGGATTATGCCTTTACCAACAGCTTACTCTCAGAGATCATTTTAATAAGGGGTAAAGTGCATGTTGGGCTTCCCAAGTGACTCAGTTGGTAAAGAATTTGCCTGCAATGCAGGAGACCTGGGTTCAATCCCTGGGTCAGGAAGATCCTCTGGAGAAGGGAATGGCAACCCACTCCAGTATTCTTGCCTGGAGAATTCCATGGACAGGGGAGCCTGGCAGGCTACAGTTCGTGGGGTCCCAAAGAGTCAGACATGACTGAGTGACTAACACTCACTTTTCAAGGTCAGTGTTATACACTGCAAGGGGGGAATCTCAGGAAGGTAGAAAAGTAACCAAATTACCTACTACACTACTGCAATAAGATCGCCAATTATGGTTCTTAGAACTAATTCCTACACCTCCCCAGCCCCACTGACTTTACTAGTGCTACGCATTAGAAGCATAATGGACACATGTCATTGTAAATCTTATAGTAGTCACATTAAAATGTAAAAAGAAACAGGTAAGTTAATTTTAACAATATTTTAATGTAATCTAATATATGTAGAATATTTTAATTTTAACATTTGATCAATATAAACATTGAGATACTATATGAATTTATGTGTATATATGTGCATGTATGTACATGTTCTAAGTCTTTAAAATCCAAGGTATATTTTACAATTACAGCCCATCTCAAGTGCTTAACAATCATATTGGACAGTACAGACCTATGCTAAAGCACTTGTTTTTGTTTTCACTGTGGACAAAATCTTATTTAAAATTGCCTGATATGTGTACTATTAAGTCATAAACTGTCAGCAGATGTTTAAACACAATGATTTTAATTTCACTCTTGACTATTGCTGATGTCACTTTCATTACCCAGAAGCCTGTGCTGCTACAGTTTGGTGGAGGGTCAAGAAAGCTGATTCAGAAGCATGTCTTTTAAGAGTCTCCATGCCAAGAACAGAGCCCAGTGACTTCAGTTTGGGTGTGGTGAGTTGACCTCAGAGTCTATTGTGTGAGTGGTTTTCACTTTTGGTTTTAGTTTATTTTACTTTTCTGGTCTCTCAGCTTTATTTGGAAGTGCAGTCTAAGGAAAGCATATTGGTTTTGTAAGCACGCTATGGTTTGCTCAGATTTTTAAATGGTATATATAGGCTACCACTCTCCTTATAATACCATAAAGAACTGTCAGTGTTTCCACTAACTTTGGGGGTTTTATTACACAACCATAACAAATTGCTGCAGGTTGAAATTTGGCAGATCTTTCTTTAGCCTGGAGGAAATTCTTTTTAACAATTTTTTAAGAAAAGATATAAATTATTAAATGCTGATCATTTAAATTTACTGTGATTTTTTTTTGGATAGGCAAGGATATCAGATAAAATATATGTTGTATTTTTACATTTTGGTTGTTTTACAAATTTAAAATATTAATATTAGCTTTATAAATAACTTTGGCTGATGATTTACACAATTGCCTGACCCCCAACCAAATTTTCAATGATCCTAGTATTACAGCCTTGTATTTGGAAGTCTGATCAATATACTAATTCTGAGAGGTACTGGAACAATCAACTATGAATCTTTTAAGTTTCATCATGGTAAAAATAGGCATTTTTCAAAAGATAAGATTTGTTTTGCTGTGAGCTCCTTGCAGACGGAAATGTCTTACTCATCTTTATAGTCTCAGGGCCTAGTTATTGTAAATGCAAAATGAACGGCTGCTGGTAAATAAATGATAAACACAGAAAAATATAGCTTGAGAATGAAGACTGTCTCTGTTCATAAGTTTCTCATTTAAGTATTCACTTATTAAATATTTACTATCTAATAACTTTGAAAAATCTTAAAAACTATAAAGAATATGTTGCTGGGTCTTCAACCTCTATGATTTCCCTCATTTCTGAACAAGTCAGTGGGTTACTGACTTGTTCATTAGCATTAGCATTAGCATTAAGTCACTTCAGTCGTGTCCGACTCTGTGCGACCTCCGACTCTGTGCGACCCCCGACTCTGTGCGATCCCACAGACGGCAGCCCACCAGGCTCTGCCATCCCTGGGATTCTCCAGGCAAGAACACTGGAGTGGGTTGCCATTTCCTTCTCCAATGCATGAAAGTGAAAAGTGAAAGTGAAGTCGCTCAGTCGTGTCCGACCCTCAGCAGCCTTCCAGGCTCCTCCGTCCATGGGATGTCCCAGGCAAGAGTACTGGAGTGGGTTGCCATTGCCTTCTCCAAACTTGTTCATTAGTAATAAGTTAATGACTTGTTCATCATTAAACAACTCAATACTGTTCAGGCATGAGCCAGTTCCAAAACTTTTTAGAGGCTGAGCTTTATATCCTGTCTCATCCTTCTCCCAGAAGCACTGGAAGATGCAATGTGGAAGGACTGTAAAAAGTATGAAAAGCTACACTGATATAATGGAAACATAAATCTACCCCACTGCAAACATAGAGGGTAACCCCCTAAGATGACTGTGAAAGTAAACACTGAGAAATACCTCTCCTTTCAGCAACATATCTGATTCCAAATGAAGTGAACTTATCTGATATCATATTGGGTTAATTGACCCCAAGATTTTTAGAGAAACAGGAGTGACTCTTGCTTGTCTTACTCCATGTTGTATATCTTTATTTTTCACGGCACAAAAGATAAGGCATCTTTCTCAAGTATGACTGTTGAGGCCCACTTTAAGAATTCAAGCCTGAAACTGTAAATAATTATATCTATATGCCACTATTTAGCTTCCAATCCATTCTATTACTTAGTTGTTACAAGCTGCTGAGCCCTTTGTGTTTGCTTGTCTTTGAATTGTGTAAGAGGCTACTTCCAATGAAGACATATTCTACAATTAAAAAGCCCTTGCGATTTGGAGGGCCTGTACACTTGCTTTATTAAGCACTCTTGTGCTCCCTCTGCTGCCCTGAAGAAAACCTCCATGTCCAAGACCCTGGTATATTCCTTACAGAGTGTTCCCTTGGCAATGATGATGCAGATTTGTGCATAACTCAGAGCCCTTCTGAAATGCAGTACTGTTTGACCAAAGCATAGAATGTTAATGATTTTTCATTTGAAAAGTGCAAAGTAATAAAAGGGAAGGGAATAAAAAGGAATACATTGAAGAATCAAGTTCCACGTTTGTGAACAAATTCATCTAGACAGAGCCTTGGAGTATAGGCACTCAGGAATCACTGTGGGGTTGGTGGGGGTGGGGTTGGGGTGGGGTAGGGGATGTTGGTTACACTGCGATTCAGTAGGTCTGGGGTGGAACTCTCTGAATGTCTAAAAAGCTTCCAGATGCTGCTCTGAAGACTATGCTTTCAGAAGCACGATGTGATATATAATTATATGATATAAAATATACTTGATAGGCCATTTTAAACCTTTAAAAGTAGACATTACCCTAACAGTGAAGTAGATATGAGTGTTTAAGCAATGCAGAAGACAGATTAAGAGGAAGAAGGCTCAGCAGGCCTTATTTTTCAATCTTTAATTGCAAAGTTCAACTCATGCTGGCATGAATGTAGTACCAGGTTTATGAATAGAAGCATAGTACTACCGAGTTGCTTACTGGCTTCTTGAAAACCCTTCTTTCACTGAGTTTTTATTTGTTGGAGAAGGTATTGTTTTTAAAGAAATCAGGGCCAATTGTGATTGTACATTTCATATTTTGCCATCTGAAAATACAACATTTCAGTACTAAAGGTAATGAAACTATATTGTGAGTATTATGTTTATGTTGGACCTTCCTTGCAAGAAGAAATAGTTACAGATTTTAATGGCAGATTATGGTTTTAACCTTAACGGCTAAGTAAGTAAATGACACAGTTCTTATTAATTGTTCTTTCTGTTTGGGTAATAAACATATTTAGCCTCCTTGAGGGAACATTTAAATTAATTGACTAACTGTAATCTGAATTATGTGTTTTAATTTGTCTAAGGTTGTTATAATAACTGCTTGCATCAGTGTAATAATGAAAGTATTAGCTTTTTTTTTTTTACCCCAAATTGTCTAAATGTAAGATGTCTAAAAATAGAGTGGAGGTGGATTGGACAATCTGCAGATTAGGAGTTGGAATGAAAGCATCTCAATTAAGCCAAAAACATGGCAACCAATATTTTCTGTTATAAAAATATTTTAGATGAA
Source organism: Oryx dammah (assembly GCF_014754425.2). Taxonomy (NCBI): domain Eukaryota; kingdom Metazoa; phylum Chordata; class Mammalia; order Artiodactyla; family Bovidae; genus Oryx; species Oryx dammah. The sequence continues at coordinate 11,681,560 of NW_024070195.1, read as the reverse complement.
TTTATTTTTTTATGAAAGCTGTTTGAATCTGAAATGAAGAGCAGAAGTCCTCTTTTTATTCACAGGCCAGTAATAATAATACCTGCCTCACAAAGCATAGGTCTTTTCCGTGTAGAGCCAACAGCTTCTACTCCTTTCAGAAACCAGCTCGGCCAATTCAGGAGAAAAGATATTATTACCCGGTTATTAACCTTCACCTTGATAATGCTTGTCAACGAACACAACGCCAGGCAGAGCCTTTTCAGGAAACTGATTTTAATTGTCCACTAGAGGCTGTAATGAGACCAACAATGTCACTTTAGACCAACCCGGGCTTTAAACTGTAACCATCATTGATTTTTAAGTGAAAAAAAAAAAAAAGTTGTAGAAACAGTAGTAGTTCTTTTAAAATAGCCATATATGTGTGCATGGTATTTCAAAATGTGAGAAACATTTCCGGGGCACTGCACCTTCCTAGTTAGGATGCTTACTTTTATTTCTACAGCACCTTGGTTCTACAATACAGTTGTTTAAAAGTTGACACATTTCTCTTGGTGATTCTGTATCCTGCTTCAGTTGGTGACTAACGGTTAGATCATAAGTAAATTAAGCCAAAAGATTTCTCAAATACAACTTGCAGTCAAGTGGAGACGTCCAGAGAGAAACTTACGTGGAGGGATCCTATTTCTAGCCATTTGATTCAAAGCACCTGAAAAAGGTCAAATGTTGCCCCGACACCTACCGGCCTTCCAGAATTATGTGCAGCCAGGAGAACGCCGCCGCACTGAGCTCCCTGTAGCATGGCTGTGCCTTCTCCTCCTCCAGGTGGCACACCTGTTGGCCAGGTACCACCAGTCCAAAGAAGAGTCCTTCCCTTCCAGCTAATGCCTGGCGGAGGTACCCACGGAGGGACGGGTGGCGAGGAGCTGAGAACCGCATTTAAAAAATTGAGTCCAGAGGAAGTTCTTACCGCGCGGATTCACGAGAACTGCCATCTGATGCTCGAGTTGCTTTCTCTATCTTCTACACTGGTTACCTCATTTCCGATGAAATTAATGATCCCGAATTAGCGGCGAGAGGAGTGCGCGGGTCGTCTACCCAGCCTCGAGCTGGCTAGTTCCGTGCTCCGAGCAGATTTCCGGACCTGCAGAAAGAGAAAGGAGAGCAGGGTGGTCACCAGCTTTCACAGGCAGGAAAGGTGAGGGTGCACGTGGAGACGGGGGGTTGTGGGGGAGGATCCTTAAAACTTTCCTGAGTTGCCAGCCAAGGCGATCCCCGCGGCTCGGTGGGCTGGGTTCCAAAACGCCAAGGCTAAACCGGTTTGAGGGTTAACGTGCGTGAAGGTCGGAGTCAGCCCTCTTAAGACGCTTCTCCGCACGCCTGGGACGAAGGGAACGTCGGGATCGGAACCGACCCACCTCTCCTTCCCCAGAGGGGATTTCACGGGCTTGGGTTTGGAGTCTGGCACCCCTCGGAGAGTCCCTCCAGGGTGTCTGAGTCGCACCCAGCCTGTGCCTTCACAACTCGATGCAGGGACCCGAGGAGGCGCGCGAGGACCGACCGGCCACCGCTCCAATTACCTCATCGCTTCAGCTCCCCGCCCCTTTCCCAAACCTGGAAGAACTGTCCCCTCCGGTCCCGGTCACCGCTCCCGCCCCGCGTCCCCCCAACCCCCCCGATCCCGAGCGGGTCTCGGGGAAACGCGCCCGCCTCCCCGGGGGGACTGCCGGGCCCGGAGATGCGCGCACCCAAGGGTTAAGGGCGCCGGCCGGCGGCCGCGCCGTGCGCTCTCGGTGCTCAGAGCGGCTCGCCCCGCCGCCCCGCCGGAGGGTGGCCCTCCCCAACCCCCCCGAAGTCGGATCCTTGAGCTGCGGCGGCGGCAGCCAACTGCTCCATATTTGGCTTCTATTACACATTTACATACTGGAGCGAGCAAGCGAGCGAGCGCGAGAGAGCGCGAGGGAGGGCGGGCGGAGGGAGGAGGGAGGAGGGAGGGAGGAGAGGGGGGAGGAGGAGGAGAGAGCAGAGTATACCGCAGACATCATTTCTACTACAGTGGCGGAGCCGTACAGGACCTGTTTCACTGCAGGGGGATCCAAAACAAGCCCCGTGGAGCAGCAGCCAGAGCTACAGCAGCCGCAAGACACTGTTTCTCTCCCTCTGCCCCCCCTTCCCCACGCAACCCCAGATCCATTTACACTTTACAGTAAGTGGCTATTTTTTTTTCCTCCTCCGATTCTTTCTCTCCCCCCTCCCCCCATCTCCTTCTCCCTTGATTTAGATCAAGATCCCCCCCTACCCCGCTCTCCCGAGAGGGGCAAAAGCAACAACCAGCAAACAAACCCCAAACCCCATTCGGCGGCACGGAAAACAGCTGGAAGAAGAGCGAAGGAAATCGACGCGTCGTGTTGTGTTGTGGTGTGTGTGTGTGTATGTATGTGTGTACATACACCCTTCCCCGGCTCCAGCCTCCCGGGCCGACTTCCCCAGCTGTGGGCGCTGAGACGACCGGCAGGAGGGTGGTGTGCAGGGGCAGGGTGGGCGCCCGCCGGCAAGGGGGCGCGCCCGGGCGGGGGGCGCGGGCGGGCGGGGAGATCCGCGGCGGCTCCCCACTACGGCGGCTGCCGGTCCGATTGCCAGTGGGGAGAGCCGTGTCCTCTTCCCAGGAGGTGGCGTAGGGGGGAGGCGGCGGCCGGGGGTCGCGCTGCCCCCTCCTCCTGCCGCCCCCTCCTCACTCCTCTCTTCGCAGAGGGCGGCAAGAGCAAGCGGATCTGGAAGAGGGCTGGCTTTTCCGCGGGGGCCGCTTGGCCCCGGAGACCCCCGGGGCGGGGGTCTCCCCGCGGAGGCCGGCCTGGGCCGGCGCGCGACGGCGGACCGGGAGGGTCTGCGCCCGCGGCCCGGCCGGGAGTTTGCGCGCGCCGCCGGGCGCTGGGATCGCGGGGGCACCGAGGGAGGTGGGCAAGGTGGGGACGGGCGAGCGGTGCCGGGAGCGCGGCGGGAGTAGCGGTGGCGGCTCGGGCGCCGCCGCCGCCGCCCTGTCGTACGGCCGCTTCCTGATCGTGTGCAGCCGCCGCCGCCGCCCGGAGCCGGGAGCCCGCGAGCGCCCCAGCCCGGGCCGGCGCCGGGAAGCCGCGGCGGACGCTACCCTGCCCGCGCCGGGAGTGAGCGGCTGCGCGGCTGCTGGGAGGGTGAATGAAGCCGGGAGGAGGGGAGGGGGGAGGCGGCGGCGGCGGAGGAGGCGCTGCGGGCGCTGGGATGCGCCCCGAGCCCCGCTGCTCGCTCACTCTGGGCCGGGCCGGAGACTCCGCCACTCCCGCGGCCGCCGCCGCCTCCTACGTGGTTCCAGCGCTGCGCGCAGGCCGGTCCCGCAGGGGGCAGGGCAGGGGGCCGGCCGGGCGGAGCGAGAGGTGAGGCGGCGGCGGAGCGCGGCGTGAGTGTGTGAGTGCGTGTGTGTGTGTGTGTGCGCCCGCGGGGGAGGGGGCGGCCGGGCCATCGCGGTGGGGAAGGGGCCCCGCCGTGGCCGCTTGGCTGACTCCGCAGCGCTCTGACCCCTCCTCGGCCACCCCCGCCCTCAGGCCGCCTTCCTAAACTCCGCGGCTGGTGCTTTCATTTTATTTCAGACCACGTAGGGGGCTGACTGGAAGCGATGGAACAATTCAGGTTTTCTAGGGAGATTGAGCAAGAACCTTAGTGGGGGGTGGAAGTAGGGTGGTGGTGGAGATCCTGCCAGAAAACAAACAACAACAACAAAAAATCAGTTTCTAAGGACTAGTGGGGTTCAGTTCAATCCCGTGGCTGCTCTGTTTTGTTTTGCTTTCTTGGTATATAATCCTACAGATAGGAGGGTAATATAAATACTTCGAGAGATTGGGAAATTGCTTGAGTAGTAAGGCACACACACAGAAAGCCAGTCGGAAGCTGGTTATATAATGCGCGATGTGGCTAAGGAGAATGGCAAGCTATTTTTATTTTGTTTACCGTATGCTGTGCAGTAGGGACTCCTCCGAACTGGTTCTGTCCCCGAAGAGATTCTTAGCTTCCCTGTGAGAGCCACAGGATACAATTAGCAAAATTAGAAGACCCTATTACACCCGCAGAATAAAAACTAATGGCTTAGAGTGGCATGCTCCTTGCACATCCTGGCGCTTGCACGGGAATGTGTGTATGCAAATAAGTTCTCCTTTGGCAATCTCGTAGTCACATCTCAATGACATTTGTGTTTTATAATGCAGGCTGTTCTTAATATTTAAACATCACCGTTACATATCGCTCGAAGCAGCGGGTACTTGGTGGGTTATTTTTAGGCACAGCTAGTTACTTTTTCGACCGTGTTAGCTAAGCCATCTCATTTGGGTTTCTGACGAACCCTGCAGTTCCTGGAAGCCCCCGTCTTAAGCCCACCTTGTGGTTTATTTGGTGGATGAGGGTAGTTTGACACTTGAGCTTTTTTTGGAATGGAGCGTCTTCCTGAAGAAACCACCGGAGAGAAGGATGAGAAAACCCTGCACATGAACTCTTGGAAAAGGATTGCACTGTAAGGGCTAATGCTATGGCATTTAATCTCCTCTGATTGCCCTCTAACTGTGCCTGCATCAGTCAATATTTTAGCAGCTCCACAGATAAATGGGTTTGAGTGCCACCTTCTACAGAAAGCAGAGGTCGAAGGGCTCCCCTGAACCTTCCGCCTGCCTGCCTTTCTCATCTCGTAGATACCTGTCAGCGGGTGTAGGTTTTCGGTGCACTTACTCCATCCCTGATCACTCGTGTAATTAGATCAGGCTGCCATGGCAACAGACAGTGTTCTCCCGTCCATTCAGGTGGGTTTGTCTGTGCCTGGACTACTCCCAAGTGTTTGATGCATAGTGTTTGTGCTGCCCCAACCAGATTAGAGACTCTTTACTATTTCAGCCGCATCTTCTTTTTGTCACTTTGGATGGGAGACGCTGAATGAGGCTTCTAGCTACTCAACTTTTATAAAGGAGACCAACAAGCTGTGCTTACTGGGTGCAGTATGTAAATACATCTCCCCAGACCGTGAAAGGAGGCTGACAATCCTGCTTGTGAACACATCAACAAGTATTTGGTACTTGGTAGAAACCTTTCAGAGCTGAGGAGCTGAGGAAAGCAACCTTTCTCTTGCAGTTTGTCTGGTGCCTTTGGCCTTGCAGGCATTTAACCCTTTCAAGTGCAAAAGAACTCATCCTTTAGAACCCAAGCTGCCAATAGTGGGGTTTTTCTAAAGGATTTATTCAGGGGAAGTAATTTATTTGAGAAGGATATTCCCATTGTCATATTTAAAAACTTTATGGTCATCCTAATGACAAAAAAAAAAAAAGCTACTGGCAGTAGGCAGTCATTCTGAATGTATTCATTCTTAACTTGAATTTCTTGGCCAGGATCCTTACCTTGGAGGTAGTAAGTTAAAAGGTTTTTGTCTCAGGTAAGAGATGATACAGGCCTTTAGCTGGTAGACTGATAATGTTTGGTGCTTTTGCACAGTAATTTGTACTCTATTTGGGGATAAAATTTAATGAGCATTTAATAACAGTGAACAACATCCTGCTCTTTGCATTAGGCGGCCACCTTAATAAGCCTGCTATGCAAAGAAAAATAATACTGTTGGGGAAAAAAAGGAAAGTAGCTTTGGTTGCTGAAGGTCTGTGTTGCTCAGGCAATCCAAATAAGAGGGAGTATTTTAATAACTCTGATATTTGAAAAATAAATAATTGAGAATAATAATGTCTGGATGTCTGTGTGACCCTGCTAGTCAGTTTACAGTTTTACAACCCCATAGCTAAACTGGTAAATCCCTTTCTTTTTTTTTTAACCTCTGGGGCCTTGATTGAGAGAGCTATTCAGTGTTCCTCACAGAGGTCTTATGAGTTTCTACCCTTTAGTGAGTCTATGCAGTTGGTAACATGATTGCGATCTGCTCAGATCAAGTGTTGCTGTGTTTAAAGCAAGCCATTATTTCTAGAAGGTAAATAGATGGGAGAGGCAAGGATATAAAATGAAGCACAGAAGTTTAAGTTTTACACAACACCTTGGAGGTCCTGAATTACATTTTACCATGTACAGAAAAACACTTTACTGGTAGCCAAATGTGAATGTGTATTTTTGAGTGCACAAATAAATTTGTGTTAAAATGTATCAAAAATGTACTTGATTGGGAACTGTGAAAATCTTCCCCTGTGTATCTTCCCCTTCCATTCTGGATTTCATTTTAAGAGGGTTTGATAAACAAGTGATATTTAATCAGAAATATTATTACTAGGCTTCCTGGCCTCTAAATTATCTTTTACTCTTGCAAATAGATTCAAGAACAACTCTTCAGCCATCAGACTGTACATGTAGCTGGCCTTACGTTTCAATAGGCCTGACTCAGTTGTCTGGGGGTCTCGGGAAAGGCCAGCCTTAAGAGCTTATTAAAATATTAATAAACATGCTTCTGTGCCTTCTTGTTTTGTTGTCATTACAGAGTTTGATTCACATTCCTTTTGTATAATGTGCCTTTATTTTTTTTCCATTCTGAAATGTCAAGTGGATTTTCTGTTTGCACTTACCTTGAATGACAGTTTTTGATGACTAACGCATGGTAACACCGGCTCATTTTGTTTCCTATGAGAAGTTAGTCAATAAACATGTTTTTACTAAAAGCCTGAAATTTAGCGAAGGTAGGAGTGAATGTTAATTCTTTAAACTATAGTTGTCTGCAAGTAACACATAGTTTCGATTCTGAAAAGCTTAAATACGTGCATGTGTAAGATGACATAGTGCAGCAAGACAGAATATTATTTTTATGGGGAGACAGATGATTTGATTTCCATTGCTTTACATCTTTTGATATGTGCAGCTTAACTGCTTCAAAGAGCAGATTTAGTTCTGCTTATACTTCCCAGCTTATCAGAAGCAGGCTCTCCTTATTTTGTGAAAAGATCGAAAATAAGAAATCATAGAAATCCCAAAAGAGATAATAATTTCTGTTCTAAGGCGTTCCACACAGGACTGCCCTTTTTTAAAGAAAGAATTTTGTAGTCCTCAATTATGCTGTTCAAATTTTAATTTCATTTAATTCAGTTTAATAAAATACACATTCAAAATTTCTTTAAGAGGTGATAAGTGTATACTCCGTGTTAGTTTTAAGAGACTATTTTCAAATGTTGGCTGAAAGAGTTGTAATTGGATCAAGGTTTTAAAAATATGTAAATACTTAAAATTCCAGGAGTAATAAAAAGGCTTAGGTAAATAATCTTTAATGGTGGAAACAGTTTTCAGAAATCTCTTTCCTATTTCATAATTTATGTATCTTTGTCTTTATCACTGTAGTAGTATATTTTATAATCCTTATAAATCTGAACTTTTCAGGCTAATGCTCTATAAATACGTGTACTACGTATTACCACCTCAAATGTACTAAAACATGTTTAGAACTACTAAAGACAAAAAAGCAACAAGCATTATATCCTCTTTGACATATTTGATGGGAGCAGAACTGTTTCATTGATTTTTTAAAAATATAACTTTTAATGCATCCCATTTGTGAAGTAATGAAAAAGCACTGGTAATGGCAATAATGCAAGCAAAAATTGTATACTAAAACTGAACATTACTTTTCAGAAAACTCATTGTAGTGTAATCACAACTTGAGGCTTCAGGGGGCAGAGGCTCCTCTGGTGATGGCATGTGGTTTCAGGCTAAGAGGAAGTTCTCTTTTTTCTACTTAGGTGCTCTTTAACGGATACCTTTTGAGTTATTTATCAGAAGTTTTTAGTCATCACTGTTATAGCTGCTAACCTGTAAATGCTTATGCTTCTAGCATTCAAAGAAAATGTATTTTTTCTATCACCGTGTATGGCACATTTTCTTTTATTGCACCCTTAACTTTGGGCTACTCTCCCTGAAGTATTTATGTTTTCTTCTGTATCTACATTATTTATGTATTATCTGCTCTTTACTGACTGTCACATCTGTATTACTTAGGCTACCTTTCTATCTCCCGCTCTTTATAGTATTGTGTTATGTTGCTCTGCTGTGCTTTTTAAATATTAAAAATTCTGTTTTTAGTAGATATATTGTCTTAAACAGTCTATAGGCTGCTTTATTGTATGTTGTCTGTATATTTTTGCGAATCCATTCTGCCTTGCTTTTATTTTTGGTTTCTTCCCTCTGATAGAACACAGCTAGTTATGTTAACTCTTTAGTTACTTTAACTGGTGTAGCAACACAGATACTTTTGAAATAAGTAGGCATACCGACGTGAGAGTAAATTAATATTTTACAGCATTTGCATCATGTTTGACTGTTCTCTGCACTTCAGCAGAATAGGAGGAGACTGTAATTTGGACTCTATAAAATCTTATCTGCCAGGTGATAGGTAAATAGGATAGTGTGCACACACATCGATACACAAGCCAACACTCTCAATTGTTAGCTCATAAAGCAAGCACTCTGCAAATCCATGCTACCTGCACATTGTTTGAAAATGATGATCAAGGATTTTGAGGCTTCATTTGAGATGTTACTAGATAAAATCAAGATCACCCCCTGGCCCTTAAACCAAGTACTGTGTAAGAATAAATAGAATATTGTGAGCTTTTATTTAACTTGGCCACTATTAATGTTTGTAACTCAACAAGCTTCTTACTGGAGGGCTTGTCTTCCAAGGACTTCAGAGGTGTGGTAGTCTAGAAAGGCTTCTTTCTTTCTCTACACTTAACTGTTTGGGATTTCCCAGGTGGCGCTAGTGGTAAAGAACCTGCCTGCCAATGCAGGAAACCTAAGAGACAAGAGAGGTGGGTTCGATCTGTTCGGAAGATCCCTTGGAGGAGGGTGTGGCAACCCACTCCAGTATTCTTGCCTGGAGAATCCAGTGGACAGAGGAACCTGGTAGGCTACAGTCCATAGGGTCATAAAGAGTTGGACATGACTGAAACAACAGCACACAGACTTAACTGTTTACATATGGGGAAACCAAGGCCAGAAAACTTCTGCATATCAGTCTCTGGCATGCAAAAGATGCTTAAATAAATACTTGGTGAATGGATTAGCTAGAAGTAAGAATACTTTGGCTACTATTCATTACTTTGCAAAGTGTTGGAAAGCAATCGACATTATTTTCCTTTCCAGCTGGGCTGTGCTCTTAAAAATAGTGAGTGTGTATGGATGAAAATAATCATGAGATGTGTTGCCATGTACCCAAGGCTAATTGGCTCACTTACCTGTTTACAGATTATTCACATTGGAGATCATATTCATAGCTCCAGAATAGTTTCTTTCTGACACCCAATATAATCCTGGGCCTTCTCCTTCCTACTGTTACCTGGCGTGGGTTTAGGAAACCCAAACTAAATTTAAAACCAGCCTAAGCAAATATGCAGATCAGCTCCAGTCATGAAAGGCTGAAAAAAAAAAATCAGTCCAGCAATGACGAGTTTGGGGATTAGTTTATAATATCTGTGCTCCTGATTCTATTTAATGTGGACAGTTGGAAACTACCAGTATTTAAAAATATGCTTTGAATAGATAGGAAAGTATGTTAGCAGATCGAGTCCTCAACTTCTTCCGTTTCTATGCATAGGTGTTTACCTCACAAAAACTACTACGAGCGCCAGGCTCCCTGATGGAAAGGTATATGGAAGATAGATTCATTCTCTTTTATTCATCCATTCACACATTCACTCATTCATCCTACAGTGGGTAATCTTTACTTAAACATGCTCAAGATGTTATAGCAGAATGAAAATCAAGTAGATGTACATTCAGTAATTAAATCCTTTAAAGTTCAGAGGAAACTCTAGTGAGTATATGCATACTTAAATTTTTTTTTTTCTGCATTTGATTCTTTTTTTCTATCTCATTAGACTGGTATGCTAACAGCTGTGCTCTGTGTCATGATTGTGCCTAAAGTTGCATGTTGATAGTACGATATACCTCATGAAAATTAGACTCTGGCTCAATTACTATTCAGTCCATGCCCATTTCCACCTGATAGTCCCGTGATGACCAGCATGTGTTTGTGAGGTGATTCATTAGAATCTTAGAGAAAAGATTGACAGTAGCTGGCTCAAGTGGAGAGACCAAGCTTTTAATTTGATTGAAGGGATGACCTTTTTGTGTGTTGGCCTCCCTCCGAGCCCTGTTGAATCAAACCAGACCTGCCTTTTGAGCTGGCTGGTGCCTGTGTAATTCTCATAAAATGATGCAAAATTTGATGTTCTTGAAGTTTAGATTTCCCTGCATGGTGTCTCCAGGTGGGATTATTATTACTTTTTAAAGCCATTCATGCTGTTTCTCATTTTGGATTTCCTCTTCTGCACCCCCTGGACCACTGCAGGAGGATCTGGCTGCAAATCACCGAGGTGTTCCATTCAAGCTGCAGATTTGTCTGTCGTCTTTGGACAGCAGTCTCCTCCTCCACGGCTGCTTCGGGGGAGTCCGACACCCATCAGGTAAGAGTTTTGCGATGCTCTGTGGTTTCTGTCTGAGGATAAAGTCTGGCCTGGGAAAATCGCCTACTAGTCGTACTTTAGCACTTTACAGACTGTTGAAGATAATTGTCTTTGCAAACTTGTACTGTGTGGGAAATTGAGAAATCGCAGAGGTTTTTTTTTTTTTTTGGATTAAGGTATCCTCCTTTTTGATTTATTTGGTTGATGATGTAGTCTGCCTCTGCCTTGCTGATGGTTCATTATTGTGTGCTGGGGTTGAGCCTGATCATTTTAATTGTCACCTGTACTTGGAGCTGATGAGCAGGTTTTGTTACCAAACGGTTACCTTAAGTCACTGTCTCCATGTTTTAGGTTGTGGTTGTTGTGTGACCGCGATGCAGGGAGATAGCTTGTTGGTTCGGTAGCAACCGATGTTGGTTGGGTCTTGAATTTCCTTGTGTCTGTTTGGGATTTGACAACTTCCTGCTTTCTCCATGTACAGTAAATTTTTCTGACCTGGAGAGTCATGCAGACACAGGGTGGATGCAGGGTTGATGACTCATGGTTCTCTGTTGAAGGGAAGGCTGCCTGCCTAGAATCAGGAGAGCAGGGGAAGTGAGTTTGAAATTGGGGCAATAAGGGCTTGGGAACACTGGTATTCGCAACCAGAGGAGATTGTGAAATCGATCCCCTCTTTCTGTTTGCCTTGGGAGTAGTCCTGCTCCAAGCTGTGGAAATGGACTAGTTCAGAGGTTCTCGAGCCTGGCGGGACACCAGAATCGCCAGGAGAGGTTAAAAAATAAAGAAAAAAATAGAACCGGGACTCCACCCTAGACCCACTGAATCCAAATGAACCAGAATGGTCTCTTGGAGTCACACTGACGTTCCACTGCTGTGGCATGGGCTGGATCTGGTGGTCTCTGGGCAGCTCTTCCCAAGTCATGTTCTGTTTCTTTCCCTGATAAGATGCACCAACCACTTTTATCCAACCTTACATACAGAACTTTGGATTTTCAGCTCATGTTTAAGAGGCAAATCCTTGCTTTATCAGAATGTTCATTTTGAAACTGATTCACTAGATTTCTTTAAATAAAGAGCTTGCTCCTTGCCCCTGACACTCTGCTTCTAAGGTCCAGGTTTTTAAGTTCTATATAAATTCCATGGTATTTAAAATAAGGACGCGAGACTCTGGAACCAGCCTGTCTGAATTTAAGATGTAGAACTGCCGCTATGACCCGGGGCAGTCCTGTAACCTTCCTGGGCCACAGTTTCTTCATGTGTAAGATGGAGATCATATGAGAACTTTCGCTAGGGCTGCTGTGAGGTTGGAATGATGTAATATTTGTACACTGGGCAGAATAGTAACCTGGTATATAGTTTATGATCCATGAACATAAGCTATCACTGTGAGCATGTGACTTGTCTTGACAGGGTGATTGTAATGTTTTTGTTTGGTGGTGGTTGCTCCTTAACCATAAGTGATGAGGAGTAAGTAAACATCCCTGTACCTTGGTCTTTGGACCAACACTGGACATTTGCAGCCCTGAAAGCCAAAGGGCCTTTTATTTATTTTTCTGGATTTTATGTTAGTCTGCCTCGATTCCTGACACAGGATCCCTGTGTGTTGTTTTTCTACTGTAGGATGAACTGCTGAGTTGCAGGCATAAGTGAAGACACACACACACACACACCTGAATGATTGAAGTACGGTGACTCAGGAAAGGGGATCAGTAAAGTCCTACTGGGGTGCAAGGCAGGGGAGGGGGGAAGTTATCACACATGTTCTGTCCTTGTGAAATATGGAACTGGGTACTTTATATTTTATGGGCTGTGGGTTAGGGAGGTGTCTTTTAAAAGGAAATAGAATAACTCCGGAATTATGTGCAGAGGGAAGCCTCGTGAGGTCTATAAGTATCAACTCCATTGAAAGGGGTGCAATGTCTTATTGCTAGTTTCTCTCCTAGGGGTATTATCCATTTTAGGCAGAAAGTTCTCACATTGACATTTTTGGGGAAGTAGCTTAATTGCACATGTGGTTAATACATATGCAATTTTTTTTAACCTGCAGTGTTTAAAGAGAGTCATGTGTTAAAACAAGAATGTCTCAAGAATTTTATTATGAAAAAATCAGGCAGCAAACAGTCCTGTCTCTCAGTCAGTACATGAAGCTTATTGAGGAGAGATCCAGGTTTTTGTAGTACATAGTACAGTGCATTAAGGGTTGTAGGAATGTTTGTATTGTATTACTGACAAAGCAGTACAGAGTCACCTTGAGTTTTAAGCAGCTGACATGTCCTAGGATCACATTTAAAGGAAGCTTATAAGTATTAGCTAAACACGTTGCATAAATAATGGCCTCATTTACAGTCCTCACAACTGATAGCTAAATGTGAGCAGGGAAACAGTATCATTCATGTTGTACTTTGTTATAGTCATTAGTTGTTTTTTTTTTTTTTTAATAAAACCTAGATTACAGTTATTTTAGTTTCTAGCTATTTTATCAATACGATGTTTTTGTTGTTTACCCGCTAAGTTGTGCCCGAATCCTTGTGAACCCCATAGACTGTAGCCCACCAGGCTCCTCAGTCCATGGGGTTTCCCAGGCAAGAATACTGAAGTGGGTTACCATTTCCTTCTCCGGGGGATCTTCCTGACCCAGGGATCGAACCTGCATCTCCTGCATGGGCAGGCAGATTCTTTACCACTGAGCTACCAGGGAACCCATATCAATGATATAGCTATAGCAAGTTATGACTTACCTCCTTCACAGGCATGGTCTATATGAAGAAATGATTCATTCATTTAATCACTGTGTACTTTTTTTTTTTTTACTACTGCACAGAGTGAGTAAGAGCTACCAGAAGGAGGTTATATTCTTTGTGGTCAAGTAGGGGAAAGAAGACGTGCTCTAAAATTACTAATACAGAGCAGAAGGGGCCGGGTTGTGCTTACTGGGGTAGGTTCTAACACAGAGGGAGTTCAGAAGAATGGTGCTGAGTAGGATGATGGGGAAAACTTGGAGGAGGAAGCACCATTTGAGTTGAACTCTGGAGGCTGGTTAACATTTCTTTGGGAAGAGGTGGAGAGGGCGGAAGGATGACTGTTTTGGTGGCTGGGCCCTAACAGGCAAGTAGCATGGTGTGTAATCGATCAGGCCGTTTTGGCGGAGGCCCAGGTGCTGCTGGACTTCTGAGTTGCCGGAGTCCAGCAGACACTAGAGAGTGTGGGAAGAAGATTGCTGGGAGGTCCAATCTGGAAATAAATTTGGAGGAGCCACTGGCCTAAAAGTGATCTTTGAGTCTGGGCTTTGGGTTTTTGTGCCTGGTAGGAAGTTTACCAGGCAGGCGGGAATGAGTATTCTCTCAGCAATGAAGTCAGCCAGAGTGGAATATTTGAGGGAAGGTAAGAGGCAGTGGAGGCAGCAGAAATGGAACACTGGTGTGACACAGCCTTTGTATGTTTCCTGTTTAAGACCTGAGGCAAAGAGAGAGTGGGTGGGAAAATTGGGATGATGCCCAAGTAGATAATGGAGTGTGGCAAGGGGGAGTGTCTTCCCTAGATGCTCAAGTACCTTGGAAACTCAGGGCTGAGCTTCAGCTCAATGAAATTTTGTTGAAACCTTTATTCTTTAAGACCTTAAAAAATAAAGTAGAAACTGGAGCTAATTTTAGCCAGATCTAATGTGTGTGTATGAAAATGAATGCTGCTTTTGAAATTCAGCATATGCAGTATCTCTTTTCATTTAAACAAATGATCCCTCTATTTTCCTCTAAACAGTTTTATTAAGAAGATTTTCAGTGAGGCCCTGTACATGTTAACAACAATTCCAGCTTTGCCTTTGATCTTTTCCACCGTGGATTTATTAATCTCATACGATATGCGTAAATCACATTGTGCCACCTACTTGATTCAGGAGCAGTTGTTCATTTGTGGTAATTCATTTACTATACTTTGACAAATCACAGTAATATGGGTATGTTTGATAACTTCCATGTGGACTCTTGAATGTGATGTGTGTGTGTTAGTGTGTATATGTGTGTGTGTGTGCTTAGTCACTCAGTTCTGTCCGACTCTTTGTGGCCCCATGAACAGGACCCCACCAGGCTCCTCTGTCCATGGGATTCCCCAGGCAAGAATCCTGGAGTGGGTTGCCATTTCCTTTTCCAATGTGTGTGAATATTCATATGTATACACATTTATATATATATCAGTCAGTTCAGTTCAGTCGCTCAGTTGTGTCTGACTCTTTGGGACCCTATGGACTGCAACACGCCAGGCCTCCCTGTCCATCACCAACTCTCGGAGCTTGCTCAAACTCATGTCATCCAACCATGATGCCATCCAACCATGCCATCCTCTGTCATCTCCTTCCCCTCCCACCTTCAATCTTTCCCAGCATCAGGGTCTTCTCCAGTGGGTCAGTTCTTCACATCAGGTGGCCAAAATATTGGAACTTCAGCTTCAGCATGAGTCCTTCCAATGAATATTCAGGACTGATTTCCTTTTGGATTTCCAGTGGATTGACTGGTTTGATCTTGAAATTCAAGGGACTCTCAAGAGGCTTCTCCAAAACCACAGTTCAAAGCATCATTCTTCGGTGCTCAGCTTTCTTTATAGTCCAACTCTCACATCCATACATGACCACCGGATAAACCATAGCCTTGACTAGATGGACCTTTGTTGACAAAGTAATGTCTCTGCTTTTTAATATGATGTCTAGGTTGGTCATTTGGTCATAGCTTTTCTTCCAAGGAGCAAGCATCTTTTAATTTCATGGCTGCAATCACCATCTGCAGTGATTTTGGAGCTCCCCAAAATAAAGTCTGTCACTGTTTCCATTGTTTCCCCATCTATTTGCCATGAAGTGATAGGACCAGATGCCATGATCTTCGTTTTCTGAATGTTGAATTTTAAGTCAACTTATTCACTCTCCTCTTTCACTTTCATCAAGAGGCTCTTCAGTTCTTCTTCACTTTCTGCCATAAGGGTGGTGTCATCTGCATATCTGAGGTTATTGATATTTCTCCTGGCAGTCTTGATTCCAGCTTGTGCTTTATCCAGACCAGCATTTCTCATGATGTACTCTGCATGTAAGTTAAATAAGCAGGGTGACAATATACAGCCTTGACGTACTCCTTTCCTAATTTGGAACCAGTCTGTTCCATGTCCAGTTCTAACAGTTGTTTCTTGACCTGCATACAGATTTCTCAGGAGGCAGGTAAGGTGGTCTGGTATTCCTATCTCTTAAAGAATTTTCCACAGTTTATTGTGATCCACACAGTCAAAGGCTTTGGCATAGTCAATAAAGCAGAAGTAGATGGTTTTCTGGAACTCTCTTGCTTTTTTGATGATCCAATGGATGTTGGCAATTTGATATCTGGTTCCAGATTACGTATTTCTGGGCCTCCCTGGTGTGTCAGTGGTAAAGAATCTGCCTGCCAATGCAGGAGACACGGGTTCGATCTTTGGGTCAGGAAGATCCCCTGGAGGAGGAAATGGCAGCCCACTCCAGTATTCTTGCCAGGGAAATCCCATGGACTGAGGAGCCTGGCAAGCTACAGTCCATGGGGTTGCAAAGAGTCATACATGACTTATGACTAAACAACAACAACAACATATATATTTCCAGCTGCTAGCCACAGCTTTGTGAACAATTTGGCTTCTCATTTATACTTTATAGAAAATATAGGATCAGTGAGCCTTGGCTCTGGGGAGAAAGATCCTAAGACTATATGGTTCAAAGTGAAGGAGAAGGCTGGAAATTATCCGGTTGTATTGCTGTTATGGGGGACTCAGTCTTAATATAATTAAGGAATATTTGAGGACTGTTTATTTATTTTTTAACCTGTGTTATTTCATTGGGCCTTCTGTATTCCCCTAATTGGCCCAGAATGAGGCTGTGACTTACCTAACTTTTATAAAAGACCAGAAGGTTAAGATGCTGCTGCTGCTAAGTCGCTTCAGTCATGTCCGACTCTGTGCAGCCCCAGAGATGGCAGCCCACCAGGCTCCCTCGTCCCTGGGATTCTCCAGGCAAGAACACTGGAATGGGTTGCCATTTCCTTCTCCAATGCAGGAAAGTGAAAAGTGAAAGTGAAGTCACTCAGTTGTGTCCGACTCTTAGCGACCCCATGGACTGCAGCCTACCAGGCTCCCTTGTCCATGGGATTTTCCAGGCAACAGTACTGGAGTGGGATGCCATTGCCTTATCCAGAAGGTTAAGATAGGAGTGATATAACTGGAGAAAACAGCTCAGCAACTCCAGAGGGGTGCAGACGGTGCTGTCTGTAAAGATTTAATGAACATCTAAGGTGTGAAGGGCGTTATACCACTAGACCCTAAAGGAAATAAAGAGATGATTCATGGTCCACACTTTCTGTGTTGTAACTCTTTTAATCTTCACTGCCGTGCTTCCAGGGCAGGCACTGCTATTATCTGCATTTCACAGTTGAGGAAACTGAAGCACAGAGTGG
Source organism: Oryx dammah (assembly GCF_014754425.2). NCBI lineage: Eukaryota > Metazoa > Chordata > Mammalia > Artiodactyla > Bovidae > Oryx > Oryx dammah. Next base: position 11,664,681 of record NW_024070195.1, on the reverse strand, counting down.
TTAAGTCACTTGCCCAAGACTGCCCAGCTGTCAAGAGGTGGAGTCATGCTGGGACCCCAGCCTGTATTCTTTGTTGCTGCCAGGCACTGTCTCTCAAGCCCCCAGCCCCGTCTGTAAGAAGGCAGGGTAATGCCCAGGAGTAGCATTTAAAGACATGGCAGAGGTGTGGAGGTCAGGCTCCCGGAGGTCAGGATCAGGGGAGGTTGGGGCCATGAGCCCTCCTTTTCGAGCTTGCCTGTCTGTCCAGGGTCACCTACGAGCTGTTTTGCGGTGGTGGTTCCCATTCTTTCAGTCTTCGTCCTACCTCCCTGAGATTCCTATGCACTTTCAATAATTATTAATGGAAGAAAATGATGACCGTGGCATATGCTTATCTGTGTTTCAGAGGACTGGCTTAAGTTGGGCTCCAAATGTTTGGTGTCCAGAGTTCCAGCGAGGTGGTGAACTTTTGACTCTCAAAAAGAGCTTCACTGGGTCCACGCTCCACTTGCCAGATCTGGCCGATTGGAACTATTTTTGTCTCCAGTTTGATAGATGGGGGGTGGCACCGAATCCAACTCTTAAGAACAAAGCATGCAGTGAAGGGAGCTGACACCTGCCTCAGGGATCCACTGGGAGGCGAGTGCTGGGTCCTCTCCTGTCCCTGCCCCTCCCAGTCTCACCTCCACTGGACCAGAGAGGCATCCTCACTGACTTATGTCAACAAGTTAGAGAAGCAAGATCATTTTTCTCTCTCAGCCTGTGCAGGGAAAACAGAGAGCTTGTCTTTCTTACACTGAAGGAAAATTACCAACGTGGTGATCATTTTGTAACATGTAGAAATATCGAATCACTCTCTCATGCCCTTGGATCTAACGGAGTGTTGTAGGTCAATTATACTTCCATAAAGGAAAGAAAATTACCATGGATTTTCTTTCTTTTTTTTTTTAAAGTGTCTTCAGAGCCCAGTCTTGCTTTGTAGACGCACAGAACAGAAGGATTTAGGATTTACTCTTTGTGCGTGAGGCTGGCAACCCCAGCCTACAGCCCAGCTGTAATCATATGTGATGCATTTTATTTACAGATTAGGAAGCTCTGACTCTGACATATGACTAACGGGGAAGCTCCTCCCTTACAACAGTTGTATGTCATCTGCTTCAGAGAACTAATTGCTTGGCAATTCCCCTTTGGTAATTCCCTCTTTATTTTCTGATGAGTTACTTAACAGTGACGGGCTTGTTGAGCGGAGCGTTGAGTTTAATGTGTGCTCCAGAAACTCCACTGTAGGCCTGGGGGATATGTTTTTCGAATTCTGTTTAGCTTTACTGAAGGAACACTGAAACCATTCTATGGCCTGTTAATATTTCACTCAATACGAGGTTAAGTGTTGAGCGCTGTGCAATTTTCCAAAAGAAATCAAAACCAGGCTTTTTTTTTCTTTTTCAGCGTGCTCCTGTGCATTTGAAAATTATTAAAAAAGGAATTTAATAGTTATAGAATGTTTAATGCTTTTTTTTTCCCCCCAAAAGCTTTCACATGGAGTGGCTTTCCAGGACTCTGTGGCATGAATGGGGTGTGGTGGAAAGCTGTTAGACCGGTTTTGGGGAGACCAAGAGTTTCTTTTTAACTGCCCTGCTGCAAGGTGAGTTGGACCAGCCACCCACCTTGCTGGGCCTCAGTTTCTCCATTTACAGTAAAGCAAGTGGGTGAAAGAAATAAGCACACAGGCCCCTTCTTTCTCTCACCAGGCACAGTTCCATGAATAGATTTTATTGTCATTCTTCCTCTTGGTTCCATACCTCCTCCCCCCAACCAGACCTTTGCTCTGTCAAACATCATTTGCTGTTGTTTGACTTTGTTCCATTTTGTATTTAATTAGAATTTACATTTTCAGCTATTATTGTGTCACTGTTTATAAAGTAAGTCAGAAGGGGTGTCTAAAATCATCTATCACCCCATCTCTATTAGTTTTATACCTTACTGCTTCCTCAACTTCTCTTCCCTCTTCTTGCTACCGTACCCCAAACAACATCCTTTTCTGGAGTGGCTGTGTTATCGCTGGAAGGAATCTTTCTGCTAATTATGGATAATTTCTTTGCAAGGAGAGCGAAGAATCTCTTCTCTGCAATAGCGTCAAGGGTCACATTTGGCTTTTAATTTGCAAGTAGAAATCATTTTTGGGTGCCGTTTGGCTTTTACCTGCAGGTGTAGAGTTGAGGCTGGAGGTAATTTCTTTTTTCTTCTGCATCCACTTTCCCAATCGGTGTGCACAGACCATTACCTTGTCTTATTGGTTAATTTGTAAGCAGTTGGTACTGATGTCTCCTGATTCATGGAATGGTGTTTCTAGGCAGCCAGTGCAAGTAAAAGAGGTGACATTTAAGAGTCTTTTTGTTTTGTTGTCTTATTTGTTTTCACAGGGAGGGAGGAAGGAAGGGAAGAGGCAGGATGTAGAACGGTAAGAAGTGAAGTTTTTTTTTTTTTTTAATTAAATTTATTTATTTATTTTTAATTTTTACTTTACAATTCTGTATTGGTTTTGGCATAGATTGACATGAATCCACCACTGGTGTACATGCGTTCCCAAACATGAGCCCCCCTCCCACCCCCCTCCCCACAACATCTCTCTGGGTCATCCCCGCGCGTCAGCCCCAAGCGTGTGGTTTTGAAGACAGGGAGATTGAGGTCTGAATTCTGGCTCCGGCTCCTTAGATGTGTGTCCCAGGCCATATTTCTTAAGTCTGTGATCCTCAGTTGTAAAGTGAGGATGATGACATCTATCCCACAGGATTGTTGGAAGAATCAAATGGATGTTCACTTTTCATAAGTCTGTGATTCTCAGTTTTCTCATCTGTAAAGTAGGGATGATGACAACATCTATCTCACAGGATTTTTGGAAGAATCAAATGAATGTTCACTTTATATTGCATGGTAGCTCAGTGGTGAAGAATCCACCTGCAGGAGACACGGGTTTGAACCTTGATTCGAGAGATCCCCTGGAGAAGGAAATGGCAACCCACTCCAGTATTCTTGCCTGCGAAATCCTATGGACAGAGGAGCCTGGCAGGCTAGTCCATGGGGTCACAAAGTCAGATACGACTTAACGACTGAACAACAACAAAGAATATCAATATATAATTTTATAAAAAGAAAGAAGGGGAAGATATAGAATTTAAGGACCATAAGAAAAAAGCAAAGGAAAGAGTTGTGTCTTTGGGGGGGTGGGTACTAAGGGTAGGAGGGTCTCTTCAGAGCCCTTTGTGGTCAGGTTTAAATCCGACATGGACCATTGAGACTTGAGAGGATGTAGACAGCCTTCCCTGATCTGTGTGTGATGCTCTCTAGAAGGTCGATTTGCTCCATAGAAGAGGGAGTTCACTGCTATAGAATGGATAGAAATACTACATTCTAAATGCCTGTTGCCTATACTTTACAACAGTAAGAGGAAACCAATAAAAGCAAAAATTCCCTTTGATTCTGATTATCCCAGTCCATAAATCATAATTGTTGTTAGGTGTTGTCTTTTAGTTCTTGACAATTTAACATATATCTTTTTTCACTTTTGCTTTTTCTGTTTAGCATGAGCATTCCAATTTACACCTTCAACTGTGCAGTTATCCTTTGCAAGGATACTATAAAGTTGTTTTCTTTTAATTTCAGTTTTGTATTATTTGTGGACGTTGGAGTTGGTTCTAATTGTTTACTGTTAGAAAACTGCAGTGAATACCTCTATACACTTAAGTATTTTCTTAGGATTACAGTCACATCAGAAGACTTAATTCCTTGATAAAGGGGCCCTTGCTCTGAATACTTTATAACAGACAGTATTTGCATTGTTACTGATGATATATGATTGTCTTGCTTCGACCTGATTAATGGTGAGACTTACTCTTTTTTGGCTAATTTAATAGCCTCCTTGGCTTTAAAATATGCATTCCTTTGATCTCTCTCAGTCATAGAACATTTCCATATGTGTTTATTTACTGATTTTCTTTTACACAATTAGCAATGAGTCTTGATATTTTCTCATCTGTGTCTCTGAGCTCTTTGTGTGTTCTAGATATTGATCTTTTTTAAAGTCATATGTACTGCAGCTGTTTCTCCAGTCTGATTTTCTATTTGGATTCTCTGACTTTATGTTGTAAGAAAGTTCAAGTTTTTTTCATAGGATGTCTCTCTTTTCTTTTGTGATTGTACCCAGGGCCAACCTGGAAGGACAAAGAGGGGTGACCCCAGGTCACACTCTGCCCCAGGCTGGTTAGCGACTTGGCTTGGCTGGAATAGTTATCCTTCTCATCTGCCCACTTCACCCCCTGGGAACCTCTCCATGTTGAAGCCCTGCGTGTGTGCTAGGTTTCTGTTCTATCTGACTCTGTGTGACCCCAAGGACTGCAGCCCACCAGGCTCCTCTGTCCATGGGATTACCAGGCAATAGTACAGGAGTGTGTTGCCAGGCTCTCCTGCTGGGGATCTTCCCGATCCAGGGATCGAACCGGAGTCTCACGTCTACTGCATTGGCAGGCGGGTTCTTTTCCACTAGCGCCACCTAGTGCTTTTCCATTGCGTAGGGCCCTTTCTACTTTCTCACCCACTTCTCACTCCTTGACCTTGATTCATCCTGGGCCAGTTTTCTAGGTCAGGGGTCCCCAGCCTCCAGCCACGGACCCAGTCCCAGTCATTGCTGGTTAGGAACCGGGCTGCCCAGCTTGAGGTGAGTGTCGGGTGGGCAGGCGGGCAAGCTGTGGAAGCTTCATCTGTGTTTACAGCCGCTCCCCATCGCTGGCATTACGGCCTGAGCTCTCCCTCCTGCTCAGTGAACGCAATTAATGTGGTGCGCTTGAGTCATCCCTAAACCATGCCCCCCTCCTCTTGTGTGGAAACGTTGTCTTCCACAAAACCGGTTCCTGGTGCCAAAAAGGGGACACGGCTCTTCTAGGTGTCTCGTCTCCTCTGCCCGTCGTTGGGGCTCTCCGCCCTCTGTGGCTGACCCTCTTTCTCTCGGGGAACTTGGGGGCCATGCAGGAGGCCTGGCAGCCACCGTCACAAGGGCCTGGAGCCATCAGTCTGGATTTTTAGGCCTGGCTGAGGTTGACCCCTTCTCCAGGGCTCCCCAAACCTTCTGCTCCCTTGGTCTTAAAGGCCTCCTGCGGATTTGACATTCCTCACCCTGCTCGGCCTCCCTGCCGTTGCAGCTCTTTCCTGGAGAGAGCTCTTCGGGCAGGAGGTTGGGAGCAGTTTCCTGGGTCTGGAGCTCTGGGGGGCGTCTGGCCTCCAGGCCTGCACCGGGCCCAGCGGCTCTGCTGACCTGCAGTGGTCTGCTGCTGCTGCTGCTAAGTCGCTTCAGTCATGTCTGACTCTGTGCGACCCCATAGACGGCAGCCCACCCGGCTCTCCTGTCCCTGGGATTCTCCAGGCAAGAACACTGGAGTGGGTTGCCATTTCCTTCTCCAATGCAGGAAAGTGAAAAGTGAAAGTGAAGTCGCTCAGTTGTGTCCGACTCTTCGCGACCGCATGGTCTGGGATGTGCTAAATCCTTCCTCAGTGGTATTCCTCTCTGAGGCTGAAGTGGACATTTCCTCTTCTTAGACATCTGTTTGCATCTCTGTTGTCCGTCCGCCTCTCCTTGGTTTTTCATTGACCTTCTGAATACTTAACTTTGTCCTGCAAGTTTAGTCCTGTCCCTCATCTGTTGCCCCTTATTTGCTTCAGTCATTTAGTTTTCTCCTTCCAAGTGCCTTGTCCTTTCTTATTATATTATAGGATTTAGCCATGCTCTTCCCCTTCCCTACCTGCCTCTATCTGGGGGGCTCACTCTGGCCCATGCCTAGAGTCTGGGTTTGAAATCCTTTCCTCCCAGGACTGGTTTTGTGTTGCCTGTCAGGCCCCCTGCTCTTCTCCTTTTGAAACATTCCACATCTCTTTTCCCAGCGTGGAAACACCAAGGACCTTTGTCTTTCCCCTCATTCTTGGCAGCTGGCACCCAGTAGGGCTGCAATAAATGTTAAGCATTTCCCCTATAATGTGGGTTTTCAGGATACAAATTGGATGTGATTTCATCTATTTATACAGACCATGACTTAAAGGATTGTGGTCTGGAACCAGCCTGGGGCCTCATGGACCTCAGTGGTGGAAAAAGCTGTGGTGTCTTTGGGTTTGAATACTATTTTGGTTTGAATACCGTTGTTTGTGCATCAAACAATAGGTGATAAAGGTGAACAAAATTTGTAAAAAAGCTGTGCTCAGGAGAAAGAAAAGCCCAGTGATGAATTTTCTAGAATGAAAGTAATGGACTAGAATGCTGGATTTGCTTAGGGATATTTCAGTTTTGTAATACTGCACTTATAGCCATGCCAAACACTATTATTATTGAACATTAGTGCAGGGGAAAAATTACTTTTGTTTTTGAATGTCTAATGGAGAAGGCAATGGCACCCCACTCCAGTACTCTTGCTGGAAAATCCCATGGACAGAGGAACCTGGTGGGCTGCAGTCCATGGGGTCGCTAAAAGTCGGACACAACTGGGCGACTTCACTTTCACTTTTCACTTTCATGCATTGGAGAAGGAAATGGCAACCCACTCCAGTGTTCTTGCCTGGAGAATCCCAGGGACGAGGGAGCCTGGTGGGCTGCTGTCTCTGGGGTTGCACAGAGTCGGACACGACTGAAGCGACTTAGCACCAGTAGCAGTAGTTGAATGTCTAAAACTGTCTTTCTCTGTAATGAAAATATTTTCCTGTTGGATTTTGATTATATGAGAGGATTCTTAGGAACACCACCATCCTGTGGGATGAATGAGCAGATTCGAGGTTCACCTCCTTAACCTCTGTTCTTCGCTTCGATCAGTCTCCCTATGCGCATGCTCTTGTGACCCGGCTCTCCAATGCAGGTGAAAGCTCTTGATAGGATAATTTCCCCAGGGAGATCATTTTATCTGAAAGAGAGTAGTTCTGGAGACTTAAGCAAGATGGGTCAAGTGGCAGTAAAGCACCCCATGGACCGGGGAGCCCTAAAACCCTCCTGCTTTGACCTGCTCAGGAGGAAGGGGGCTGGTGGGGTGGGCCAGCTGCTGAGCGTGGTATTCCCTGCCCCTTTGAGTGCTCACCTCCTCTGTCTTGTCTTGTGAGTTTGTCTAGAAGTTGCCCTGCTGCTGGTGGGTGAAAATGCCTCTTCCAGGTAGAGGATGTCCATTGGCGATCACTGATGTGAAGGTGTGTGTGCTTCCGACGGAGGTTCTGTAGGGAGTCTGTCGTTAGAAACAGCAGCCCGGGGCCCTTTGTCCATCACAGAGCCCCAAAGCCCTTACTGCCTTGCTCTCTTCTGGCAGGTTCTCAGAGTGGGGCAGAATGACCGCTGGATGCATTTGGAAATTTTTCCCTTTGTCAGGGCTCCATTCCCGATTCACCTCTGGAGCTGCCTCCGTGGCTGTCACCCACACCATTGAGAAGTGTGACCCCAAGTTGTGACTTTTGTGGGGAGACAGTCTTTTTATAGGGAGCTGGGAAAAGAATGTTTCCTTTCGGTGGCTGCCTCTGCTGCTTGATCCGACATTTTTCATAAGATTAGCAGGTTTTTTTTTTTTCTTTTATAAGTGGCCTTAGGCCCCTAAGACCAGTTATCTATTGCTTGTTGACAGGAAAAAAAAGATGATCTAGTTATTTATTTAAAAATCTCCATCCATAAAACTTGGCTTTTTATTGCATTTGAAGGAAATATAGTGATAGCATCTAAGATCAAATTTTGTGTTTTATTTTGGCTTTCCTGTTCTGTTGAAGCCTCTGTAACCCTTTAGTCCTCTGTCTCCTGTTCAGAAGGAACAGGTTTATTATTATTATTTTTTCCATTCCAGAGTCATCCAAATGAACAAGACTATTTTAACGATCCTTGTAAACAGATCCAAAAAAGAGGAAGAACTGTTTACCCGCCCTCCCCGCCCCCCTCACCCCAGCAAGCCTTTGATCCATTTTGGTCATCCTGGAGATTAGAATGGGCCAATGTGAGTAAGAAACAATCTGAAATGAAGAAAAATATTTTTGAGTGTGTCCTTGAAACACGAGTCTTACCAGGAGTAGATGAGCCTTCTCCAAACAAAACTCTGGAAGTCACAGTTCATATCATCTTTAAGCCCTGGAGAGAGGGTTATTAATCTATGGAAATGAACAAACACTCACTGTTTGCTATTCTGCTGTGCAGAGAACATTCAGTGACCTGACTAATCTCAGACTTTCTTTCTTTAAATGCTACCCTTTTTACTCTTTGCCCTGAAGTCTCCAGAAATGATTTCCTTAAAAAATTAAACACACACACACACACACACACACACAAAACTTTTCCATTTTAAATGTGTAGGATCTTCAAAGACTTTGCTGGGATGAAAGTTCTGTGTTTTCCCGTTTCTCCAGTAGGACTAGTCACAACTACCCTTTTCTCTTAGCAAGGTTTGGCAGTCTGAGCCTCTGATTTAGTAAATACAGCCCTAAGGACCACAGTCATCTGGACCATGTACAGTGACTAGTGTGTCATGGGTCCAGCTCAGAGGATCATAGCGTATCACAGGAGTTGGAGTGCCTTGAACGAAGGGTTTCCTTGGATGGTCATCGTAACTCCTTGAGCAGGCGGTATCCTCTGCATTTTCTAGAGGAGGGAATGAAACCAAAGAGGTTGACAGGTTTCCTCAGTTCCAGGGACTAAAATGCATGTGCCTGGGCTGTCTACCCAGACCTTCTGACTTGCGTGAAGTTCAGGATTTTCTTCATCACCTTGTGGGGCCAAGATCTCTCAAGTCTTAGGCATTTGCGTCTCTGAATTTGTAGACTGAAAAGTCAGCTTTGCTTGATTGAAGTGACATAACAGCAGTTCTGAGATAGAGCTGGAAAGATGGCCAAAGAGGATAGACCCTTGAATGTAAGCCAGCCCTTCTTGCCTGTTGAAACATTTCTTTATGAGTTTTGATGTTGGTTCTTATGCCTAGCTTGAATTTGACGGATGGGTAGAGAGTGTTTGTTTTTTTCTTCTGCAGTCATTGCACCTTTAAAGTTGAGCTTCTCAGGCTTTATTTCCTTTAATGCAACAGTGTCAGCAAAAAAACCCCAAAATCAGGAAATTGTATTGATCTCGTCTATGGAATCTTGAAAATTGATGCCATCTTCTCTGGGAAGTCCTTTCCTGTGTGGAAGGGAAGACAGATTACTTCCAGATAGATAGGTCCTGTGTGTCTTTCTGCTGGATGATACAGAAGCAAGTTAAGGAATCCCATGCAACCCCCTGTGAATCCAGTGTACGCCTTCTGGCCTGGAGAGACACCGGGACACTGGGTCGTGATCGCTTTGATGACAATCCTCTACGGTCCCATGACATCTAGCGGTTCATCTTTGAGTAGAAATCACCATCTATCTCTTGATGGCAGAAGCACGTATAACAACTATCACGGAGCCTTTTCTGTCTTTGCAGAAGTAATTGATCGCTGATGGTCGACTGTGCTGTGGGTTTCAAAAATACTTAGAATCTGATTCGCCCTGAGACTTTCTGAAGCTAGAATTTAGATGTGGAATCTTCTCCGGTGATTCTGCAGACCAGACAAAGGCCATGTCTCTTGTAGGTGTCCTCGCCGCAGTCTCTTTACAGATTTTTCCTAGGTGTCAAGACACTAGAGCCTGGCTGGGGAGTTTTGCTTGGTGACGGAGTAGCTAAGAATGTTTCTCTCTAACAGGTCACAGAGAGTGCTGGTGGACAACTCTCCCTGCCCCAAGATCTTCGGTGGAAGTCCACGGGACTTGGTGTCTGGGCCATTCAAAGTATATATGAACTCACCAGGAGGCATAATGCGTCACCATTTAATTCTGGGCCACCCTAAAGGATGACACCCAGCTTCAGAGACCTCCTCTTGGACATCATCTCTGAGATCCAGTGTTTTAGCTCCCCACTGTCTGAAATCTATTTCTGACCGAGTTTGAGCTGCCCCGGCTTTAGGCATTCAATGGCCAGGACCGCGTGGCAGCGACACACCGTGTGTTGCTTTCAGAGCAGCAACTCCTTCCGAGCTCTTATTGAGTCTTTACACAGATATGCTAGAAAACAGGCACCAACCCATTCTTTCCATCTTGGCATTTGCCCACAAGCCTAGTCCTGGGATGACCTGGCACAGAGGCGGTGGAGGATAAATTCATCTTGTACAGACTTGTTCCTGCCAGTTCTAGCCTGTCTGTCGCCACAGATCTAGCTTTTAAATCCTCAAGTGATTGGTTTTGTATAGGAATGTGTGGATTGTTGGATCACAATAATTTTCTCCCTGGACGTCTATTGTTTTTATAAGCAGATGTATGTTAAAAAAAAAAAAGTTCTATCATTGATGTAAACAGCAGGGCTTAATTTTAAAAGTTAGGGATGCTTAAAGATGGTGCAGAATAAAGACAGAAGATTTTTAAATTATGAGTTGCAACACAACCAAAGGTCTATATTAATGTTTGGCCAGGAAAGGGTCAACATGGAAAATTTGCAACAAAGACAAACTAGAATAGAACAGTGCAAACAGAAGCTGACAAATATATGCCCCATGTTGGGAGTTCAGCCCCTGGAATGTTATGTAGGACAAAAGGAATGGAAGAGATATTTCAGTAACATTTTGTTCTGTGTCAAAAACCTTGTGAAATATAAATCTGCTGTGTATTGGAGAATGGATACAGCAATTGATTCAAGTTGAATAGCTTTCATTTAACTAGAATATCCCACAGAAAGCCGTTCTTGTTCTGACAACCGTATTTTTGCTTTTCTTGACTTAAAGAAAATTGAATTCGTGTTTACATATTTCATAGGATTGTTTTATGGACAAAGACACAGGTCAAATCCCATCCTAGCATAGTGGCTATTGTTAGAGCAAATAGAAACATTTCTAAACGAAATAAAAGCCATTTCTAAGCCATGGCCTGTGGCCCATAGTAATCATACTACATTGGAATTATGAAGCCATTTGCAACTATCAATAATTCAGTCCTAGATGTGCTTTTTTCTAATTCTGTTTTTTAAAAAATATTCTAGTCTTTTGCCAACACACATACCCATGCAACTACTTCTCCGATTTGCATAGTAGAGAAGGAAGAACATGAATATGCATAACAGGAGTCAGCTTTACATTGGACATTTTGGAACAGATCACCTTTCTTCCTTCCATATGATGGCTGCTTGAATTGCTTCCAGTTATTGAAGTTTCATAATTCCCCACAACTGTGTATGTGTCCATTTAAAGGTCTTGCCATGTCAACCAACCCAGTCACAAGCTAGTAGCCAGTGCTAGTGGTTTAAGAAGCTGAACTTCAGAATTAAGTGTGTGCGTGCCAAGTTGCTTCAGTCGTGTCCAACTCTTTGTGACTCTATGGACTCATAACCTACCAGCTTCTCTGTCCCTGGAATTCTCCAGGCAAGAATACTGGAGTGGGTTGCCATGCCCTTCTCCAGGGGATCTTCCCAACCCAGGGACTGAGCCTGCATCTCTTACATCTCCTGCACTGGCAGGTGGGTTCTCTACCACTAGCACCACCTGGAAAGCCCAGAATTAAGACCGCCCTGCAAAGGTTCTCTCCATGTCTACACTTCTCAAGGAGAAATTAGGTGCTTGTTGCTTTGTTTTGTCAATTCCCAGATCTCTCTGGCATTGATCCTGGACTCATTTGCAAACATGGTTTTTAGCAATGACTATTACCCCTAAAACATTTTGGCTCTCTGTGGCGTATGGTTTTGTAGAATCTGAGATTTTATAGGTACATCAAAGACTAAAATACAGGATGTGTTAAACTTTTAGAGAAATTGATCAAAAGAAAACTTCTCTAGGAGTAAAGGTTTTTTAGGTTTTAGCTCTATTCTACCTTCAAGGTTCTTAACTGGATCCCTTCTATTTTATTTCTTTCTATATTTATATTAATCTGCTCCTTGGATTTATGTTTTCTTTTTGAAACAACTTTTAAAAAGTAACACAGCTCTTAAAAATATGAATCAATTCCAACCTGCTCCATTCTTACCTTGACTATCTTTTCTGTCTTATTGCTAAACCTCTGCTTCTCTTTCTACTTCTCTTCTGGGATTTTATCTTGCTCAGCGATTCTGGTGTGTGATTCTGAATTCTATGGTTTGAGTTTCCTGACCAACTTCTCCTTGCATCTGAGTCCATTTCCTGTGCGTAAAACTTTGGCATTCCATTCTCGGATCCCAGTCAAAACTGAAACTTCTAGTGCTAATAACATTGGGCCTTGTAATACTATTAATTCTTTCCTCCCCATTTCTCATTCCATTGGCATTTCTCAAAGATGAACATTTATTTGTCATTAAGGACGTCATTAGATGATGATAACTAGACTTACTGTGATGTTTTGCAGTGTATACAAATATTGAACCATGATGTTGTTCACCTGAAACTAATATAATATTATATGTCAGCGATATCTCAATTTTTAAAAAACAACAAAAAAGAGACAAAAAGAGAACTTCATTTTGATGTCACTTCCTTAAGACTTCCTGAATTTTTGTTTTACTGATAACACTTCATAGCTTCAAACTACAAGAATCGTCAACAGGTCTTTGATAAATTAGTTGTCCCTACAGATGGTTTACAATATTACACTCACTGTTGAAAAATAATTAAACTTCTCTCGGTGTTCTTTGCTGTGGGGTCAGGAACTTTTCTTGCTTTTCCATCCAACACAGAAGTTAATCACAAACGGGTCCTCTGAACCAAATAATTAAAAATAGAGCAAAGTTTCTGAACCAGGCAGTTGGCAGAAAAGTCTGTACTTCCATCTGTGCACAGTTAGGAAAATATTTCATGATATTGAAATAGCATCAGCCTTGCTCTCTTTTGTGTGAGAGTGTATCTGTGTGACTGCATGTCATTCAGTGCTCCGAATGTTTGACTGTTAGTTAATGTTTTATCTGTGTGTGTGTATGTATATATATATATATATATATATGTATGTATATATGAAAGTTACTAGCAAGGAAAGCAAATCCAGGTGTTCTCTGCATATATTCTTTATTTGCTAGTTTCTGTAGAGGGAACATGGTTTGGCTCTTGCTTTTCTCTCTGGTTAAGTTTTCTTTAAACATGTGCTTCGCAAGGCTTCCCTGGTGGCTCAGGTGATAAAGAATCCACCTGCAATGCAGGAGACCTGGGTTCAATCTCTGGGTGGGGAAGATCCCCTGGAGAAGGAAATGGCAACCCACTCCAGTATCCTTGCCTGGAGAATTCCACGGACAGAGGAGCCTGGTAGGGTATAGTCCATGAGGTCGCAAAGAGTTGGACCCGACTGTGCGACTAACCACAACCACAGTTCACAAGATTAAAGACCATTACATTTTGATTTGGAAATCTTTATGTCTTTCGATTCTTTATCTACAAATAACCTTTGCCAATAACTTTTAGGAGTTGTTCTTATGTAGGTGAAATGCTAATAGATCTACCTCAGTTTGGAATGTGGATAATAAGGAGTTTCTGCTCTCTGGAAGGAGACTTATGTCTGGACTATATTGTACATCAAACTCATAAACACTTTATGACAGAGGTACAGACATGTGAGTGGCTGATTTAGAGATAAATTTAATCCTTCAATTAGGATTTTCCTTTGCTTTCATCAGTAATCAGTAACTCATCAAATACTGATCAAACTCAATTTTGGCCAGTTCTAAACCTATGCTATGACTTTAAAAGTATATTTTCTATTTATAAGGTTCTAACTGCTATATAAAATAAAGATTATTCCCTTCTGGTGAATTTCTATTGCAACTATCTCTATCACTGGAAAAGTCTTATTTTTAGGTCGATTTTCTTTCTCCCTGGAGAGCCATTGTATTAAATAACAACTAATGCTCAAAAAATACGCTAAAAGGAGATTAGGAATTATTGAGGAAAAAAAGGAAATGTCCTAATTTTCTTCCTGTGGCTTCAAAATATATGTATTTCTCAGGGTCGCCAGTTTCTTTATGCTTCTAGGGACTTAGAGCCTTGGCATACTCTTAATACTGTGATAATAGAATTAAATACTGAAACCAGGAGCTGTGGATTGACCATGCTCACATAAATTGAAATTAAGGAGGGAAGAATATCTTCAATAACCGTCATTTTTAATGTTGCAGCTCATTGTTGAATTTAGCTGTGAGGATCAACTAAGGCTGATGATAGTTGATTATATAGGCAGTTTGCATTTGGGAAGTTGAACATTTAATAGTTTGATTATTGAGACATTTGATCATCCATGAAATTCAGAATTTGATAGTTTGATCATTTGGGTAGTTTGTCATTCATGATGTTGAAGGGACTGTGTACATTTTTCTGTCCAGCCTCCTCATTTTACAGTCAACCTAATTTTGTTCATTTCTTGTAAACCTACTATGTATGTGCAAAGCACAGTGCTCAGAGGGAACAATAAAGTTGAATAAATTGTGGCCTGTGGCTTCAAACAAATTCATGTTTGATTGCCTTTTCGTAATTATCAGGGGACTATTAGAAAGATATATACATGGATTTTGCTAATTGTTGTTCTTTGCTCACGTAAGATATCAGGACTTAACATATTTTGTGCACTGTGAATACTGCTAAGGATGAATGGTAAATGTTTTTAAGCTTGAAAGTTAGTGCTGGATTGATCTTCTCTTACATGAGGCAGCGAACATTGCTAATATTAATTAGGCTCCCTGGAAAAGGTGCCTTGACCCTTAGGTTCCTCATACTTTACTTGTGGGACTGTTACATTTGTTTCCCTCATTCATTTAGGCATCTTCTAGACAACAGCATATGGGATTTCATTTTTAAAAGTCTGCATTTGATTGTGGATATCTTTATTCAGTACTGTAAATTGGTTGACCAGTATTTATCTACCAGATTCATGATCTACTGGACACAGTCAAGAAAGGTCATTGTGCAAAGAACCTACCCTTTTAATAATAGTAACGGCTAGCTGGCACACTGAGGATTTAGGATGCGTCTGTCACTGTGCTGATCACTTAATCTTCACAGTCAACTTATTTGCGAGTTATTATCTCCAGTCTGCAGATAAGGTAACTGGGTTAGTAGCTTGCCCAAGGTCATACAACCAGTAAGTGGTAGGACTGTGACTCAATTCATACCGTTTTAACCTCAGGCCCTATGCCCTTAATTAATTATACTTTACCGCTTACCACCCATGTCATTGTGAGACTTGGAAAATCTTTCATCAATGTGAGCTCTATACAAAAGCATAGTTGCAAAATTAAGATAAACTACAAAGCATAAGAATTCAGTGAGCACTCTAGTAACTGTCCACCCAGATTTCATGATTGTCGTGAATTTGACATCCTCTCCGTGGGGCGCTTCTGCATCACGTCACCTTTCGTCCCACCTTAGCAGCAGCTGCTGGGACTTCCCTGGTGATCCAGCGCGTCTAAGGCAGGCGGGAGGGGTTCAGTCCCTGGTCAGGGAGCTAGGATCCCCCATGTCACATGAGGCAGGCAAAAAAAAAAAAACGCAAGTAGTGGCCACTAAAGAAGAGTGATGTTTGAAAACATTTTTAACGAAAGTGCACAGAGATCAATCCCCAGTCAGATATTTATTTTGTTTTCCCTCCTTTTTCTCGTCTCTCCTCATGGCTCAGTCATCTCTTACTTCTTCCTCCCTGTTCTCACCATTTTGGGCTTGAAGAGGAACTGAGTCAGATGTGTACAAAGAGGTTAGGGACCTTGTCCTCTGCTGTTGTGCAGACTGGAGGACCTGGACTAGTGTAGGGGATTTTGAGGTGGGGTGATGGTTTCTTTGGTGCTGTCGAAGGATGCATCCTCTCCCAGGCAAGGCATGCTCTGGAGGGATGGTAACAAACAGGCCATCCGAGAGGCTGATTTCATGTAACTGGGCAGACAGCTCTCTGAAAATCTTGTCAGGTAATAAGTCACAAATATTAGCCCCACAGACATGTGGTTCCTTAATAGCGTGACTCTTAAAATAGCAATACATTTTTGGTAACTAATGTGAGGGCACTTCATAACACAGTCGAGAGCCATTGAGTGGAACATGTTAAGATAACATAACCTTGTTGTCCCTTAATGCTTTCATGCTATCTTTCAGCAAGTAGTAATAATACCTGGTGCAGCGTGTGAAAATCAAAATGGGCTCGGGTGTGGTGGGAATAGTATAATTCTTTCATCACCTGGAAAATACATTCTAATAATTAACTACTTGAAAAAAAGAAGCAAGGGAGATTTTTGTTTTTTTTGTCTGTAAATCATACTCTATTGCATGAAATCTTTTTCCAAGGTCATACAGTTCTGTAGAAGGTGGCAGTTTAATGCACTCTTAGTCATTAAGAGCATAGACCTTGGTTACTTTTACATTACTCTCATGGCATTACAGAAATATGTAATGAATTTAAAAGATAAAAAAAAATTGCATCTAGCTAAACATAAAAGTGCTTATAAAGGCATATATGTATCTGTAGATAGTTATTGCCACATACACATTTATATATGTATGTCTTGTATTAATATTTTCCTGGGGTTACATGTGTTTGTATGTGTAGATACAGTATGCATTGTTTACAGAACTACTGTTAGGAGATCTTTTTCTGAACCAACTATATGATTTGGAGCTTTATCAGATGTGATTTTTCAAAGGTCATGATTTGGGCCTGTAATAAAAAACAGTGTAGTATTTAGGTTAAGGTGCGAGGGACTGTGTATCTTCTTGCTCTCATCATTTTCCTTAGAGAAAATCTGTGTTCAAAGATGCCAATGTGCCTACTAATAAGCTTCAAATATGAAAAAAAGAGCTACATATAACACTTTGTTGCAGTTTTGTACATTGTCTCAAAAACATGCTGTAAAAATATGGAAACTAGAAAAATCTTGGCAAATGTAGACTTAGAGTGTAGCTGATTTAAAAGCTGCATTTGAGGATTCTAAGTACTGTTCTGTGACAGCTATTACTATAGGAATTGGCACAGCTAAGAAAATTTACAGTTTAATACTTTAGAGCAAATAATTGCTTAGGATGCTTTAAATAGCACAGGAAATGTGTAGAGTGTTTACTTGACATTTGTTATATTGAACACTAATTCTGAAACAGATTCTTTGACCACAGAGAATGCCAATGTAGGTGGGGTGGGGGTAGACAAGAGAAAGAGACAGACAGAAAATAGCCAGCATGATTAGATAAAAATTAAATGGCAAATGAGCTTTTTCATGATAGAGTGATACCAGAAAAAAGAAAAGCCCATTTATTCATTCAAGTTGTCTTTGAGTGTGGTAGCAGAAAGCAAAGTAAAACAAACTCCCTGGGGTTAGGTTTCTCCTTGTTTTAAGGTCCTGAGTTCTGCTCAAGGCTCTCTTCAAAACTTTCCAGCCCTTGGCTACTCTGGTTTAATTTTTAAGGTCCTGAAAGCAAGAGGAATGACCTCCCTTTTCATAAAACAGAAAGAAAAAAAATCCCTCTTGTTATCTGTTTAATCTGTACACGCTCTTGAGTTTTTTTTTTATGACAGCTCTGGCGCCCTCATTTCTTGATACAGCTTAGTTCTTGTGATGTTTCCCCCTAAATGCATCTTGCACTCCCAGAGCCAACTTTTCCACCCTTGCCAGACACTGCTCTTGCAGTCTTATCCTAGGACATGGTCTCCTATGATTGAGTGATGCCTTAAATGCAGAGGGTTTCTTTTTGCAGCAACTGCTTACCCCGTACTGTGATTCAGCTGCATTTAATAGGAAGAAAATATACTTTAGGCTTCTATACCCATTCCCATTCCTGTATCTTTGAGTCAGTTACACAGTGTCTTAAAGGAAGTTTTAAATGTACATGTTAAAAAGGAATTGACGTGTGTGATAGGTCCAAGAATGTGAAACTGTGCAATGTTAATGAAATTTGCTAGCTTGTCAACATGAGCTGCTTTAAAATACCGAAGGGAATTTTGAAAACAACAATCAAGAGTCAAAACTTCACCATGCAGTATGGCCCAGCACGCAGAAACTTCATGGTGGAGAGGCTGTTCAGTTCAGTCGCTCAGTCATGTCCAACTCTTTGCAACCCCATGGACTGTAGCACGCCAGGCAGGCTTCCCTGTCCATCACCAACTCCCAGAGCCTACTCAAACTCATGTCCATCAAGTTGGTGATGCCATCCAACCATCTCGTCCTCTGTCATCCCCTTCTCTTCTTGCCTTCAATCTTTCCCAGCATCAAGGTCTTTGCCAATGAGTTAGTTCTTTGCATCAGATGGCCAAAGTATTGGAGCTTCAGCTTCAGCATCAGTCCTTCCAATGAATATTCAGGACTGATTTCCTTTAGGATTGACTGGTTGGATCTCCTTGCAGTCCAAGGGTTTCTCAAGAGTCTTCTCCAACACCACAGTTCAAAGGCATCAATTCTTCAGTGCTCAGCTTTCTTTACGGTCCAACTCTCATATCCATACATGACTACTGGAAAAACCATAGCTTTGACTGATGGACCTTTGTCGGCAAAGTAGTCTCTGCTTTTTAATATGCTGTCTAGGTTTGTCATAGCTCTTTTTCCAGGGAGCAAGTGTCTTTTAATTTCATGGCTGCAGTCACCATCTGAAGTGATTTTGGAGCTCAAGAAAATAGTCTGTCACTGTTTCTATTGTTTCCCCATCTGTTTGCCATGAAGTGATGGGACCGGATGCCATAATTTTCGATTTTTGAATGCTGAGTTTTAAGCCAGCTTTTTCATTCTCCTCTTTCACTTTCATCAAGAGGCTCTTTAGTTCCTCTTCGCTTTCTGTATTTATGGAGAGGCTGTATTTATGGGTTTTCCACCGACTGGAGAGTTGACCTTGAATAAATCATGTTTAACTTCTCTATGCTTCAATTAGCTTTTGAAAGATATGTGTGGTTGTATATAGCCAGTGGGAAGGCCATAACCCAAGTTCACGACAAAAGGAGAACTTGAAGGAAAATTTTATTAGACAAGAGCAGTGGACCTGAATGCAAGCCTTATGTAGGGTACGATTAATAAGTCTTGGTACACATGGCTCCTAAGAGTGATAGAGGGTTTTCTTCTAATATTCTTCTTGTATTTTGTAGAATTAAAAACCATATATTTATTGTTTTTTAAAGAGCTATTATCGTTTTTATTACCATGCGCATTAAAAAAGCTTTTTTATTGACATATAGTTGCTTTACGATGTTTTGTTAGTTTTTGCTGTACAGCAAAGTGAATCAGCTATGTTGTTGTTGTTTAGTTGCTAAGTCATGTCTGACTCTTTTGTGACCCTGTGGACTGTAGCCCACCAGGCTGCTCTGTCCATGGGAGTTCCCAAGCAAGAATACTGGAGTGGGTTGCCATTTCCTTCTCCAGGGGATCTTCCTGACCCAGGGATTGAACCCACACTTCCTGCATTGGCAGGTGGGTTCTTTACCTCTGAGCCACCTGGGAAGCCCCAGATTAGCTATACATATACAAATATCTCCACTTTTGGATTTCCTTCCCGTTTAGGTCTCCACAGAGCTTTGAGCATGGCTCCCTGTAAGTTTGACATAGTATCAATAGTGTATATATGTCTATATTTTTTGTTCTGCTTTTTAACTCCAGAAAGCTTTGTGTGCATCTATTTTTTTTCCCCTATAAGTTCCACCTTATATAAAGGTTTCTTTCTTTCCTTTAAGATAGTTAACAATTTAAATTGTAATTGTGCAGTGAGAGATTTCATTTACTATACAAAGACATTTAATTTTTAATAACATACTTGAAGTTATTCTTTATTTTGAAATTTTTATTTCTTTTTTAGTCTGTTGCTGCCCCTGCATTGATGATCTCAGTGGTTTTCATTCATTTGGGGAGTCAGGAAGAAGAGTATTCAACATTTAATATGCCAGAAGCCCTAGTAAGCACAAAATCCTTAAGTACCCATGTGGTTTATGGTCAGTGGGTCTGTTTCCCCTTTTTACTGTGTCAAGAATTAGTTGGAAGGATGAGAATTCATAGGAGAAAGTAAAATGGGACCGTGGGGATTAATAATCAAAGGAGGGCTTTTTAGTTTGCGGTACCCAGAGCCGCACACCGATGCAGGAGGTTGGTTGTTGGTTTAATCACTCAGTCATGTCTGACTCTTTGTGACCCCATGAATTGCAGCACACCAGACTTCCCTGTCCTTCACTATCTCCTGGAGTTTGCTCAGACTCATCATTGAGTCAGTGATGCCATCCAACCATCTCATCCTCTGTCACCCCCTTGTCCTCCTGCCCTCAGTTTTTCCCAGACTCAGGGTCTTTTTGAAGGAGATCAAATGAGTCAATCCTAAAGGAAATCAACCTTGACTATTCATTGGAAGGTCAATCTGAAGCTGAAGCTGAAGCTCCAAAACTTTGGCCACCTGATGTGAAGAGCCAACTCATTGGAAAAGACTCTGACTCTTTGGAAAAGGAGTTTGTGAGGTCTTAGTAAACCAAATGTGGACAGGTCTCCCTAGCCCACATCTCCCTGGCCAATCTCTTGCAGTTATGGCCTCATTTAAGTTGCATTGCTGTGAAAAGGACAGAGAGCTGAGATGCTACAGTCTCAGGTGGAATTCTGGACTGTGTAAATGTAAGCCTCCAGCTCCGAGTTTAGAGAAAACATTTAAAAGAGAGCCAGAGGAAAAATCTTACAGATTAAACTCCGTATCTGTGACTCACTTTCTCTTTGCTCTCTCCTTCCAGCTGTTACTCATTTTACCGTGAACCCCACAGGAAGGCTTCTTGTGATGTTTTCCCTTTGACTGCTTTGCCAAAAATATAAATATACACCTTGGGAGAAAAAGGGTGAGAGAAAACAGACACAGGTCAGTTTTTTTTAATCCTGGTTCTGCCGATAACAAACTCTATGACCAGATACTCTGTACAGCAAGAGAGGATGTTATAAAATTTGTTCTCGGTGGCCAGGCAGCCATCTCTCTGTAGAAGGGCTTGTCTCAGATGTCCACTGTGTCTGGATTGCTGAGGTCCCTTTTGGATCAGCTCTCCTGGGCTTTTGGAAGTAGCCTCACAGGTGTGACTACAGCCTGGAGATTCCTTAGCAATGAGGACTGAATTATCAGAGAACAGGCAGGAATGAAGCCTGTGCGGTGGGGCATGGGGTGCCAAGCTGTCCTGCAAATGCAACTTAAACTTAGCTGGTTATGCCCATGTGTTCTGTTATCGTTGGATATCCCATAATTTTGAAATCTTCTGTGATTTAAACACCAGCCCTGACATAATACTACCTTGACCAAGTCACTTAAGGCCTCAGTTTCTTCATCTGAAAAGTGCAAAGTGGAGATTATAATCAGCATGAGGATTAAATGAATTAGGATACATATGACACCTTAGAAGGGCTTCTCTAGATGGTAAAGAATCTGCTTGCAATGCAGGAGACCAGGGTTCGATCCCTGGGTCAGAAAGATCCCCTGGAGAGAGAAATGGCAACCCACTCCAGTATTCTTGCCTGGAAAATCCCATGGACAGAGGAACCTGGCCGGCTATAGTCGGCCAAGGAGTGACCGGACTGAGAGGCTAACACTTTCACTTTACTTTTTTTTTTTCATGACACCTAGAAGAGCTCTTGGTACCTAGTAAATGCTGTTTATGACTTCATTACTTTTTATCATGATAATGTTCTCCTTTAGGATTTTCTAATTTATTTGTGTAGTATTTGTGTGTATTTAGGGCAGAGTACAGTCCATGGGGTTGCAAAGAGTCAGATATGACTGCGTGGCTGAGCACGCATGCATGCGTACTAGGTCTGTGGGAGGTAGTGGCTATGTGGCTGCTGACTGGGAGACCAAGGGTGGTAGTTGTTTTTCAGTTGCTCAGTTGTGTCCAACTCTTTTGCGACCTCATGGACTGTAACCTGCCAGGCTCCTCTGTTAATGGGATTCTCCAGGCAAGAATACAGGAGTGGATTGCCATTTGCTTCTCTAGAGGATCTTCCCGACCCAGGGCTGGAACCTGCATTTACAGGAGGATTCTTACCACCGAGCCACCTGGAAATCCCCATTGTTCTCCTTTGGAGTTTTCTAATTTATTTCTATTGTGTTTAGGGCAGACTCCTAGGCATGTGGGAGGAGGTAGGGGTGGTGGGGTTGGTGAAAAGGAGACTGAGAGTGGTAGAGTGTGGACATAATCTGGTGTCCACCCCAGGCGTCAGCCTTTGCCTGTACATATCATGTTTATTTCTCACCACCAGGCTTTGCTCAGATTCTTCCCTCACTCTCTCCCTTCACCCCCACCTTCTGCCCCACCCTGAATGTCCATCATGAGCCTCTCATTCTCCAGGAGGGAATGCCTTCCCCAGCTATTTCTGCTCAAACCAGCCTCCTCCCCCACTTCCCTCAATTCCTGTGTACTTCCCTCAATTCCTGTCTGCACAGCTCGTTTGATCATGTCATTATGGCTTCATTCTGTTACTTACAAATCTTGCTTCCTAGTCAGCCTCCATGTGACTGGAGGCTCTGGCCGCCTCTCAGCGTCCCAGGCAGTGAGGCAGAAAGAGCAAGGATCAGGCAAAAAGAAACCTGCTTTGCTCTCGCTAATCAACTCGGCATGCTCAAGGCATTTGATCTCTCTAACCCTCAGAGCATCGCAGGTAAAAGGAGGGTCTGGACTGAGTGCTCTCTAAATTTTCCCCTGCAGCTTCATCGTTTGAGGGCCGTACACATGTGCATACAAATGTGAGGAAAGAGTGAACGAGTGTCCACTCTTCCGTTTGCTCAGGACAGCTTTAGTTATTTTTGTGCCCAGTAGCATCTCTGCTTGGTGAATGGAGGAAACAGGCTAGATGATGGTTTCACTTTCATTGGATAGAGATTTTGTTCATTTTGATCCTTTTGTGGTCTGAATTTGTGTCCACATCTGAGTTTATATTAGTAATTTGCCAATGATAAAAGATTTTCTGTGAAAAAGTACAAATTATATCACAGACAAAATAGTGAGCACATTAGAAAGGAAAAGAGTATACAAGAAAGCACTTTAGAAGTCCCTATTTTCATGCATCTATTTTATGTATTATATATATATTATCTACTTAAGTTTATATATACAAGCTCTTAGCCTATTCACTTAGTAATTTATTGCTCATTTTGAGGTTATTCTATAAATACTTAAGAAATTTAAAACTATGTCTTCTTTTTAATTGAAGTATAGTTGATGTATGGTATTATATAAATTACAGCTGTATAATATAGTGATTTCATAATTTATAAGGGTTGTGCTTATTTATAATTATTTTAAAGTATTGGCTGTATTTCTTGTGTTGTACAATAGATCCATGTAGCTTATTTTATACATAGTAGTTTTAACCTCTTACTTCTTTACTCCTATATTGCCCCTTCCCCCTTCCTTCTCCCCACTGATAACCACTAGTTTGTCTCCTCTGTGAGTCTGCTTCTTTGAAACTATATCTCTTTTAAAAAATTTGTAATTTAGGCTTATTTTTAAATTCGTATTAAGCATCTTGTATGCATGCGAAGTCAGTTACATTGTGTCCGACTCTGCGATCCTATGGACTGTAGCCCACCAGGCTCCTTTGTCCATGGGATTCTCCAGGCAAAGAATACTGAAGTGGGTTGCCATTTCCTTCTCCATTTAGGTACCTTATCTGAACCCAGTTTGCTGAGCATGTTTTGTTGTTTTTGGTATGTTAGGAGAATTGATACATTTATAGTGGCTGAAATTTTCAGCATCAGGTCTCAATAATTTGGAATTATTTATGCATTTCATTTATTCCTCTTTCCTAATATCTACATCTGGATCCAAAATTGATTGCTCCTTGATCATATTTAAGGCATCTATTTACTTTGTGCTTTTACTAATATTTGTAAATTTTAAACAATTATGAAAAGTTTTGAACTTATTGATCTTAATTTACTAGGAAAAGAGAGAGGGAGGGAGAGATAGAGATGGAATAGAATTTGGCCGTTTGTTTATGGCTGTAATCATCTTTGTATATGAGAGAAATGACTTCATGATTGAGGAGACTTTATGGTAATAAACCATGACTTTTTCAAACATATTACTCTCTGGAAAAAAAATAGCTTTTGAAATATTATTTGTCATACAAGTTCAGACCAAGAAGGGTGTAAGTTGACTGTCTAATTAGGCTCCATATGGCTTGAACTCTTCAGAGAGCCACCTGAAATAGGACCCTGTTAAGAAATTATTCTGTGTCGTACATAATCGTGTTCAAGAGGTCTTTGTAATTTGCATTGAAAAATGATAATTGGCATCATCCTCACAGATGAGATCTGTGACCTTAGATGTTTTCTGATTCAGCTTAACAGTGACACTAAGATTTATATTAAAATCTCTTTCATATTACTGGGAACATTCCCCCCGCTCACCGCGCCCCCACCAACACACACTTCAAATCTTTTATAGTTCACTGAGTCTAAGAGTAAGAAGCTCCTTCCTAGTATTTTCATATGAACCCAGTGGTCGGCTTCCATGCTATAACCAAAAGGAAAGTGTCTCTGGGTGTTGTGGGGAAGGAGAGCTTGCAGGACACGGGGTCATGAGGGTAGAGAAACGTCAGCTGCTTTTATTTAGCAAGTATTAATATTTACCAATCATTTCTACCCCTGTGCTCCTTGTGTACCGGGATCTGAATTGATCAAAAAGGTCTGCATGTATGGAGTCTTTCCTCGTAGAAATGCTTAGGCTTCACTTGGCTGCTTTTACTTCTTTTTTAAGAATCTGTGCAGAAAAATGGTGGCATGTGTGTAGTCCATTTGTATGGAGATAGCTGTCTCTCTCACCTGGGCAAAGTTTTGTTGGAGGAGAGAAGGTGGGAGTAGGTAGTAAAATCGGAATCCTGGGTGCAAGTGATAATTGACCTCACTGACTAGAGGGAGGAGGAAAAAATAGTTTGCAAGTCCTTTTCACAGGATATTTCAAGCAAGATGTTTTTCTGAATTTGGTTTCTGAGTTGAAAACTGGACTGGGCTGTTTTTGTGTTTCATCTGAACAAATTTACAATGAATCGAAGGGTAGGGTGTTTCTTAAGCCCGAGATCTTTAGGCAGCGAATCATTTCCATGTTGTTGAGACATTTTCCAGCCTTTACTGCTGTGTGTAGCTCATGCTTTTCTCTGGCTGTTTTGACTCCTTGAGAAACTCGCAATAACAAATTAACAATCACACTCCACTGGAATGAAAACACTCGGTAGCAGAGTAATAAATAGCAGTTCTGGAAACCTGAGTAAACAGAAAACTCCACTCTCCTGCTTAAGAAGGCTCTAGAGAAGGAATCTAACGTCTAACAGATACAGGCAAGATACACCGTGTAAAGCAAAAAGGGATGAATGTACTTTCATTTTAATTGTCCAAGGGACTGTGGGTTGAAAACCGTAGAGCCACTTTCATTCTTGAAGAACTTACTAAGTAAATTATTTTCCGTCTTCTCACCTTCCTTCCCTCAAATAGACCATAAAGGATCAGCAGGTTTGACTTGTTAAAATGGGTTGTATTTGTTTGGGAGCCCCACAGTGGCCTGGGGCTTCTTCACTTCCTGTCTTTCTCTGGTGAAACTGGGAATAGCCCGGGGCCTTGACCTTGGTGAGAAAGACGTGAATCAGCACAGCCCTGAATCGGCACAGCCCTGAGATGGAGTGAGCCCAGCCCTGAGATGGAGTGAGCCCAGGTCCTGCTCGTCTGTGTGCCACCTTGGTCTGCCCATTGAGTGTCCCATTGGAATTTTCAATCATGAGATTATAAATAGCTCCTGGGGATATGTCCATCCACTCTATTCATAGGGTTGCTTACTCTGGTGGTGGTAGATGGAGCAGACTTTTAATCTAGGGATCATTACCAACTGGTGTTCTTGACTTTCCCTAGTCAATAGAAACTGGTAAGAGGCCAGATGAGAAATTCAGGTGAGGGCTGGATTACTGGGGCTCCTGCTGCAGCAGGAAGGAGCCAAAGACAAGTAACAGGTTCCCTTGCTTGCTCACTCAGGGGTAGGGGGAGCTGGTTCCATATATGGGTTGAGGGTAGGGGTGGGTTCAGGGGTCAGGCCTGAAAGGTGGCTTAGGTGGTCTGCCCACCCCCTTGGTGGTGCTCTGTGCGTGGGGCGTGCATCGTACCTGGCTGTCATTCCCAGTACCGTGTTTTTGCTCCCAGCTCCTCAGAAGTGGCAGTTGGGTTTTTGGTCTTTTAGCATCTTGCTGTCCATATGTTGCCCTAACTGTACATGCACCCAGCTATTTTTAGTTCCATATTATTTCTTTGTATTTTGTTGCTCAAGGCGCTGTTTGTCCAGGTGCAAGCGCTGCAGCAAAAGGTCCTAGGTCCCAGGCCTGTCTCAGGATGAACACTTTACTTGGTTAGAGGCCATTATCATGGAAGATATTACAGCTCCTTCATGATCATACATGCCTGGAGGAGAACTTTGGTGCCCACAGAATCTGAACGCCAGGGGACTTTTTAGATTTCCCATTAATCAAAAAGACACCTTAAATAAGCTGCTGAGATTTCATGAATTTTCTCTAGATTCCTATTGAGGAATTGGTGCTAAGGTTTGTTTGTTTTTTTTTTTTTGCCTCATGAAATGTGCCCATATTTAGCCTGTCCAGTTGAAAAAGGGAATGCCATCCACTTTGTGCTTAGGACAATGAAGTTCTTCCCACACCTGGCTGGGAGAGCCCATTTGGTTAACTTTCCAGTCTGAAGCATGTGAGTCAGACAGAAGCAAAGATTTAAATGTTATTAACATGAGAAAAATCTTTTGAACATGAAGTCATCATGGTTGAGGTTACTTTGAACATTCCTCACAGTCTCTTTTATGATTTGTACCAGAATCAACACGCATTTGTTTTATGCTAAAAAACACCATGGAGTAAAAATGGACATGAGTTTGAAAGCCAGAAACTTTCATATTATAGAAATGTTATACTCTGATAAATATTTCGTGAAGCTCCTTGGCTCATGGGCTGTTTTTTTTTCTTTAATGGCTTTTGGGTTCAAGAATTTTGAAAGTCAGATTCTTTGTAATTTAAATTTCCTTCTAAGCAAGGAAGTACAGTATATTATTAATTTTTTAAAAAATATGTACTTAGAAGTTCAAGTTGTGTAATTATCTTAATGCTCCAGAGCCTCTTTTCTGACTAAACATTGGAATTTATGATGTTGAATGCAGGGAATTTGTCCAGAAAAGCTTAAGGAAATTTAGCCTACACAGGGAAATTTGCTAGATTTATAAATAAAAGGTTTAACTAAAGGGATGATACATAACGGAATTTTTTCTTATCTATAAAAGATTGCTTTTGAGTTTTGTCTCTTAACCCTTTTTCAGGATTAAGTAATAATTGTAGCTTGTTTTTTGGTAGTTGATTTATAGTAATAGGTTTTGTGCAATCTGACCGTGGGTAATTGAACTCATTTTAAGTGCATAAGGATAGACTACCTTTTAAAGGATCACAAAAAGGCTTTTTTTTTTTAAGTGAAAATGTCCCCAGAGATAGCCTGCCTGAGACCTTAAAGTATGAAAGAAAGATAATATAGTATGTTACTCTGGCTCTTGAAGGAGTGACCTCTTCTATTTGAAAATAAACTTAAAGAATTCATAGTTTAGAATTTTTAGTTGAAATAATTTATAAATCATGGAGCTGGCTTTTAATCCTTAGCAGAATTCTTCTTTATTTCTAAGAAGCCTGCATAAATGTTTATATGAACATAACCTTAAGTATTTAAAATGTAGCATACCAACCTTCCTTAAAGACAACTTTATGCATGACAGTGCACATTCAAAGTTCTTGCATAAAAATGCTTTGTACCTTTTTTGGAAGAAAAATCTTAGTTTTTTTTCCCCCTTTTAATTCCTACCATAACAGAACTTTTGAACAGAGTGGGAAACTCACACTTACCACTAGTGTTGTTACTCATGCTTACAGTATTGTTATTCACGCTTATACCGGTATTGTTACTTACACTTACCACTACTATTGTTACCCACATTTACTACTTGTCCAGTCACTAACAAAGTGGGTGAAGCAACACTATATGTTCAACTTTAGCAAGTTAGATGCATTAACTTACTCATTTAAAGAACTTGAATGACAACACCTTAATTTTTATTATAGAAAATATTAATTACCAGAGCTTAATTAGCAAAGCTTGTATAGGATCAGATTTGCTTACTATGATGACTCAGTTCAGTCGCTCAGTCGTGTCTGAATCTTTGCGACCCCGTGAATCACAGCACGCCAGGCCTCCCTGCCCATCACCAACTCCCGGAGTTCACTCAAACTCATGTCCATTGAGTCGGTGATGCCATCCAACCATCTCATCCTCTGTCGTCCCCTTCTCCTGCCTTCAATCTTTCCCAGCATCAGGGTCTTTTCAAATGAGTCAGTTCTTCGCATCAGGTGGCCAAAGTATTGGAGTTTCAGCTTCAGCATCAGTCCTTCCAATGAATATTGGTATCTTTATAATTTGACGTATTTTCTCTGTATAAGCTATTTTTTTCCTATTGTTTTGGATTTTATACTGTGGTTTCAGCACTTGCGTATACCAAGGGGAGAGCAGGGGAGAGAAATGCAGGTGAGTGATCAGGTGAGGAGGCTGGGCAAGGTGCCCGTGGCTGACAGTAAAGTAGAGTGGTTGGAGAGTTTGCATTTCTTGTTATTGGACTTTCTCAGAATGCCCCATGACTCCGCAGTAACCATATTTACATGACATTATATGAATATGTGTTTTTCTGGTGCAAGGGTTATAGCTTTCACCAGATTCTCAAAGAATTCTCTGGCCCTCCAGAGTTTTATAAGAACCACTAATGTAGAATTGAAAGGTCTGGACAGCTTTGAGGATAAGATGCTAAGCCTGAGTTACAGAAAGCAAGCTGTAGGCTACCTTTTTTTATGTGATTAAAAATGGCCATGGCGGCCATAAGTTTCTTTTGTGTCTGTGAGTTGATTTCTGTTTTTAAAGTAAGTCCATGTGTATCTTTTTTTTTTTTTTTGGATTCCACATATAATTGATAGCATATGAAAAAAAATTATGGTTACCAAAGTTGTGGGGGTGGGGAGGGATAAATTAGGAGTTTGGGATTAACAGATATATACTCCTATATATAAAATAGATGAACAACAAGGACCTACTATATAACACAAGGAACTATGTTCAGAATCTTGTAATAACCTATAATGGAAAATAATCTGAAAAAAAGAATATACATATGTATGTGTAACTGGGAGCCACCTACTGAGGTGGCTCAGTGGGTAAAGAATCCACCATCAATGCAGGAAATATAAGAGACGTGGGTTCAGTCCCTGGGTCAGGAAGTTCCTCTGGAGAAGGGTATGGCAACCCAGTATTCTTGCCTGGAGAATCCATGGACAGAGGAGCCTGGGGGGCTACAGTCCATGGAGTCATAAAGAGTCGGACAGGACTAAACCGACTGAACACACACGCGTGCATGTATAGCTGAATCACTTTGCTGTACATCTGAAACTAATGCAACGTTGTAAATCAACTGTGCGTCAATAAAAAACAAAAACCTATCGTGACATGGCCACATATGAGCTACCTTAAGTTGGTATTGCTCACACCCCTGGTATGTATGTAAAACAGCGTGTTTATTTTGAAATAAGTAAAATAAACAAATAATGTCTCACGGTTTGTCCCATCCCCATTTTTAGATGACTAAATGCTATAACCTTGTTCATGGTAGCTCTGATTTTTCTTTTTTTTCCTATATTAGAAATTGCTCAGCAGGAGACAAATGAGGTTCCCATGCGAACTGTGCGGGTGATTGAATGAAGAGGGTAATCGATGTCTTTGGAGATCCATCATCTTGTTCACATTTGTGTTAAGAAGTATGCAGAGCAGAAAGCCTTGAACAGTTTGGAAATGGGGAGCTGGTTACACTGGAATGTCAAGCACACATTGCAGCCCCCCTGCTTTTACATACGCACATCTTGCCACTTGCAAAGCTGTCTGCTTGGATCTGCGTTTGGTAAGGGCAGACATACCTTGTCTAGGTTCTGACTGTGTCACCATGCTGGCACAACATCTGGCCTGCACAATATCCAGAGAAATACTTTGTTGATTAAATGACCTCAATTGGTTCTCAGGGGTGTCCTGTGGATTCAGACACAACAAGTTTCAGCATTCCATTCTCCAGGTTCAAAGAGGGCAACTATTTACCTAGGGTCACATGGCCGGTAGCTCAAGGATCTAGATCTCTCCTTTACACTGTGCTTTATCTTAACTCCAGTAATAGAAGTGGAAAAGCCAGACTTTCATCAACTAACTGTGTTTTGATATAATGGATGAGGGGTTGTAACTCTCAGAGACTTCAAAAATCATAGTCGCCTGTTGGAGCGGTAACAGAGTCTCTCTTGATGGTGCTATCAAGTCAGGTTTTTATAATTTAGCAGAAGAAAAGAAAACTATTCCTTCTATGCAGCTGGATATTCAGGTGCCAGGCAGAGTGTGTGCACTGGGTATATAAATGAACAGATGCAGTGTGAGCCCCGGCTCTCGGAGTGCTTGCCTTTTCATAGGGGAGGCAGACTGCTTATAAATCCATAAGGGTGCGGTGTATTTCAGGCAAAAATCAGAGCAGGGTGCATGCATTAGGGGAGAAAGAGTGATGGTGTGATTTCATCTGGGGAAGTCAGGGAAGTCCTTTCATAGCATGTGGCACTCATACAGAAACCTCAGTGATGTGTAGGAATGCTGTGGGGGTGACAGCATCAGAGCTTTGCAGATGGAGAGAATGGCCATGCAGAGGTCCTGAGGTCAGGAGGAGGCTGTCACTCTGGAGTGAGAGGCAAGAGGACTTGCATTTTATTCTACCTGTGATAGGAGACTGAATTTGTTTCCCAGGGCTGTCCTAACAAAGGGACCACAAACTTGGTGGCTTGAAACAACAGAAGTTTGTTCTCTCACAGTTCGAGGAGGACAGAAGTCTGAAGCCAAGCTGTCACCCTGCCTCCCTCACTCTGAAGTTACCAGGGGAGAATCTTCCCTTGCCTCTTGAAGCTTCCGGTAGCTCCAGGCATCCCTTGGCTTGTGGCAGAATCACTCCAGTCTCTGCCACTGTGTTCACACGGCCTTCTCCTTTGTATCTGTGTCTTCTGTCTCTTTTAAGGACACTGGTTATTGGATTTGGGGCCCACCCAGGTAATCCAGGGTGATCTCATCTTGAGATCTTTTTAACTTAAGTACACTTGCAGAAACCCTTTTTCCATAGAAGCTCATAGTCACAGGTTCTGGATGTGAACATATCATTTTGGGGCCTGCCGTTTAACTCATCACGGGAACTATGGAGGGCATTTAAGCAGGGGCAGTGGTGGTGTCTGTGGTGTTTCATAAAGATGGATTGGATCCTATGGGAGAGCGGTTGTAGGTGAATGAAGAATCAACCAGGAGTAGCTGTTGCAGTGGTCCAGATGAGCTAGGGGAGCGGGGGAGATGGAGAGGGATGGCCGGATTCGGTTCTGCATCACAGTGGGGCAGAGGGGGCCTGCTTGATGGATTAGAAGTAGCAAGGAAAGAAAAGAGACAATCCAAGATGGCAGTGGCCTTCATAGAGAAGTGGGGAGTCGGGTTCAGGAGGAAACCAAGGCAGGGGTGGTACCATCCAGAGTTCTGTTTGAGGCATGTGAACTGTTGAGAGGGGGAGATGCTGGGTGTTCATTAACTTAGATGTATGGGTCTGCAGCTCAGCAGATCTGTAAAGGTGAGCTTTGTCAGCCTAGAGACGGGGTAGTACCGAAGGACACTCCTTTCCAGGAAGAGGGTTGTCATGGACTGGAGACCACAATTCAGTCCATTTGCATGAAGATCACCAAACTGATGACCACCAGTTTCAATCTCTCAACCCTGGCATTTATGTCAATGTCTTCCCTGGTCTCTCAGATGGTAAAGAATCTGCCTGTAATTCGGGAGACCCGGGTTCAGTCCCTGGGTTGGGAAGATCCAGAGAAGCGAAGATCCAGAGAAGGGAATGGCTACCCACTCCGGTATTCTTGCCTGGAGAATTCCATGGGCAGAGGAGCCTGGAGGGCTACAGTCCATGGGGTCGCAGAGAGTCGGACACGGCTGAGCAGCTGACACTGAGGGAGGGAAGCAAGCCATCAGGAGAACCTGGCTCAGTTACCCTTGGCTGTCACAAAGGCCGTTGTGGTTAATTTTTATTTCATTGCTATCTTTATTTTACTTTTTTTTTTTGAATTGTTTCATTCTAAGCTCGACAAGCCTGATTGGCAGATTCACTGTCTGATTTTTTCTAGTTTTAAATGATATGCTTTTTCTCCCAGCCATCTTCATCTATTAACCTACATTCATTTTTAATTTTAATGCTCCAATCAATAATTATTTCGCTTGACAGTTTTTGACAGTTTGCTGCTCCATTTAGCTGTTTAGCGTGAATTTAAAAGGTGATTTCTCAGTCTGTACAAGGGAAGCAAACTTGCTCTTTCATCCTCTGCTTTGGGGGGCCATAGGAAAATAGGCGTGTTTTGCTCTTTCCTAGGAGAAGGCAGTGGCACCCCACTCCACTACTCTTGCCTGGAGAATCCCATGGACGGAGGAGCCTGGTGGGCTGCACTCCATGGAGTCGCACGACTGATGCGACTTCACTTTCACTTTTCACTTTCATGCATTGGAGAAGGAAATGGCAACCCACTCCAGCATTCTTGCCTGAAGAATCCCAGGGACGGGGGAGCCTGGTAGGTTGCCGTCTATGGGGTCACACAGAGTCAGACACGACTGAAGCAACTTAGCAGCAGCAGCAGCAGCAACTATCCTGATTGGCAAGCCACTCCAGCGTTCTTGCCTGGAGAATCCCAGGGACGGGGCAGCCTGGTGGGCTGCCGTCTCTGGAGTCGCACAGAGTCGGTCACGACTGAAGCGACTTAGCAGCAGCAGCAGCGGGGAGTTTTTAATACAGAAGAACTTCTTGGTTTTCCATGTAGGGAGATAGAGGACTATAGAACAGTCACATTTTCTGTTATGTAGCATTTTGTTCCTGTCCTTAATTCACCTGAAAGGCTGGAATTCTGTTAATTGGAATTGATATTGTGAGGTCAGCCTTTCGCCAAATATTTATTGAATACTCATTGTGTGCAAGGCACTATGTTAAATGTGATGAGAAATTAATACACGAGTTGGACATGACTGAGTGACCAAGCGCGCGCACGTGCGCACGCAAACACACACACACACACACACACACACACACACACACACACTCCAAGAAGTATAGTGCTCAGGGAAAGTGATTTTCAAAATTGTGATGAGTAGAAATGCTTAGAAAAATTACAGTTTTATCTTGCTCCATATTATCCACACCCAGGATAATCCTGCTTGGAAATTCCAAGTGAAAAGCCAGGAACCAAAGTTCAGGGTCATCTTCTTGTCGACATTATCCACACACATACGTGAGCACGTTGTCATCAAGGGCAAACCTAGCTGAAGACTAAACAGAGTGGGGTGGGGGGTGGGGGGAATGTTCCTTCCCACTGGAGTCACAGTGTGAAAGTTCTTGGCAGTTTCAGATGGTGTCGGCTATAGCTGTTAGTTTACACTTTGATAATTTACTAGTGAGCGTATAATAGTTAATTCCTAGTTGGATTGTGCCACCAAACACGGCATTGCCAACAGGACACGCTGCAAATGAGAAAGTTAAGAGTTCTCCTAGGGGACGTGCTCTCTCCGTCGGCTCTTCTGTGAGTAGGGAGCGTGACCTGTGGGTTAGAAGTTCTGGAACAGAAGGTGGCACTTGGATCGTGTCACAGCGAACAGGAAAGGAGGTGCTCCGTGCTCCTGCTCCTTTGCAGTGAGTTGCTCTGCTCAGCCTTTCCTCCGGGGTCTGGGGCCGCTTGGCCTCAGATATCCTGGCATGATTTAGGGAAGCAGGCCCTGACCTTCTGGGGCCCTCTCTTTCATTTCGCTCCAGGCTTATTACTAGGCAAAATTCAGTGTCGTATTTGTGTGGCTAAAACTCTTCCGACTTCAGGACTGAGCTTTTGTTTTTCAGCTGAGTAGGGCCAGAGATCTAGCATTTTCTGGACATCACTGACCCTTCACCACAATTGAGGTTTATGATTCACTCTGCTGTGCAGCAGAAACTAACACAGCATTGTAATGTAACTATACTCCAATGAAGACAATATATTAGGGCAAAAAAATCCCCCCAAACCCTTATATAAACTTCCTTGCACCTTATGGTGGCAGCCAAGCCAGTCACTCATAAGAACTATGAATACTTGGCTGTTGCTCTTTTCGACTTAAGTCTGGTTTTTAGGTTGTTTACTCAGAGCTGCTGCTGCTTTCATTGTACACACGCATAGGGAGGCAAACAGAAACCCTGTTCTGCACCCGCCAGTGCTCTGGCTTTGTTGTCCCCTAAGGACTTTGGAAATCAGTTGAAAGTGAGCAGAGCTGGAAGTGGTGTGTCAGCCAGGCTGTTGGAGAGGGCTGGCTGGGTCTCCACCCGCTCGCCACCCTCCGCCCTGCAGCCCGGAGATGGCTTCAGGTCTGTGTCCAGGACTTGCCATACTGACTCAGAGAGCTAAGTAACGTCTGGATCGGAGCACACACTTTGATGCTGGCGTGGTAATTCACAGTGAGACGCGTCACTCGCGTATCCTCGGGCGCCGAGATCAGCGTATGCTCTGTGTCAAGCTACTTTGGAATGTAAATCACAAGTGGAAGCTATTCTGTTGATTCACTTTGAGAAATTGCTTGCTTTCTCGATTCAGGTAGCAGTAAGGGTTACAGCACTTTCGTCTCCTTAAGAAATGTTTCATAGGGAGTTAGGTAATTGCTTGGTGAGCCTGGAATCAGAACAGGGAAGAGCTGTTGCTCTCTTCCTCTCAGGAGAAGGACGTTTTTCTAGTGGGACCCACAGTCATCTCACCAGGGTCGTCTAGATAGTGAAGCCACTTTCTTCCCCACAACAGCCTTGGCACTGCTCACATTTGCTTTAGTGACTATACTCATCCCTGGATGAGCCACCTTTGGAAGACAATCTTTTCTTAAATTTATGAATGTAATTCACAGGTACTGGCTGGAGCAGGGGGGTGTGGTGGGAGTAGGGGTGGCACTTTGCTGTCTTCATTGACTTTGTGTGTGTGTATTCTTATCCATTAAGTCTAGTTCTTACTGTAAACCTCTGACTTGGCAATCTCTTTTTCCCATTTTCAAGTTCCTGGTGGAGAGTGGTGGTGTATATCTTATTATACTCCTCATTATACTCTTTATAAGACCCTTGGAGACATTGTAATAAACACCCCGTGAATTATAACTTCAGATCAAGCACTGGGAATTGCACAGCAACATGCAGGCATTTGCCCAGAGCAAGGGTAGGTAGATTATGGCCCATATCTGGCCTGCTGCCACTTTTTTATAAATAAAGTTTTATTGGAACAAGCCGTGTCCATTCATTTATCTAATGTCTATGGAGGCTTTCACAGTATAACTACAGAAATGAGATGAGTAGTTGAGAAAGGGATTGTAAACCAACAAAAAGTCTGAGATATTTACTCTTGGGTGCGTTTCAGAAAATGTTTGCCAACCTTGGTCTGTAGAATTTGCAAGTCATAGAATTGCAACAAGTAAGAACTGGAAGCTTAGTCTCCCTCCTCCCACCGAAATTCAGTGAACAAGTGGAGGATTAGAGAAGAATGAGACTTGCGTAAAGGTCACAGAGCCGCTTCGTGAGAGAGCCAGAAACTGGACTCAGACTTTCCAGTTCCTAGTGTCAGTACTTGCCTTTTGCTTTTGGAGGTGGGACGTTGGGAGTTTTACAGTTTACAGATGATCAGAATAGAGCTTCTTTAGTGGCAAGAGCTATTTGCCAAACTGACTTCCCCCGGATAAAATTACCAACCAGGCTGGTACTGATATTCATTTGACAGCACCTACCAGAGGCTGAGAGTGGAGGAAAGGGCTAAGGACCCTGATGAATAAATGCTATCCTTACCCTCTGGAAATTTGGATGAGAGGAAGAGTCAGATATTTGCATGTCTTTTTGCTTGCAGTGTGTTTAAATGTCATCATAGGGCCACGATCAAATAAAAGGAAAACTGTTCATTTGATCATGGGGATAGAGGTGTTATCAAAGGTGGCTCCACAGAGTTGAAGATGTTTGAGCTGAAGAACTCTCTCAAAAGAGGCTTGCGATAGATGTGGCTTGGGGGCCTCTAGGGACAAAATCCAATAGTGTAGGAATACTTGTCTCCCACATCCAGAGGTAGGGCGGAGGGTATGCGGTGAAGAGGGGACAAAAACACAGTTGGAAATGTAGATTGGGCCTAAATAGTGGAGTTCATGGTATTTCATGATAAAGACTTTACTTTCTTGGGGTCTCTAACCTGTAGATTTTAGGACATGGGAGACCACAGTTTTTATGAAGGAGGATCTACCCATCCATATGGGCTTCCCAAGTGGCGCTAGCAGGTAAAGACCTTGCCTGCTAGTGCAGGAGACGTAAGAGATGTGGGTTCAATTCCTGAATGGGGAAGATCCCCTGGAGAAGGGTGTGGCAACCCACTCCAGTGTTCTTGCCTGGAGAATCCCATAAACAGAGAAGTCTGGTGGGCTACAGTCCATAGGATCACACAGAGTGGGACACGGCTGAAGTGACTTAGCATGCGCACACAAATCCATATGCAGTGTAAGCCTCGTGTGTGGGTTTAATAATTAATATCACTAACAGAAATCAGTGCTTTCTCCCAAATATACGTAGCTTGTTGATATGATAATTCATCAACCCCAAATTCATTTAAAGTGTTACTAAATTAATAGTATCTTTTTGGTCACTGTATTTTTTTGATTAACAGATATTTAGAGCAAAATATCTATTGCTCACAGTTGGCAAAATTTTGGATTAAAAAATAATATTGGAAACCACTGCTGTTGATGACAGATAGGCATGCAGTTTTTTGAGTTAACAAATGGGATTGGTTCTGGGGTCATGCTGCTCCAAATCTATTTAGCTGTGTGACTTGGACCAAGTTATTTAACCTCTCCAAACCTTAGAGTCCTTATCTCTAATAGTAACATGATAACATTTGCCTCTTTGTCATAAAGATGTATGAAAAGCATTAGCATAGTGCCAATTTCAGGAGATGTGCCCAGTAAGGTTAGCTGTTTTCATTATTTCTGGTAATCTGTGCAAATGTGTATTCGATCTGACCCAGGGTGGAGGACGAATTCCAAGCAGAGAGTGGTAAGACCTTTTGTTACTCAAGTGAGTAACAATGGGGCTGGCGTGGGCAGAGGGCAGCGGTATAGAGAGTATGGGAGAGTAAACGTCCACCTCAGGTGATGACGTGGAAAATGAAAGAACCCAGCTTCCGTTCATGCCCAGAGCAATGGACGAGGTAGAGATTAGACTTCAGTGAATCTTGTTCCTGTGATTTCCTGGCAGTGTATAGTGTGAATTATCTGGCAGGTTCCATAGCTCTTAGTTCCTAGGATTGATCTAGGTAAGAATTCACTTAGAATAAATTTTATTTATTAGTTTAATGAATTAATAAGCCCTTTTTGGAACATGTTAAAACTAGAATTAGAATATAAGTATCTTGCTTCATATGATGTAGTATAACTCTGCAGTTCAGCCTATCCCCATCATAAAGCTTTCAAAGAAATGTATATAGGACAATAAGTGGCATAGTCCAAATTTTAAAAAATTGTTCTATTTACATATTATTAATTATTGATGTCTGTACTTAGAGAAAAAATCAAGCAGGATAAATGTTAAGTGTTGTCTGAGAGATTTGTATTTTCCAAAGCGAAAATATGCATTTTGGAAAAATATTTTTATTTTATATTTGAGAATAGTTAGCTTCAGGTGTACAGCAAAGTGATTCAGTTACGTTAATGCATATACACCTTTCTATTCTTTTTAAAATTCTTTTCCCTGTTTAGGTTATTGCAGAATATTAAACAGATTCCTCTGTGCTATATAGTAGGTCCTTGTTGGTTTTTCGTTGATGTGTAGCAGTGTGTACGTGTCAACGTGTATTTTTAAAGTGCTAAAAAGGGAAACTTTAAACAGGACTGGATTGGAAAGGCTGAAGGGAATTCGCCTTCCCCATCTTTTTGAGAAGCTGTTTACAAATCCTAGTGGTAGTGGGTGCTCTCACAAGTGTTTCATTTCAGTCAGATGGTGTTCTTCTAAATCTGGGGAAATGGGGACCAGCTCATAAAGGTGGGTGGAAGTGAGAAATGAGAGTAGCGGTAGTACATGCTAATGGGGCCAGTCAGAATTTGACTATTACATTTTATTGAATTATTTTTAACGTTAGAATCCAGGCTAAGACAAATGATTCCTGTTACTTTACCATCCGTTCTCAATGTGCAAATTCTCACACTTGGGTGTTGGCACACATGTGTGGGTACACAATGAAGGGGTGCTGGGCGGTTGCCAGGAGTAGCCACAACCTCAATCCAGGAATCAGGAAACAGGGGGTGGTGATCTTGTCTCAACTTTGTTACTTAGTTTTGTAATAGACTTAAATCATTAACCTCCCTGAGGCCAGCCTTTTCACCTGGAAATGAGGAATATCCATAACAGTTCTGACTACCTCACAGGGTTATTTTGGAAATCCATTTTGAACAGATTATAAAACCCCGTACACATGAGAGTTGTTTTCAGTGCTGGCTTGGCCCCTCTTCAGCACTGTGGTCGTGGGCAAGTGGCTCAAGCTCTGTAGACCCGGCCCCGCAAGACGAAGGCTACCGAGTCTTCATTTTTGTCTTGAGACAGTGGAGATGGAGGTTCAGAAACAGTGGGTCGGAGGAGCATCACCTAGGGCAGTAGGTCTCAAACTGAGACAGCATCAAAATTAACTGGAAAGGCGTGTGAAACTGCAGAATCCCGGGCCCTGGGATTTCTGATTTCCTCTGTTGGGACCTGAGAATATGCATTTGTAACAAAATTCCCTCATGATATCGATGCTGGGGTCCTAGGAACCATACTCTCGGGGTGAGGGTGGGTATTCAGGTGGTGGGAGAACTGAACGCATTATGAAAAAGCATCCAGTTGAATTTATTAATATCAATATATGTAATATATTAATCAATTGAGTTTATTAATATATATGAACACATCCAATTGAATTTATTAATATTACTATGATATATTAGTATATAAGATGATAAATAATATCTAACACCCACGTAATATATATATATAATTTATTTAATAATATTCAATGTCCCCTCCTTCCCCCATCCATACACACCAAAATCGCTTGAACCAGACAGTTTCTGAGACTCCTGGCATCTCCTGAATATTTGGTTCTCTCTAGATACCTCAGCCAGTAGAAACAAAAAGGGACTTTGGGATTAAGCAATTCTCCCACAAGTAGCCTAAATAACATTGACAGATCGTTACTCTTCGGCATCCACTCCAACACAGAGATGCTTTTTCACACGTGCATGTGCACCAGAGGCCAGTGATGTCTTTTTTGCTCTGTTCTCCTTTTTTAAAACTTCAGTGAGTCAGCTAATTTTGTAGGAATGTCTCAAAACTATTCCTGTAAAGCCAGCATTGGTAAATTGAAATAGAGGAAGCAGCGCTGATGAACGCAATCTTACTGAAATTTGATCTTGTAGAGGTCGCCCTAGATTCAGAGAGTTTGGACCGGAACCCTCCTACTCATCGCTGGTAGCTCCGTGGTGTGGTAAAGTTCATTTTGCTCACATGGTGTCTACTTTTTCAGCCAGGGTTAATTCTTTTGCTGGAGGGGATGAGTAAGAGAGAGAGTTGGCATTAATTGCTTCATCAACTGCTTGTGTTAGTCATCTCCTGCTCGTCTTATTAATTCAACTGGAAGGAGGAGAAATGTTATCTCTGGTTTCAAGGCCAGCTTCAGTTAACTAGGATACTCCCTCAGAGGGACTTGTGGTCATGGTTTCATTCACTTATTAAAGGAATGAATAGATTGTGAATCTCATTATCCTAGCATGTCTATACATAAATATATTAACGGCCACATATGACCTTGTGATGTTTATCATTGATCAAATGCCATAGGCAAGAATGTGTTAACCCTGGATTATATTGATGGTTGGTTTTCAAAAAAGAAAAGAGAGGTTTTTAGGTTCATGTATTTAGATTCATGCCTTCCCCGAATTCCTCTGTTTCCCACTTGATTAACTGAGGTGTGGAGGGAAGAAGAGGACAGTTTCCAAATAAAATTGCCTTCAGTTCTTTTCAGAGTGTAACGCAGTAGCTGTATTATTTTAAAACACAATTGTATGTCTGTAATTTTCTGCTCCTTACGTTCAGCTCATTCGCGTCTTCCTGTTTGGCTTGTACCTTCCCCTTCTGACTCAGTCTTCTCGATTTCTCTTCTCACTCGACCAGACCACTGTTCTTCCTCTGCCTTTGGCTTTTTCTTACTTGGCCTCCCTTGCACGGCTTTTTTTTTTTTTTTTTTTTTCTTCACTGAAGTGCGTCCCTGTTCACTTTTTCCTTACGAAGAGCATGGGTTATCCCCAGGCAGGTGCTCCAGATGGAAAGTACATCTTTTTCTTAACTTAATAAATTCATTTGTATTCAGGAAGAGTTTACATACAGTGAAATGCACACAGCTTAAATGTATAGTTCAGTGAGTTTTGATAACTGGATATGTCTGTATAGCCAGTACCTTATTCAAGGTCCAGGGCATGTCCATCACCCCAAGAGAGTCTTTATTTCTCCTGTCTGTTAATCCCCCCCCCACCCATAATCAACCAGTGCTCTGATTTCTTTCACTATAGATGAGTTTGGTTTATTCTTGAACTTCATACAAGTGAGATCATTCAGTAGGTACTTTTTTGGTATCTGCCTCCTTTTGTTTAACGTATCATTTTAGAGATTCACCCACGCTGTTGCATGTATCAGTTAAAAAAAAATTTTTTTTGACTAGTAGTCCACTGTGTGTGTGTATACTACAGTTTATTCATTCTCTTGTTTATGGACCTTTGAGTTGTTTCTGTGTTTTGACTGTTATGAAGACAGCAGCTGTAAATACTCTTTTGCAAGTCTTTTTGTGGACATATATTTTCATTTCTCTTTGGAGTGGAATTACTGGGACACAGGTTAGGTGTGTAAGTTTATAAGAACCTGACTGTTTGCTAAAGTGGTTGCAGCATTTTATGTTCCCTCCCCAAGTATATGAAAGTTCCAGTCATTCCACATCCTCCCCAGCATCTGGTTCCCCCCACCCCTCGCCACCACCATTCTTTTTAATTTTAGCTATTCTAGTGGTTAAATGAAGTAGTATCACATGGTTTTAATTGCATTTCCTGATGACTCATGATATTGAGCATCTTTTTATGTGCTTTTCGGCCATTTGTGAATCTTCTTTTTTTGTAGTGTCTGTTTAAAATTCCTTGTCAGTTTTTAAAATTGGGTTGGTTGCCTTTTTCTGATGTATTTGGTTCTTTATATATTCTG
Source organism: Oryx dammah (assembly GCF_014754425.2). Classification (NCBI taxonomy): domain Eukaryota; kingdom Metazoa; phylum Chordata; class Mammalia; order Artiodactyla; family Bovidae; genus Oryx; species Oryx dammah. The sequence continues at coordinate 11,623,335 of NW_024070195.1, read as the reverse complement.
AATATGGTTTTTTTTTTTGTCAAGTGTATGTATTACAACATTTCCCCCCAGTGTTTTGGCTTATCTTTCTTTTTTAAACTGTGTTTTTGGGTAAGCAGTTTTTAATTCTAATGGAGTCTCAACTTACCATTTTTTTAAGATAAATGTTTTTTCTCATGTCTTCATGGAGCTTTTGCTTACCTTCTGGTTACTTAAATGTTCTCCTAAATTTTCTCCCAGAAGCTTTTTGGGTTAGTCTTAATATTTAAAGTTCTAACCCCTCTCAAATTAGTTTTAATGTATGGTGTGAGGTAGGGGTCAGGGTTCCATTTTTTCAAACATTTATTGAAATGTATCAAATGATTGAGGAGATTTTCTTTCCTCATCAAATTACCTTAGTGTCTTTGTCAAATATCAGTTGAGAATATCTGTTGTTTCAAGGCTCTGTTTTGTTAGATTGACATGCATGCTAAACTTAGGTCAATACTGGACTAAAACAGCTTCATGGTAGGTCAGGTGTTGTGTATTCTCTAATTTTATTCTTGTTTTTCAAGATGGTTTTTGGTGGTCCAGCTCTTTTAGAGCTCCATACACATTTTATAATTGACTTTAATTTTTTAAAAAGCCTTTGAGAAGTTTGTTTGGATTGCATTGAATTATAAGGGATCAATTTAAGGAAAATAAGTAGATTAACAATATTGAGACTTCCAATTCAAATACATAGTATATCTCTGTCTTTTTGTTTATTAATTTGTTTCAACGATGGCTCCCTATTTTTGGTGCAAAGACATTGCCTGTCTTTTGTAAAACGTAACTGCATTTTGCTTTTTTTTTAATATACTGTGATACATTTAATTTTTTAGAATTTCATTTTCAAATTATTTGATGTTATATAAGGAAATACAGTTGATTTTTACTTTATTGACCTTATATTTGTGGACTGCTAACTTCATTTATGAGTGAGGATATATACTCACACCTTGTCTTTCACCTTACAGGGAAAGAATTTGCTCTTTTACTATGAAGTATGATGTTAACTATAACTTTTTCATAGTTGTCCTTTGTCAGATTGAGGAAGCACCTTCTATTTCTAGCTTTATTAGGGATGTTTGTTTTTATCAGCAATGGATTTTGAATTTTGTACAGTTCTCTGTCTGCCTCTAATAAGATGTCATATTGTTTTTCTTCTCTATCTGGTAAATTACATTGATTGATCTTAGACTTTGAATCAACCTTGAGTTCCTGGGATAAGAACAAGTTATTATGCACAGTTCTTTTTACCTATTACTGAATTTTTTGCTGATATTTTATTGTTTTTACAAATATGCCCATTAACAATTGTCCTCAATTTTTTCCCCTGGTGTCGTATTTGCTAGCTTTTAGTATTGGTGTTATGCTGCTCTTATAAAATGTGTGCTAGAGTGTTCCTGTTTTCACTATTTTCTGAAAGCACTTCTGGAAGATTTTATTTCTTTTAGAAATAATTGGTGAAATTCGATAGTTGAAAACACTTGGGCCTGGAGTTTTCTTTGTGCAAAGGTTCTAAAAGTATTTAATTTAATTAAAAAATATTATACAGCAAAATATCCTTTTTTGGTTATACTTCTGAATTTTAACACTTGTGTAGCATTGCATAACTGTCACTGTAATCAGGTTTCAAAGCAGTTATATCACTGTGTGCTGAGGATTTTGATAAGGAATTCAATTTTTCTTAACTGATAGCAGCCTATTTTTTTTAGCAGAGTTTTTGCAAATTTTTGGTTATGTTGAGGTGAATTTTGTAGCCATTTTTCAAAAAATTGTTCATTTTCTGTGAGTTGCCAAAATTATTGGCATAAAGTTGTTTGTAACATTTAATATTTGTAGGATTTATAGCAATATCTGCTTTTCAATTATTAATATTATTATTTTGTTTCTCGTTTTTGTAGTTAGTCTTGTTGGGAATTGAAGAATGAACTGTTGCCGATTTTCTGTCTCACTGATTTCTGCTCTTAGGTTTGCTATTTCTTTCTTACTCCTTATTTTTGGCATAATTTTCTCTCCTTTTTGTAGATCATTTGATTTGAAATTTTTATTCTTTTCTTTTCCTAGGTGTACAGGTACATACATTTCTAGAATTATTTCTTTCTAATGAATGCTCTTTAGTTTTTATGACATTGTTCTAGAACTCTGGTAATTCTCCTTGTCTACAAGCCTGCGATATGGGTATGGCCTTAATAGCTGTAGCCTGTTCAGGCTTCAGCCAAGGACTTAGGGTGAATTCTCATGTTTCAGCTGCACTGCACAGATTTTGATATATAATACTTTAATTGTTGCTTAAGTCAGTATTTGGTTATTTCTATTTTATTTCCTCCCCAGGTTAATAGTTTAGTATTTTAATTCCCAGAAATATTTTTAGCTTTCCTTTTTTCTTTTAAAATTTATTTATTTTTTAATTGAAGGATAATTGCTATACAGAATTTTTTCCTTTTTTTCTTGATTGCTAAATACATTTTTGATTTACTTGATTTTTGCCATAATTTTGCCTTAAAATTTTGATATCATTTTATTAGATGCATATATGTTCATGATCATAAAATCCTCTTTATTGAGTATTCCTTTTGCAGGTATATAATATCCCTCATGGTCATTTTTAATGCTTTATAACTTACATTCCATCTGCCTGATATTAAAAGTACTATCCTAGATTTTGTTTTTATTTTTGTTCATATTTTCTTTTTTATAATTCCTTATTCTCAATGTTGGTTTATACTTTCACTTTAAAGTGGTTCATTTCCCGCCCCCCCCCCCCCCACTTATTGTATGTAGTTTAAATGTAATGTTGTCTCTGTTAGTTACTGACTTTACATCCAATTTCACTTATTTAAATTATTTTTATTAAGACATTTTAGCGTTGCTACTAATGTTTTCTACTTGCCATTTCCTTTTGCTTCTTCTTTTTTTTTTTAAAACTGCTTTCCTTCCTTTCTTTGGATAGACTGAATTTTCTTTTGCTGGTTTTGAAGGAATATATTTTATTTTATTCTTATCATGTTTAGCCTTATGTTTCTATAAACTTAATTTTCTCTAAGGCTTATCCATAACTTCTCTGTTCCCCAAATCACTCCACACTTCATAACCATTAGACCTTTCCTGCCTCAGTCTGAGATTTTCCCCCTCCTGAGACTTCTTTACTACCTTCTTTCCTCCAAGAGTTCCCGGAATACTTTAACATTAGTTAACGGGCATAACTCTAAGATGATTCAACCTCTAGTCCATGTAACTTCCCCATCTTGTTGGGAACCAGAAGTGACTGGTACTTTAAGAAAGTTTGTTCTTCTGCAGAGTGGACTGTTGAATTGATGGGGGTGATTCTGGAGACAGAGACACTACCTAGGGGTCCCACTGTAATAGTCATGGAGCGTTTCGGAGGTTTCTAGTGAGGACAGTGGCTGTCGGAGTGGCTGTGTTGTGTAACAATCAGTAGATCTTCTCATGTGTGAGAGAAAGAGGAGGTGATGATGCTAAGCATGAATGGCCAATATATTAAATTTCTGGTTTATTTTTTTTAGCCCTATCCCCTTCTTGAATTCCAGTGACATGGTTTCTTATTGGGGTTAAATGAGGCAAAATGTAAAAGACACAACATATATCCTGATATGGAAATAATTAGAAAAAAAATTAAATAATTAAAAAAGTGCCCACTTCCACATTTCTGTCTCAGATGACTGTCTGAATGGGCATAGGGAAGCTCAGGTGACTTAGAAGGAACAAGAGTTTTGCTTTTTAGTTTGAGTTGTTGCTTTTTTTTTCCTTCCTTGCAGAAGGCAGGGGGAAATGTATTTATTTTTATTTATTTCTTGTTGTTTTAAATTTGGGTCATCAGTAGGACATCGAAATAGCAGATAACTGATTATATAATTCTATATAGAGAGAGCTGATAGGAGAGAAGGATTTGAGAGTAGTTTGTAAAGACCCTATAGGGATCTTCCAGGAGAAGGTGATAGGGTCTGAAAGAATAGCGATCCCTGTTATTAAATTGTATTACTTTAAAAAATTTATTATTATTATTATTATTATTTTTGGCCGCACCATGTGCCATGTAAGATCTTAGTTCCCAGACCAGGGATTGAACCCATGCCCCCTGCATCAGAAGCACAGAATATTAACCACTGGACCATCAGAGAAATTCAAGAGTAGAGGTCCTTGAAAACAAACATGGATAGGATGGATTTGGAGGATGGAAGATATGTCAGAGAAAGTAGAGGACTGGATTCTTAACCCGGTTCTGACACTGACTGGTTTGCTTAACCTTTTGAAAAGCGCCAGATCCCTTCAGGGGCATCTCTTTCTTTTGAACCACCCCCTTTTTTTTTCTTTCCTTCCCCTCCCCTCCCCTCCATTCTTCATTAATTCAAATATTTTTCTTGAATCTTCATTATATGTCAAATTTTGCTGTAGGTCCTGAGCTTAAAGCATCAGATAAGATGTGGGCTTTGACCCCTGTGCTGAGAGCAGGCAACAGATTCAACCGTTACTCTCTGTTAAGCATTGTGGTACCTGTGTGTTACAAAACCACAGAGAAGGGGCATCTAAATTAAAATGAAGGGACTTCCCTGGTGGCCCAGTGGCTAAGACTTCATGCTCCCAATGCAGGGGGCCTGGGTTTGATACGTGGTAAGGGAACTGGATCCCACATGCTACATGCTGCAGCTTAAGACCTGGTGTAGCCAAATGAATAATAAAATAAATATTTAAAAGTAACTAGGTAAATAAAACACAATAGTTCTCTGTAAGTTTATTAAGAAAAATGAATCAGATCGAAGGAAGGAAAAGGGGAGAGTGAGAAGGCTTTCAGGACACGTGTCCTTCAAACTAAGCTTCTCAGAATGAGAGGTAGTTTAGACAAGCGTATGCAAAGTAATTTAGGCAGCATGTGCAAAAAGGAACAAAACAGTGCAGAATGGTATACAGATGGGCTGAAAAAGCAATTGAAGTCAGGCTGGCCTGACCGCCTTGGAGATGTTCAAAGTCTAGGGCAGGAGGGGCCTGGTAGGCCAAACCCAGAAGTTTGGGTTTTATCTAGGATGGAATGCAGACTCACCGAAAAACTTGAAACAGGGATGTGAAAAATCAGATGTGTGTTTTAGAAATCCCATTATTCTTGTACTGGGCACTTGCTGTGATAAGGGACCAGGTGGTGAGCTGGGAGCTCAGAGGAGAAACAGTTCTAGAAACAGGTGACAGAGGAATGCTTACTCAACAGCCATGAAGCACCTGCTCCATGCTCATCCCCGGCCTGTGTGCTGGGGATCCCACCTGGCCCCACGGAGACAGGTCCCTTGTTCTCAGAGAGCTTGGAGTGATGGTGGAAGGAGTGGGTAGATTGGAGAGGTGGAGGCGAGATAGCACCCAGAGGACTTGGTGACTCATCAGATGTTGGAGGTGAGTGAGAGGGAGGAGTTTGTGGTTTGGATTACTCGGTGGATGATGATCCCATTCACTATGGTGGGGGAGCCAGCAGAGCCCAGCAGAGCCTCCAGGCAAATGTGTCCAGCACGTAAACAGGTCCAGACCTCTGGAGGGACCTCTGCAACTTGTGTGCGTCCTCAGTTGCAAAGTTGTGTCTGACTCTTTTGCAACCCCATTGACCGTAGCCCACCAGACTCCTCTGTCTGTTGGGTTCGCCAGGCAAAAATACTGGAGTGGCTTGCCATTTCCTCCTCCAGGGCATCTTCCCCGGGCCAGAGATCGAACCTGTGTTTCTTGTGTCTCTTGCGTTGGCAGGTGGATAATTTACCACTGAGCCACCTGGGAAGCTTACTAAATGAAAGAAGCAAACTAGCTGTCTAACATACTTGATTTTGTTCAGTTCCATGATTCAGTTTCAGTCTCTATTATGGTTGCTTCCCTGAGAAGCAGACTTCTTTACATATCTCCCATAACTTAGTGTGCAGCTGGGCAAAGCAGGAGATTTAATTGTTTTCGGTACATCTGGGGTCCAGTACCATTAATTTCATTACTCACCCTTCGTCCCTTGACCTTTCCAGCCCAGGAGTGAGCTCACTACTTGATTTTGGCTTGTTATGTAGGTTGCTGTGGGCAGTGGGCATATTCATGAGTGCTCCAGCTTGTAGGGGTTTTAGGATGATCTGGCCCTATTTATGTATTTTACAGATAAAGAGATGAGGCCTGGGGAGGTTTTGGGACTTTCAGAGTATGAGCAGGGCTGAGATTAGATCTCCCAGTTCACTAGTCTCTCTGCCACTGTCTTCACCACCCTCCCTCCCACTTATTTAATTCACACTGGAGTGCTTACAGATCCAGGCAGAAATGTTCTTAGGTATATATTTGTGCAGAAGTTTGGAAATGACTAAGCCTGTGTACGTAACTTTGAGACTCTGTGTAAAGCCTGTCAAGAAGCATTGGGTTATTCCAGCTCTGATGCAGAGAGACGTGTCCTTGGGTCTCACAGTTAGATGCAGGCAGCTCCCTGAGTGCGCCCCTGCTTCAGGGTGCCCTCCAAAGGCTCCCTGGAAGGCGTCGTTTGACCCCAGGTAGAGAATCACTTTGCACTGCCACTTCAAAGAAAAAAAAGAGTGCAGAAACTACCGAACTGAGTGTGGGAAGCCCTTCTTGTTGGTACGAGTTTCAAGTGCTAGAGAAGGGATGTGTTGAAAGGACATTTACTTTCATCAGCTCAAAGCATCTGTTTTTTATTCTTTAAAAAGAAGCAACACCTCAAATTATGGCAGTCCCTAGGCAAGTAAGCACTTGAGATTTTGATCTGTACAGATTCTTCGACGGAGCGCCTCGCAGGAGCTTTTAGTAGTGATTTGCAGCATTTGTCTAGTCCTGTAGAATGACAGCCCGTCTTTGTGGGGAAGGGGAGAGAGAGGCAGAGACGGCTAAGGAACCACTCTGTGAAACAGCAAATAAGCCCTTTCTCTCAGATGCGGGTAGAAGTGGAAACTGGGCTTAGCAGGCCCTGGAGACCAAATTAAAGGAGATAGGAAATGGAAACTCAGCTCCGTGTTTTTTATTTTCAACTCGGTGCCCACCTTCAAAACATTCACTCATTGTGGGCTTCATCACAATTTTCCCCCCTCTTTGATGCAGATTTCTATTTTCTTATTGTGGTAAAACGTATAGAGCCTAAAACTTGCCACGTACAGTGGCACATTCTTCATGCGCAATTCAGTGACATCAGGAGCATCACAGTGATGTATGTCACCCCCATCCTGTCGTTGTAATTATTATTTTAGGCCCAGGTTTCCTAAACGAAGCAAATTGACAGTTAGGGTGGTGTCACCCTTAACCCCAGGGCACAGCGTAACCACTGTTAAGAGTCAGTCTCCTATCTCTTTTTTTCCTTATTCATACAGTTTTGTTCAAGCCTAGTTGCAATATTGTTCATACTCTTCATAAAGAGAATTTTAGAATTGTTAGGGAATTTAAAGATGCTTCATTCCATTTCCCCCATTGTTTAGATTTTAAAAAATGAGTGACCGAAAGTGACAATGGCTTGCATAGCTGGACAGTAGCCGAGCTGGGTCTCCCTCTGTCCTGGGCTGCTCTGTCTTTAGTTTCAAAATTATTATAAAAAATTCATCTGTGGTTTATTTTTAGGGTCATCTTCCTTCTCTCTCTCTCTCTCTCTGTGGTTTCTATGTCTGGATTTTTTTTTTTTTTAAGTGGCGTCTTTAAACAGGAATTTGTTTTAAACAAGAAAATCACAACATTCATGCCATTCCCAGGGCTTATCACCCATAACTGAGACTGTGAATTCTCTCCTTTCTTGTCTCTGTCCAGATATTCTAAACCCAGGATGTTACTTTCTTTTTTTTCTTTTAAACCCCCCTTTGTTTTGCTGACTGTGGTGAAATCACAGTTTAAAGGTGATTGTCATTTTCCCAAGATGAGTTTTGTTTTTTTTTTAAAGCCAGTTTCTTTTCCTTCTTAAGATCTGTTTTCCACTTTGAATTAGGTGGAAACTCAGGGAAACGGAGCCCTGCAGCTAAAAACTGACCATCTGCTGACCACTTTACCCCCTCAGGGCCGACCTGCCTGTATGATCCCTTTCAAAATCCTTTCCAGCTTCTAAATTCCTATCAGCAAGGAGTGAGGGCCTGGTCCTGCCCACGCTGGAGGTCTGTGGGAGGTGGTTAGGAAGCCGGAGGAGAGAGAGAAGCCGGGGTATATTGTTTGGGTCGGCCATGGCAACCGCAGCAGGAAAAAGGAACAGGGCCAGTTCTGTGCTGCTCTGTAGATGGCCAGGATTCAGCACTTATCTCTGGACTTTCTGCTCGGCACCAGACAACCTGATCTCCTGGTAAGCTCAGACTTGGCTCTCTTCTCCTGCCCGTCTTTGATCACATCCTCAGGCAGGAATGGACGTGGGGAGAGAGTCCAGAACACAGTGAGACGTGTATCCAGCAGAAACACATTGGCCACAGAGGCAGAACGGGGAGTGTTTTCTCGTCCGTACCCCAGACACAGAGAGAAGTCCCTCCCCAGGCCCTTGGTTGAGCGCCTTCAAAGAGCGTGTGTGCAAGTGACCAGCTAAACCGGCAGGGAGGGCGCAGCCAGGAGGGAAGTGAGGGAAGACCCCAGCCTGCTACAGTCAGGGGAGCTGAAAGGCGGGACCTGCCTGCCACCTGCGGTTCACGAAAATGGGATTGCAAAGGAGAGTGGGAATCCAGAGTAAGCCCCCCTCGCTGAATAATAGCTTGTTTTGCCTTGAGTCAGAATGGCTTTTCTTTTCATTCAGCAGCTCATTTTTGGTGTCATTCAGTGTATTTTAAGCTGTGTGTTTCATCCAAATCAGATGAAGAATTTTTTTTTTTTTTCAACCCTGTACCGTCTTGCTTTCTCCTGGGCAATGTAACGTATACATGTCTTTTTATTGCTGATGAGCAACATCTAGGTGGTCAAGTCCTGAAGTTTGAATGTTGTTTCTGCTAAGGGGCACCGGTGATTCTTATTCAAAATCGGGCAAGTCTGACATTTCATTTGGGGAAGTCTAAGGAAGTTGGTGAGGGCTTCTGTTAATAAAAACAAGTGCCTCTTTTTCTCCTTATCACCTCTCAGTATCTGCTTGGCTGGCTCGCAGTGTGGTCTGGCTTTAGTTCTCCCTGGAAGTCACATTGTGCTGTTAGAGCTCTCTTTTGCTATGACCCACAAACAGTTTTCAGACTTCACTCTAAGGAGCCAAAGGTAAAAACCACGAATAAACAGGGCAACAACATCTCTGCTTTTCTGACTTCAGCCCTCCTTGAAAACCACTTGGAATCTGCCTCTGAATTTAGAGAGATGTGTTCGTTTTTCCTTCTGCTTTCCTATCCTCACCTACTGTGTTCCACTCCCCTTTTAATTTTATTCTTTTCATAGTCACTGACAGGGAAATAGTTACTCAATTTGTCAAAGGCTGGGTGGTGAGGTCACAGATTCTGAGATTAGCCTGTAATTTGTAACAGTTTCAGACAGTTGACAGCAAGATTTTGCTTGCTTATTTCTGAGCTGTTTTCCACAGTCTTTTCAATGCAGTTTAATAGTGAGTAATAGAGGTGTTCTTTTCTGTTGGGGAGGTGCTGTACACAGCAGATCAGCAAACACAGGAGAATGTCAACAGGCTCGTCATTTCTTGTCCAGCGGTGAACCAAACATTGCATAAAACAAAAATGGGGCTTTTTTTCTGGAAGATCAAATATTAATAATTTCTGGATAGACGTGATGTTGCATGGGTTACATTTTGAAAAATTCTTTTCTGGATGTGTTTTCTTGACCTATTTGAGCTTTGCTGCCTTTTAAAAATTTTAGCTTCATTGAAAAGGCAGGCCGTGTTAAACACTATATTGTACTTTACTGAATTGGAAGGACGGTCATAGAATCAGAATCTTAGAGCTGAAAGAGCTTTAATCTATCCTCATGTTCTAATTTCACAGATGAGAAATCTGAGGCATAGAGAAGTTAAATGACCAACCCCACAACACACAGCTTGTGTGTATTCAGACTGGGACTGAAAAAACCATCTCTCCAGAGACACCTGGATGAGGGTTTTTTTCTTCATTGGATGTAGCTTTTTAGCTTCAGTTAGGATTTTTTTTTTTTTCGTTATTGAGATTATTTTTTTTTAAATAGATTGGCCTTGAAAATTTATTATTTTTGCTTACTTGAAATATGTTATCATATAACATGGAAAATGTATACACAAATGCTGCAGAGATTTTAACGGTGCCACAGCCATTAGGTGTTTTAATCCTCTCTGGAAAAAAGTTGATTTGTTTAAGAAAAGCCCAGTGTTATGTTAAGTATAGACTTGGAACAATAAAACATCACCTCCTAGGTATTGGGAATGAGAGTGGGAGGGGTAGGGAGTGGCCGGTCCTGTGGGCAGCTCAAACACATTTTTGTTCTAGCCTCTCACATGTTAACACAATAATTTATCAGAGAAGTCCTTCTTCAGCGGGACTCACTAATGATAGAGTGATGTGTTGAGACTTGAAGTTTCTAGGCACTGCTCAAAGAAATAATGAACACAGTCAATCTGCAGTGCAAGTGAAAAGTTAATCACTGAGAAGTGGAACTGGTTGCCACTTTTTTTTTCTCTTTCATCATTGTTTAAATTTTTTTTTTAATTGGGGAATAGTTGATATACAATATTATATAATATTCAGATGTATAACACAGTGATTCACAAGTTTTAAAAGTTACACTCCAAGAGGTTGTAGTTTTTCTCCCCGCCCCCGCTTGTTACCCCTGTGGCATTATCTCTGCTGTGACCTTGGGACGGATGGTTGGGGTGGGCAAGTACAAGCTCCTGGTGCTCGGAGCAGTCAGGAAGCATCGCGTGAGATGTGTGTGCAGCACGGCCCTACAGACTCAGGAAGGGACCTCGTTCTGTACCTTGGGCAAAGCTTCCCAGGGCCTGGGAGGTCTCTTCCTAGTGGTTGAAGCGATTTATTGATGAGAACAGCACACACTGACTCTCAGGACTTGATTATTTATTTGTACTATTTGTACTTGGGTGTTGTGAAGAGACAGGCTGTTTACTCCCTGTGTGGCTTTGTTAGAAGTGGGTTAAAAATTTGGAAGGAAGAAGTCTTTGGTCCCTTTGGGAAGGCATAGGTTGGTCATTTCTCTACAGAGAGCAGCACCCCGTGAGTAAATTAAAAACATCTGAAGCTAATGAAACTCTGACGGGCTTCCACTGTGGCTCAGTGGTGAAGAACCCGCTGGCCAATGCAGGAGATGCAGGTTCGATCTCTGGCTCGGGAGGATCCCCTGGAGAAGGACATGGCAGCCAGGCCAGTATTATTGCCTGAAGAATCCCATGGACAGAGGAGCCTGGGGGGCTACAGTCCATGGGGTCACAGGAGAACTGGGCATGATTGAACGACTGGGCACGCAAACACACTGATGCATTAGGGGAACACTAGCCTAGGCCTTGAGGCGAAGGTCCTAACAGAAAGTGAGGTGCAGATGAAAACAGATCAGTGGTGCTCATTCCTTTCCTAACTGAAAAACCTAGAGCAAAGGATGGAATATTTTGGAGCCTCAGGTTTCTTCACCTGTAAAATGGGGATAATAATTCCTGCCTCGCTGGTGCCTTCTGAGGATGCAGTCTGCTGACATCTGTGAATCCCTGTGTAGTACCTATACTCTCAGTGGTGGACCTCTGTAAATATAGGGTTTTTTCCACTCTTTATAGCTCGCTGCCTTGGTTCATCCACTGTGAAAAGAATGTGCTTCACTAGATGATCATTAAGTACTATTTTGGCTCTTTTTTTAAAAAAAAAAAAAAAACAATAAATTATTCTCTTGATAACAACCAAAAAAAAAAAATATTGGAGATTAAGCCCAGTGGGAGTTTTGTCTCTTTTATGAGAGATTTGAGGAGTGAGGGGCAACTGTAGGGAAAAATAATTATAGAAAACAAAGAATAAGAATTTTAAGCTAATAAGGGCCTACTGTATAGCAGAGTGAACTCTATACAATACTCTGTACTGGCCTATATGGGAAAAGAATCTAAAAAAGAGTGAGGATATGTATGTGTATAACAGATTCACTTTGCTGTATACCTGAAACTAACACAACATTGTAATCAACTATAGCCCAATAAAAATTGAAAAAAAAATAATTTAAAAAAAGGAAAATAAATTAGGCTAGCTTTCCACAGATTACCACCACCATCTCCCCTTCCCAAAAATTTAAGTGCAAAGAAGCGGTTAATAAAAGCTCTAAAATACTTTTAGTACAGAAAAAGAATGGAAAAAGTGTTGTTAGAGAGATGAATAAACAACTGTATTCTAAACAGCCTCTCACGAATTTTTTTGAGATGGATTTGAAGGGAATTGAAGGCTTGAGAAGGGTCTTCAAGGAGTCCAAGGGTGAAAAAGTTCATAGATATTTAAAGAAGTGGAGTTTGTAACAATTTGATGGATGGTAATGATGGATTTACTTCTTCTTAGAATTATTTTGTCCTTAACACTTAATAATATAGTCTTCCTTTGGTATCCATGGGGGATTGGTTCCAGGGTTCCTCAAAGGTACCAAAATCTGAGGATGCTCACTCAAGTCCTATCAACCTGCTGTTGGTTGAACCCAAGGATGCAGAACCCATGGATAGGGAGGCCTGACTATACCGTCGCTAATAATATGTTAAGGAATTTTCCTGATTTGTAATCTAAAACAAAATTATCTGATGTATATGCTGCAGTGGAAATCTACTTAAAATAAAATGCATCAATAGGTATGCTAGTTTCACGAACTCCCATTCCTAACCTCGCTGAGGCATTTCCACTTTAAAATGGTGATGTTGGCACTCTGTAAGCCCAGGGCAGTGTCCTCCAAGAGTAAATAAGCCATACCAGAATTTCCCTAAAACTCTTATTGATGGAAGTATCATATCCACATAGCAAGGATGTTTAAGAGATGAGCTGGCAAAGTATTACACTAAAAGCATCCCTAGTTTTTTTTTTTTTTTCCTCTCTTAGCTTTTAGAATCAAAACCATCTTTTTCTTGAAAACGAGAAGGGGAGCGAACTCTTCACATTATTCTCGTGAGAGACGTCAGAATTCTCTGGGTTCACCTAAACCTAAGGGCTTTTATGACAGCTGGACTTTTGAGCAGTATAGATTTACAAGTAAATTTCTTTCCTTCAGATGTTCCTTTCCACAAGAGAAGACAAACCCATTACTTCTTTAGAGTTTCTTAATGGTTATTCACTTTTGTTCTTACTTCAGATTTCCCTAGTAAAGATTTAAATATTTAATTTTGTGTACTCCTGGAATTAACTGCTTTCAGATATAGTATATTGACTCAGAATATAAATACATCAAGTGCTGACTTTGTTAGATGGGAAAAAAAAAAAAAACCTTCAACGTTTTCAGGGAGAAATCAATGCAAAATGCTGTATGCTGCTGCTGCTGCTAAGTCGCTTCAGTCGTGTCCGACTCTGTGCGACCCCAGAGACGGCAGCCCACCAGGCTCCCCCGTCCCTGGGATTCTCCAGGCAAGAACACTGGAGTGGGTTGCCATTTCCTTTTCCAATGCAGGAAAGTGAAAAGTGAAAGTGAAGTCGCTCAGTCATGCCCGACTCTTAGCGACCCCATGGACTGCAGCCTACCAGGCTCCTCCGTCCATGGGATTTTCCAGGCAAGAGTACTGGAGTGGGGTGCCATTGCCTTCTCCCAAAATGCGGTATAAAGTTTCCTGAATAGAGTACAGTAGAGTGAACATAATTTAACTTTCTTCTTGGAGATTTATTGTCATTTCTCTGAAGTGATTACACTGATATAGTAGAGTGTTGCATGAGGCCCCAGAAGCTCATAATTCTTTTTGATGCCGTGGCCTCTGCCTTATCCACTTTTCTTGGTTGTCATGTCTTAAAGCTCCTTTCATTTACCTGTATCTGATCTGTTGTAAACTTAAGGGAAACCAGATAAGCAAGCTTATAAAATTACTGGGCTGGATTGTATACCCTGATTCTAACCCCTGACTCTCTCCAGCTATTCAGTTTGGCCCAAGGCAGTGCTGGCCACGTTCTTGGTGGTAGAGGCTGAGAGATTCAGGAAGGACGGTTCCCAGCTAAATTGGGCCATTCATATATAAAGTAAGGGCTGTCTGTGTGCATGACATTTAAAAATTTTAGTAACAGCCCGAAATGGGCATTGGATAAAATAATAAAAATAAATACGATCACTTCTCTGCTTAAGCCATTTACGATTCAAGACAAAGCTGCTAGTAAGACATCTTATAGGACTTCATTGCTTTTACTGCAAGGTATACATAAAGGCCTGTTAAGGTATAGACCAGGAGCTTCAGAAGGGATGTCAATGTCAGCAGGTCCCAGAATGCTGGATTTGTTCCACATGCCTGGCTGGGCACGGGGTACGTACGTAAACACCTGGGAGACTGGTGACTTACAGAAACTCAGGGCACTTGTCTTCAGCCTCTGTGATCCCGGGCAGCAGAAGAGATCTGAATAGTATGGGTTTGCTAACGCTGCTTCTAGTCAGCTCCTTTTAGCTGAGGGAGGAGGAGCTGAGGATTTTTATGCACACACCAAAATACTTACTTGGCTCATAAGACAGGTAAGAAGACAGAGTGATAATTTATACCTCGTGGAGTTTTTCTTAAGTGTATTTTCCCCGTCAGTAGAAATAGTAGTTTATAAATGGATCCTTTTCAGAAAGATGATAAGTCATACCTTGGGAACTCAGAATACATTTCTCACAGAAACAGTGTATGTGATAGTGGGGTCCCAGGAAAGTCCACAGAGTACCCTGATGACCATAGGACTCTGGCTACCACAGTCTTCATGGAGATTGGAGCCCAGAAGCCCCTTTTTAGTTGCTAAGTCGTGTCTGACTCTTTGCAACCCCATGAACTGTAGCCTGCCAGGCTCCTCTGTCCGTGGAATTTCCCAGGCAAGAATACTGGAGTGGGTTGCCATTTCCTTCTCCAGGGGATCTTCCTGACCCAGGGATCGAACCCACGTCTTCTGCATTGGCAGGTGGATTCTTTACCACTGAGCCACCAGGGAAGCCCCTTAGCTGGTGCTATATGACTCTGAAGAATGGTCCTCATGCTTTGTAGGAGAAAAGTGAAAAATAGGAGTAGAAGCAGGTCATTATTTAACTGATAAAATAAGTGAAACTGGCAGAGAGCCTGATGGGAAGTGAACTCACTTTTACTGAAGCGGGTCCAGAGGGCCCAACTAAGAACAGGAAGGAAGTTAAAGGTAAAGAGAGTTAGACTCCACTTGGGGAAGAATGTTCTAACATCAGGACTGCCTAAAAATAGAACAAGCTGATTGAAGAGGTAATGAGACCTCTGTCACTGGAGATGTTCAAGCAGAAGTGGGAGGACCTCCTTAATTCTCCAAAATTCTCCAGAGGTAAGCGTCTGTTGAACAGAGGGTTATAATGGATGACTATTCCTTTTTCTCCCAACACTGAGTTACAGGACTTAAGGCACATTTGTGTCCTAGTTTTTAATTGGAAAAAATAACATAACAGCATTGTAGTAATTTTGACAAAGGCAAATAGCCATACCCCTAATATGGTCTAACGTTTTGCTTTGTGTATTATGTTCCTCATTAGCATACACATAATTTCTGTGAAACAGTGGACAAAAATGAGCACAATGTTATTTTCCTACTCTTGAGGAGTGTTATATTCAGTATGACTCATCTGTTTTTACACTTCTAAGTACCGAGAATAATAAGATATTTAATGGTGTATTTTTATGTTATTCCTGTTCAAATGTTTAAATTCCTTATTAGCAAAGCCAAGATTATAATATATTCGAAACATGTTGGAATCTTACATAGTTTAAATTTTTTGTTGTTTCAAGATTTTGACTTTACTATTTCTGTGGTCCTTGAGGATTGCTCAGGACAAAGTTTTTTTGACTTGTATAATTACCACACTGGATTCCCAATATTTCTTATCCCAGGGGGACTGTATCTTAGAGTAATCTCTGATAAAGTGCATTTGGGGGTGAGATGGTGAGCAGAAGCTTCCAGTGACCAGAGAACCTGTGATTACTCTCTAGGTCATGAATTTTCAAAGATCTTGAATATAATTAAATACATTTCTTAATAAACTAGGCTGAACATAATTTAATCTTTCCCCGAAGGTACTTCAGAGTCTTGGAGTGCTCTGGGGTCATGGTGAACATCAATTACCTTCTCACGGTGGGTGTGCAGAAGGAGATAGTTAATAGAGTTCTGTTTGACCGAGTCCTGAATGACCAGACATTTGTTCTATTATTATAAGTAGTCCAGTGTGAAGACTGGAACCAATGCTCCATGTTAAATTCTCCGGCTGGAGAGAATGTAATAAAGACAAGCTGAAAGTTGCTAATAATTCACATGGCCGTGATAGTTCAGAGCACTTTTTTGAATCCTTTAATTCACTGTCACATACATTGTCTATTAATTGTTACTTATAACAATCCTGGGGAGAAATACAAGGCAGCTGGCATCTCATTTTTACAGATGAAGCTCAGCAAGTTTAAGTGACTTGGGAAAGGTCACACAGTTTTTAGATAATGTTTTTGTGTGTGTGGCTGAGGCCAGTTGACTCCAAATTCAGTGTTCTTTTTAGCATCCCCAAGGATACTAAACCTTGGCACAAGGTAACAGTCTTAAGTCCTGACTGTTCTCTGGGCTGTATGTGTATTACCTCATTTAGTCCTTACAACCACCTGATGAGCTGGTAGGTAGCAGGTCTTTTGGTATTGTTATGATTCCATGTTAAGAGATGAGCACGAAGAGGCACAGAGGGGTCAGGGTATATAGCTAGCACGTGGTAGAGCTGAAATGTAAACCCAGGAGCTTGGGCTCCAAAGCCTGCTGCTGCTGCTGCTGCTGCTAAGTCGCTTCAGTCGTGTCCGACTTTGTGCGACCCCATAGACGGCAGCCCACCGGGCTCCGCCATCCCTGGGATTCTCCAGGCAAGAACCCTGGAGTGGGTTGCCATTTCCTTCTCCAGTGCAGGAAAGTGAAAATCGAAAGTGAAGTCGCTCAGTCGTGTCCGACTCTTAGCGACCCGATGGACTGCAGCCTACCAGGCTCCTCTGCTCATGAGATTTTCCAGGCAAGAGTACTGGAGTGGGGTGCCATCACCTTCTCCACTCTAAAGCCTAGGTCTCATCATTATGCTGCCCGACTGCTCAGTGTACAGATATACAACCATTGAATAGATCAAGAGCTGTGCATCTAAAAGTATCTTCCTATCTTTAAAGACCTATCTGCCACCTTATTTAGCTTGTGAGTCTGTTTCTTCATCTGTAAAGCAAAAAGGTAGACTAGCCACTTGAGATACGTGTAAAGCACCTAATATGGTGCTTATTGCATGTTGTCATTCAGTTGCCCAGTTGACCCCATGGACTGCAGCACACCAGGCTTCCCTGTCCTTCACTACCTCCCAGAGTTTGCTCAGAGTCATGTCTATTGAATTGGTGATGCTTATTCCATAGCCTTTATTTTTCAAAGTGGTTGCTGATTTCATTATCTTTATTATTAGGCATTTATAATGACTAAAATCATATTAATTTTTTTAAAAGAAAAAGTTATTTGTATTTACTTCCCATTATGCAAATGTGAGTATATTCAGTTCAGTTCAGTCGCTCAGTTGTGTCCAACTCTTTGTGACCTCATGAATCGCAGGACGCCAGGCCTCCCTGTCCATCACCAACTCCCGGAGTTCACTCAGACTCACGTCTAGCGAGTCAGTGATGCCATCCAGCCATCTCATCCTCGGTCGTCCCCTTCTCCTCCTGCCCCCAATCCCTCCCAGCATCGGAGTCTTTTCCAATGAGTCAACTCTTTGCATGAGGTGGCCAAAGTACTGGAGTTTCAGCTTTAGCATCATTCCTTCCAAAGAAATCCCAGGGTTGATCTCCTTCAGAATGGACTGGTTGGATCTCCTTGCAGTCCAAGGGACTCTCAAGCGTCTTCTCCAACACCACAGTTCAAAAGCATCAATTCTTTGGCACTCAGCTTTCTTCACAGTCCAACTCTCACATCCATACATGACTACTGGAAAAACCATAGCCTTGACTAGACGGACCTTTGTTGGCAAAGTAATGTCTCTGCTTTTCAGTATACTATCTAGGTTGGTTATAACTTTCCTTCGAAGGAGTGAGCGTCTTTTAATTTCATGGCTTCAGTCACAATCTGCAGTGTTCCTGGAGCCCCCCAAAATAAAGTCTGACACTGTTTCCACTGTTTCCCCATCTAGTTCCCACGAAGTGATGGGACCAGATGCCATGATCTTTGTTTTCTGAATGTTGAGCTTTAAGCCAACTTTTTCAGTCTCCGCTTTCACTTTCATCAAGAGGCTTTTTAATTCCTCTTCACTTTCTGCCATAAGGGTGGTGTCATCTGCATATCTGAGGTTATTGAGATTTCTCCCGGCAATCTTGATTCCAGCTTGTGCTTCTTCCAGTCCAGCATTTCTCATGATGTACTCTGCATGGAAGTTAAATAAGCAGGGTGACAATATACAGCCTTGACGCACTCCTTTTCCTATTTGGAACCAGTCTGTTGTCCCATGTCCAGTTCTAACTGTTGCTTCCTGACCTCCATATATGTTTCTCAAGAGGCAGGTCAGGTGGTCTGGTATTCCCATCTCTTTCAGAATTTTCCACAGTTTATTGTGATCGACACAGTCAAAGGCTTTGGCATAGTCAATGAAGCATAAGTAGATGTTTTTCTGGAACTCTCTTGCTTTTTCCATGATCCAGCGGATGTTGGCAATTTGATCTCTGGTTCCTCTGCCTTTTCTAAAACCAGCTTGAACATCAGGAAGTTCACAGTTCACGTATTGCTGAAGCCTGGCTTGGAGAATTTTGAGCATTACTTTACTAGTGTGTGAGATGAGTGCAAGTGTGCGGTAGTTTGAGCATTCTTTGGCATTGCCTTTCTTTGGGATTGGAATGAAAACGGACCTTTTCCAGTCCTGTGGCCACTGCTGAGTTTTCCAAATTTGCTGGCATATTGAGTGCAGCACTTTCACAGCATCATCTTTCAGGATTTGAAATAGCTCAACTGGAATGCCACCACCTCCACTAGCTTTGTTCGTAGTGATGCTTTCTAAGGCCCACTTGACTTCACATTCCAGGATGTCTGGCTCTAGGTGAGTGATCACACCATTATGATTATCTTGGTCATGAAGATAGTTTTTGTATAGTTCTTCTGTGTATTCTTGTCACCTCTTCTTAATATCTTCTGCTTCTGTTAGGTCCATACCATTTCTGTCCTTTATCGAGCCAATCTTTGCATGAAATGTTCCCTTGGTGTCTCTAATTCTCTTGAAGAGATCTCTAGTCTTTCCCATTCTGTTGTTTTCCTCAATTTCTTTGCATTGATCGTTGAAGAAGGCTTTCTTATCTTTTCTTGCTATTCTTTGGAACTCTGCATTCAGATGCTTATATCTTTCCTTTTCTCCTTTGCTTTTCACTTCTCTTCTTTTCACAGCTATTTGTAAGGCCTCCCCAGACAGCCATTTTGCTTTTTTGCATTTCTTTTCCATGGGGATGGTCTTGATCCCTGTCTCCTGTACAATGTCACGAACCTCCGTCCATAGTTCATCAGGCACTCTATCAATCAGATCTAGGCTCTTAAATCTATTTCTCACTTCCACTGTGTAATCATAAGGGATTTGATTTAGGTCATACCTGAATGGTCTAGTCGTCTTCCCTACTTTCTTCAATTTAAGTCTGAATTTGGTAATAAGGAGTTCATGATCTGAGCCACAGTCAGCTCCTGGTCTTGTTTTTGTTGACTATATAGAGCTTCTCCATCTTTGGCTGCAAAGAATATAATCCATCTGATTTTGGTGTTGACCATCTGGTGATGTCCATGTGTAGAGTCTTCTCTTGTGTTGTTGGAAGAGGGTGTTTGCTATGACCAGTGCATTAATTGGATCTAATAGTCTTTCCTGAGTTTTTAAAATTGGCGAATCTTATAATTAATTTGTTCATATTATACCTACGTATACCTAGATAGCATATTAAAAAGCAGAGACATTACTTTGCCAACAAAGGTCCGTCTAGTCAAGGCTATGGTTTTTCCAGTGGTCGTGTATGGATGTGAGAGTTGGACTGTGAAGAAAGCGCCGAGGAATTGATGCTTTTGAACTGTAGTGTTGAGAAGACTCTTGAGAGTCCCTTGGACTGCAAGGAGCTCCAACCAGTCCATCCTAAAGGAGATCAGTCCTGGGTGTTCATTGGAAGGACTGATGCTGAAGCTGAAACTCCAGTACTTTGGCCACCTCATGCGAAGAGTTGACTCATTGGAAAAGACCCTGATGCTGGGAAGGATTGGGGGCAGGAGGAGAAGGAGACAACAGAGGATGATGGCTGGATGGCATCACCAACTCGATGGACATGAGTCTGAGTGAACTTTGGGAGATGTTGATGGACAGGGAGGCCTGGCGTGCTGCGATTCATGGGGTCACAAAGAGTCAGACATGATGAAGTGACTGAACTGAACTGAACTGATACTTAATTTATAAGTTTATTTCATTAGAGAGCCAGCAAGTTATATGAAGACCCAAAGTAATTGTTCAAATTATTTGTCAGATAGTTTATTTGGGGCTGAGATAAAGCTGCTGAAGTATAGGTTTAGATTTAAAAGCACAGAGAGAAATGTTGATTTCAGTGGTTGCACACAGGTCAATTATATGAACTATACAGTGGTCATTAGAATATACACAATGATCACCTTTATTTTGTCTGACCTCCAGTGCCTAGAGCTTCCATTTCTATTCTATTCCAACTACATTTGCTTTTTCTTTTATTATTTGTTCAGGGTATCTTCCCAGTAACTATTTATTTGCCACCCTTTAATTAATGTGTTTTCTTGATGTTGTGCTTGGGGCTGTAAGCCCTTTATAACATGAGAACTGTGTTGGCTTAACTAATGGTACCTACTTAATAAATGGAAGTGATGGTCACTGTTTAATAGGTGCTTCACATTTTTAACTTTTTACAAATATAAAAAAACCCTATCTTCTCACATTTGTTTACATTTTAAATAGGAATCTTTTTCATTTTTCCTTAGAGGAAATGATAATACTGCATATGCGTTTCCAAACTATGCATATTTCTTCTTCTTTCCTCTTAGGAGGTTTTATTCATTCTTTCAGTAAAGTTTACAGAGTATGTGCTCTGGGCTGCATATTCCTCAGGTCCAAGGAGTACCATAGTGACCTAGACGGACCAGGTCCCTACCCTCAGGAGCTTTGCCATGAGACTTAGTGATGACCGTGGTGAAAGGAACATGTCAAGATTTGGGACCTGCTTCCAAAGGAACGTTTCTGTGACACGTTCCATGAGATTCTGGCCAGAAGTTGTCCTCATCACTGCAGAGTACATGAGGCTTGTATCACAAATTTCATCATGGGCTTAAATGCAGGGAAAAGCACAAGTGGTGTTTGCAAGCACTGAAAGCATAAGTTGTCTTTCGGCTTTTTTCTTATTGTCTCTCTTATCTCACGCCTTTCCTTTGTCGCATTCTCAGTTTTCATAGCTTAGTCATTATCTCCTAGTCCTTTCCTAAAATGTAATCGGTTGACCTAAGGGCAGGAAGGTTGTCTGAATGGCACCAGCATGATTTATGAAGGGGCTTGGATGTGAAAGTTTGCCACGCTGGATAGTCAGCTCTGACTTGAGGCAGTGCTAACCCAATTTGTGTCCAGTAGACTAATGGCATCACCGACTCAATGCACATGAGTTTGGGTGAACTCCGGGAGTTGGTGATGGACAGGGAGGCCTGGCGTGCTGCGATTCATGGGGTCGCAAAGAGTCGGACACGACTGAGCGACTGAACTAAACTGAACTGAGACTATATCTGGGCAAGTCACTCTTTGTACCTCCATTTTCTTGTTATTGGTGTCAGAAGTTGCAGTAGCATAATTTTCTAAATTCCCTGCCAATGCTACAATTCTATGATTCAGATATTCCTGAAAAGTTGCGTGTACTTTTTTTTTTTCAGTAAGTGGAAATCTATTTTCCAATGAGCGTGGAAATCTATTTTGCAATTATTCTCTCCCCAGGGTTTACAACTTATCAGCTGTGTGTTGTGGCTTCTAACGCTGTGACTGCTCTAAGCCCATCAAGAGGTTAATTACTTGTAAAGAATAAGGAGCTGCTGGAGACCTGTCACACGTCCAGGAGAGCTTTGGAGTTTACCTCTTCGGTAATGTGAATAAACAAATGTCCTCCATGTATCTAGTTTCCAAGTGGAGGCATGACAGTACTGGGCTGTGTAGCCTGGAGAAGGTCAAGTTGCTGATGGCACTGAGATCTGAATATCATGATCCATCAGGACTGTCCATATTCTCCGAGAGCTTCTCCAACCAGAGAACAAATAATACTTTTTAAAAAACAACTTATTCCTCTATGGTTTACCATTTAAACCTTTTTTTTTTTCATTTTTAAAATTGGAATATAATTTGTGGTATATCAGGTATACAGCAAAATGATTCAGTTATATATAAGTATTTAGTTATGTATATATATTCAGTTTTTGATTCTTTTTCATTATGAATTATTCTAAGATGTTGACTATAGTTTCTTGTGCTATACAGTAGGTCTTAAATAGTACCATTTTTGATTGTTTCATCTTGTTCTCCTGTAGTTGCTAAAAACTCCAAATGAGGAAACAAATGAGAACATTTGTCAAAAAACATTCTAATTGCCAGCACAGTTCATCTTCTTTCCCATTCTTTCTGTCTGGAGTGGAATAGCCCCAGGCCTTTAAACTTGCTTTCCTATGACTTAAGCAGTCCCAGGCATTTTAGCCCCATAATACTGCCTGACTCACAGGCTCTGTCCTGAAGAGTATTGTCTTGATTTGCTTTAAAATATACCAGACAGGAAATTCCTGCTGCATATAGGAAAGGTATATGTTTACACACACACACACACCACCAAGCATATCTATTTTCATGCTTCCTTTCAGTAAAGCATTGAGAGGAAGGAAGAACTATCTAACCAGCTTTTGGTAGTTGGCAGGAATGTCATCAGTGGGAATCTCAAGATGTTAAGTTTAATTTTTGAAGTTGTTTATGGGTAGTTCTAGAATGGCAGTGCATTTTAGGTAGCCCCATTACTTCCATGGTAGCTCAGATGGTAAAGAATCTTCCTATAATGCAGGAGACTTGGGTTCAATCCCTGGGTCAAGAAGATCCCCTAAAGGAGGGGATGGCTACCCACTCCAATATTCTTGCCTGGAGAATTCCATGGACAGAGGAGCCTGGCAGGCTATCCAGTTCATGGGATCGCAAAAGAGTCGGACATAACTGAGTGGCTAACATTTTCATTTTCATTTGTTATTGAGTAGGACAGCAAGGGTCACCAGGAATATTCTGTAGAAAGTGGGCGTATAAGGAATTCCTTCTTTTCCCCATTCCCCTTATTTTATTTTTTGGTTTGCTGTTTTATGTTGAGCGAGGATGGCTATATTCCATCAACAGCATGTTACAACTTGTCGAAAATTACTCAGCCTTCAATGTTAGTGTGCTTCAGTGTTGAACAGGTACTTAACCATTTCTGAGTTTCCTCAGAGAACCGTGGGCAAAGGCCAGAGTCAGGCATTTTTCCTGTCACTGAGATAGAGGCCTCAAACAGGAAAGCCTTAAACTCTTAACTGAGTTGATAGACTAGTACCACCTTACCTCTGGAATTAAGCTTAGAGCCCTCTTTCTTCTGATTCTTTCTGTGACTTCAGAGCTATTTCAAGAATTATTTCTTGGGGGCTTTCCTGTTGGTCCATTGGCTAAGACTGTACCACTTCAGTCTGGGTTCGATCCCCGGTCAGAGAACTAGATCCCACATGCCCAGCTAAGACCAGCACAGCCACCCACCCCCCACCCCTGCCCACCAAAAAAAAGAAGAAGAAGAGGAATTATTTCTTCTAAGAAAAATTATTCACTTGTACCATGTGTGTTTTCTCGGGTTATAGGAAAGGGATGGACTCCCAAGAGGCAGACATTTCATCAGTCCATTTTTTTTTTTTAAACAAGGTTTTTTAAGAAAAGCCAGTAAATGATGTTTCATATTCATGGAAATTCATCAAAGTTGCTTTGGCCTGCTATCTCCTATCTGACTGCTTTTTACTTTAGGTAACCGCTGTAATACAACTGCTTGGAGTTTGAAAATAAGCTGAAGAGCTAATGCTATTAGTAAGTTCTCAACTGTTAGTGCTGCGGGAACTCAGTGAGCATAATCCACAAGTGGTCCCTGGAGGAACTGAGTTTTAATGGGAATGTTACATACCTTTGCTGTTGGAAGCATGATGGTGTTAAAGGTGGCTGCATAAAGGACAGTTTCTGTATGCCTTATATACAGAACTTCGGACAGAGGTTTTTTTCCAGCCTCTTAGTTGCTATGGCAATACTGATTTTTATACAGGTTTGGTGACCTCTACAAGTACCAAATAAAGTTAAGTATGATAAAGGAAGCCATGTGTGTCTTAAATATGGATATATAGATTGAATTTATTTGCATGTTTTCTTCATTCCCCTGGTGCTTATTATCGTGTGTGTGTGTGTGTGTGTGTGTGTGTGTGTGGTGTGTATGTGTTTTTCTTCTTTTATCCAGGCTTCTTGAGGAAAAAAAAAAGACACTGATTCATAGTATCATTGTCTTTTGTTTTCCCAGGAAAATTCTGGGTTTGTTACTAAATTCATTTTTCTATAATCCTGAGTTTAATCTCTCCAGATAAATCTTTTTTTGTTCCCCCTCTTGCAGACACAAGGCACTTTGCTTTGTTTATGTTAATAGAAGTCAGGGTCATCTCAAAGAATTAGAAGAAATGCCAGTAATTTCTTAGGGCTCTTAAGTATGATTTTTTTCCCCCTTGTTTCTTAATATATTGCCCTTTATGGACTTTTGTTTTAGGTGTCTGAAGGTGAGATTGGAAGATTCTAAGAATTTACTGGTCATATCAGGTGGTCTGGTCACTACCAAATATATTAACATATCTGTAAAGTAAACCCTTTTGGATATTTTCTCATGAAAAAAGTAGAAAGTTTAATTTTGGAGATGAAGAGGTTTTTCAGATATATTAACTAGATTTTGTTACAGTGAGGTGAGAGGTACTTTTCAATGGAACATTTCTTATGTACTAGCCAGTGGATGGCTTGGCTTCCTGGTTGTAATTACATGCCAAAGGCTTGGTGGTTATTATTTTAGAAGTTGAGTTCATCATGGATTCCCCAAGCACGAAGAGTAGTGCACCCTGATTGCCCACATTAAGATTGTAATTCCATCCAGGGTTTATGGTGTCATCATAGAAACTAGATGGAATTACAGCCCCAGGCACATTTTGGAAGACTATTTATTGACATTCTTTATAAAGTTAAATAATTTTGTGATGGGATTTAGAAACATAATCCTGGCCACATAGAAAGTTCTCAGTAAATATTTGTTGTTTATTTGATTGACTTCATTTATACCTTTAAATAAACTTTTTTTTTTTTTTAAGTCTAGGGAGGTTGTACTTAAAAGTATTTGTAGGGCTTAAGAGAAATCTTGTCAGAAAAGGCTCTTCAGGTTTTCTGCATGTTATTGATGGAAAAAAAATTGGCCCCCAATATGAATACGTTAGTTAATCTTCTTTGTTTCTAGCTTAAAGTATAATATTGAGTGGGTCTGATGTCCAAGAATCTTTATTTTCAGCAAGTTTGACTATCCTGTGTATTTCGTCTTACGTAAACATCTGTTTCCAGCATAATTCTCGAAAACCTGTGTGTCTCATACCTTTGAGGTGGACCCCTGTGAGGGAAATAACTACACAACCAGAAACTCTGGTTGTCTGTTGGAATAGCAAATGGGTGCTTTTCTATTGAACCTTAATTAGAGCAAGAACTATGAGAATAATTCACTAATTCATGGTATGTTACCAGATTGGAGATGGCCTCTGGTTTTCATGCTTCTGGACATAGTACTTCAGAAGACTATAAGGTTGGAATCTCAGAAGGAGACATTATATATTTCAGAATCTGATATGGTTTTTAAGTTTTAGAGTCTGTGTTATTTACTGTAGGATGATTATATATAATCTTTGTAACAAGGTATTACTGGAAGCACTATTGCTTGTACCATCATGCCCTGCAAGATATAGTATCAAGACGCTAAAAGTCAATATGTTTTGAGTAATTTTTTGAATTTGCATTCTTGTGAATTTGTAGGCATGTGTGAAAGATTCTTCAGAAATACAGAAATTAAAAAAAAAATTAAAAAATTTCAATTAAGGAAATTTGACATTATGATATTCTTTTAATTATCCAAAATAGTTAAAATTTGTATACAGTTATATTAACCATCTTAACCATGTATTACTTAAAGTTGTTGTTCCTGGAGCTCTTCCATTTTTAAAAGTTTGTATATAGACTAGAGATAGTAAATACATAACAGGTGGAGCTAAAGTCAACGCTTGCTGCTCGCAAAAGAACTTAGTGAAAAAGAAAATATCTCACTTTGTGAAGTTATATTTTTGTTGAAGGGCTTGGTACCACCTGAAGCATGTTTCATCTTTTAACAGTTTAAAGGTTTAGCAATGACCGGTTTCTCTGTTTCCTGATTTGTTGCCATGCAGTAAAGGCTAACTTCTTTTTTTAATCACCTGTACACAATGAATACCTGTAAACATTTAATGTCAGCTGTGTAAGTTTGATGCAGACTTAACAAAATCTGACTCCTTGATGCATCTTACCATGAGCAGAGAGCAGTCTTCTCCATCTTCTAACAGGGAAGACTGCTGGGTTTTACATAAGTTGACTTTAAAAGCGGTGGTTTTTTGGCATGTGGTGTGCGTGCAGCAGTAATCCTGAGCCTGCCTTTCACAATGTGCAGAGATGCGTCTGGGTCTGTGGGCGGGGGAACCACCTCTGTGCCCTCAGCTGTTACTCATTCAATTGTTCCTCACCAGTAAAGGGAAAACCCAGAGTCTGTACCCAACTCGTTCTCAATAATGGGGGGTGGGGGAGAGGGGCTGGAGATGCCACGATCATTTGGCCAAAGGCTTCATTTTAGAATAGTTTAGCAAAATGCAGTTTTATTATTTGACTTGCAGTGTGTGCGCGCTTAGTCGCTTCAGTCGTGTCCAACTCTCTGCGATCTTTTGGACCATGGCCTGCCAGACTCCTCTGTCCATGGGATTCTCCAGGCAAGAATACTGGAGTGGGTTGCCATTTCCTTCTCCAGTGTGTATTCCAAGCTAATATATAAATGGCACGAGTGATGAAAATGGAGTATAGTAGTGAACAAAATTTCCCGTGTACTTACCAGTTCACCTGGTATGGCAGTGAAAGCTTTTAACTTTTTTCCTCACGTAATAATTCCTGGAGCTGTAAGCTGAAGGGGGTGTGTATGTGTGTATTTTGTTTGCAAAAGTTAGCAAATATGTCAGTCCGTTGATCATTTCCTCGGTTTTCCGAAAGAAAGTTTCATTCAGTATACTTCTGATTTGTTCACTGTAAAGACTCGTGCACCTTTAGAATATGAAGGTGAATTAATGAGGAATCCTTTATTCTGTTGGAACACACTCCTAGGAAGGTGACACTTCACTTGCATATAAGACTCTAAAAATGTAGAGGTTGTATAATGAATTCAAAGAAATTGAATTATGTATTCATTAAGAAGGCATTATCCTTATTAGCAGAGACTCAGTGATTATGGTTTTGCAGAATGCTAAATACTTAGGAAGGAGTAGGAAAGAATGTCACTGGCCTGGCACAGCAGGGTCTAGGGTGAAGTCTCTGGCCTGTCATTAACTGTTGTGTGGCCTTTGACAAATAACCTAACTTCTCTGGGCTTTAGGAAAATGAGGAAGTTGGATTACATCAGTGGTTTTCAAATGTGGCTTCAGAAACCCCTGGAGAATTCTAGGCCTCCCACCAGCCTCTGTTGAATGAGCCAAAGACTTGGGGGTGGGGGTGGGGAGTGGGCAGTGAGCAGAGGTTGAGGCCCAAGGATCTCTAAATTAGAGTTTCAGTTCATGAAGCCACAAAATCAAATGATGTTTAAGACCACTTCCAACTCTTCTGTTTTAGTCCCTACAAAAAAAATAGCTCTTGATCATCCAGTAAGGAATTGAGACTCTCATAAGAGAAAGTTTTCAATGAGAAGAGGGGGATGGATTCATCAGCTCCGAGGGCTGCAGCTTTCCTGCTGTCAGAGGAGTCTAAGATCTTCGCAAAGGAACAGAGGTGAGAGCTGAGAAAGGTGATTTCTCTCTACCGTGTCCCCTGTGAAGAGAAACTTAGGAGATTAGAGAAGAAAATCCCTGGAGTCAAGATACTGCTGGATGTCCCCGTGCCTCCGAGCTATCACCCGCGAGCTGATTCGTCGGCCCTGTGGTCTGCATCTGAGTTAACAGTCAGATGATGAAAAAGTGGCCGTATTCTGTCCTGGTGTCAGGCCACGGGGGCGCCAGGAGAAGAAGTGTGGCACAGACCAGGCCCCTGCCAGGGGCGCTGACAGCTCCTTGGCACCTAGAGGCACAGTCTCCGCCCCTACTGCCCGGGCACAGATAGTATCTCAGGGGAATGGGGACGGGGCGCGGGGGAGGAAAGGAAAGTCGCAGGGATCCCGAAGTGGTAATATCCATAGTGGCGGCAGAGCAGTTTGCCAGGAAGAAAATGCTGGCACTAGGTTGCCAAGCATGTTTGTACTAGAATGGGGTTCAGACATTGAAACAGAGCACTGTCTGTTTGCAAGGACTCCTGTGAAAGGTTTGTTTGTCCCAAGCTGAAATCCAGGAGGAGTCTGTCTGTCATAAACACACTCGTCTTCAAGCCCCCTTGAATCTGATCTCCAAAAGAGGGGAGACAGAGGACTCGAGTTTTCAGCTATCTAGTGAGGAACAAGATGTTTTTCTTCTAGACGTCGCTGCCTGTGAGAATTAAGGAGAGCTCTCTGTCAAAAGTTCCTGCGGGAGGGTTAACAGAGGTGGAAAGTTGAAATAACCTTAAAGGCACAGAAGCCGAGAAACTGTCCTCTTCATCCCCGCAGCCACAATTAGTTTTGGAAGGCTGTGCAGAGACTCAGGGCCGTTCATTTAGAAAGCAGCTGTGTCGGATGCCTCCGGTGTGTTGGCCCATTGGGTACCATATCTCTTCTGTACCTTGTCCCCGTCCAAGGTGAAGAAAGCTGTATCTTGCTTGAAGCTAGACTGATGAATGGACGTCTAGTTTTGCCCTCTGAACACACCAGCAAGTGGTTGGTGACCTTACAGAAGGAGTCCTTTTTGGTAAATAGCCTGATACAAATTTTTAAAGGCCTGATGGAAGAAGGCAAAGGATGCCTTTTCTTTTCTCTCATGTTTTGGAAACCTGGATCTCATCAACCTTCTGGTTGGTTTTGGCTGTCAAGGCTCCTTATGCCAGAGCCAGTGCAAGCCAGGTTTCTGAGGTTCTTCCTGACTCATGTTGGCAGCCTCTTAAAAATAACTGTCGTTCCAAGTTCGGCTTAAATATATAACTCAACAAATAAATACATATAAAGTATATGAATAGAAGTAGGAAAGTGTGGATTAATAGACCAAAAAGTACCAGTTGTGCCATGAAAAATACTATAAAACACTCTTAGGAAGGTTCTTGCTTGTGTTATTACTTGTGCAGCAAATGTAGAGGCCCTGACCCACTTCTCATGACCGATCATTTCAGATTTCTCTGCCGGCAGTTGCGAACTGCCAATCCCTTGCAGATTTCCTTGATGTCATGTGTGCCGTTGGTTTACCCCAGGCAGTGCATGTGGAAGTGGTTCAGCACTGAACCACTTTATCAGTGGTCCTCTGATACAAAGAGATTGTGCGACTCCCCCTTTCCATGTTCCTTCTTTTCTTTCATGAATGTCCTTTGTTGCTTCGAATGAGAAATCCTCGAATATCAAATTACAAGATTATTGCTGATTTTGAAAATGAAAAGTGAGAACAGAGAGTAGAAAGGAGGAGGGAGGTGCTTCGTGTGGGACCTGATGTTTACTGTGTTTGGGTGCAGATGTGGGCAGGTATGGGGGGAGCGCTCTGAAGGGGAACCAGCTGTTCCCTGAGAGTGAGGTCAGGACTCAGGAGTTCTGTGCCTTTGGCGGCTGCAGTCCCTCAAGGCTTTTGGGGACATTACCATTAAGGGGATAGGTGACATCAAGCAGGGTTTTCTGGCAATTGTTTGTTGTACAGGGAGCTCTCATTTTCAGGTCCCAGCTGTGTTCAGAAGAGTCAACATGGGCACTTTCATCACGCATCTTTTTTCCCTCCCAGCGTCTGTTATCTGCCACGATATGTTTCCATTGGCATTGAAGCGCAGGGTTCTTAAAATTGCTGACAAATAATCTCCATTTCACATTTCGCTGGCACCGTGGTCTCACTGTAAATGCTCCCGGTATGTTCTTGGGAAGTTGCATAATTGCAGCTACTCGAGTTGACTGTGCAATATGTTCAGTGACTAATGGCCTAATCAGGACTTGAAAAATATATAAACAGTTCAACAGAAGCCATTGATTCACTGAGCTCTTTTCAGCCAGACAAGGGTGAGCTAATGGGAACGGCAAAGACGGAGGTGTGCAGCTGCGACTTGGGGTATTGAAGTCAGAGCCTGCCCGCAAATCCCGCAAACCGCTGCAGCCTTGCTTGGTGGTGGTGCGTCATCGTTCATCGTTCCCCCGCGTTGAGTCTGGGGTGCCCCAGGGTCGTCCTGAGTGGCTCTTACGGGTGTTCCTTAATGTGCATGTCACACATGTGGCAGCTCTGCGCCTTTCCTCTAAATGGTGCCCTGGCGAAGCTGCTGGTCTCATGTGTCCTCTGTGGCATCACCTGGGGTTCTGAGGATAGAATTACAGCAGAGACCATGCCAGCCTGGCTGCAAGACTTACCTGGGCACATAGTTGATTGAAACGTTCTGTCATCCTCAGCGGCACCTTTCCTTCCAAAATTTACAGCTGAGATGCACAGAGGTAGAGACTTGCAAAGGAACTGAGTAGCCCCGCCCCCCAAAATAAAAGGATCCCCAGAAAAGTTGAGCAGGAGGAGTATCAGTCATCAGTATCTCATCCCCTTTCCTTAGTGATTTATTAGAGAGCCCCTAAATTCTATACCTCTTCCCCCATCCATCCCTTTCCCATACAAAATTTTTTCTTAGCTCCACCACCAATCGAATGTTTCCATTTTTTTTTTATGACATCCTTCAATCTCTAGAAGCTAGTCTCTCCTCGATGTAATAATTCAAATCATTCCTAAAACACTAGGAATTTGATGTTTTCTAAAATGATCGACTGTTTCCTTAGGCACATGTCAATTCATTCATAAAGAAAAAAAATAAAGAGAGTCCTTTCACGCTTTCTGTGTCCCACATTCGTGGTAAAGCTTACCCTTCTTTCTGGCTGTTTAAGAATTATATG
The DNA here is from genome assembly GCF_014754425.2 of Oryx dammah. Classification (NCBI taxonomy): domain Eukaryota; kingdom Metazoa; phylum Chordata; class Mammalia; order Artiodactyla; family Bovidae; genus Oryx; species Oryx dammah. The sequence goes on along the minus strand of NW_024070195.1, from coordinate 11,591,960 downwards.
GCCAGTGGGCTTCAATGTGATTTGTTTCACTTGAAAGTTTTAAAGCTTCTGGAGAGGTGGTATAATGGATGAGAATTTATTTTGGAGCTCAGGACACTGTGGGCTAGGAAACGAAAAGGAAGAAAGGGAAGGAGTAGAAAGAGGTGTCTGGGGGCTGAGCAGACTTCTGGGGGCTGCTGTAAACAGTAGCCTTGTTCTCGGGCTGCCTGCACAGGTTAAGTTCTGGTCTGCTCTCGCCAGAAATCCGGTGTACAGAGCCAGGAGCCAGGACAGCATCCTTATCTAATTAAGTCCTTCACATTCTGTTCGAGTTTTATTATCTGTACTTCATAGGGGAGACCAGGGTTAAAATACTCCAAAACAGTGGAGAAGCAAGGGAAAACAAGAAAAAAAAAAAAAAAAAACAAGCATGAAGGACCTTGGAAAATCTCTGGTACTTATTTGGTTACATGTTTCATTTTTTAAATTAGCAACCAGATTCGGTATTTTTTAAAGAAAAGACTTTTAAAGTTGCTGTTCATGCCACAGCATTAAAAACACAAGATATGAAGCTGCAATAACAATAAATTTATTAATAGGCATTAGAGTTAAAGGGGTTTCCTGTTACAACAGAATGAATCAAAACCTGCTGGAAAGCACGGCCACTTTAGCATTCTTCAGCTAATTCTTGCCTTTCACTCGAGGGATGTAATAATAAGAGAGGAATGGTTTGAATGTTTGGACATTATTGTGTGTCCCTCCAGTGAGTCTAACCCAGTGGTTCCCAGACTTCTGTGTATGTGAAAGTTGCTGTCAAGTGTTGTCTACACAAAATCGTGTTTGCAGTGCCTTATGGGAAAGATCGGGGATTTTCAAAGTGAATTTGAATTATATATGACATTTGTTTAATGTTTGAACTTAACCTCCCACATAAAAACTGACTACTATTTTTTATTTTCTCTCTCCCTCCCTCCTTTCCTTACCTCCTTGCCTTTTTTTTTTTTGGAATATTTATTGATTTATTTTCAGTTTTTTTTTAATTCATTTTTATTGGAGATAGTTGCTTCACAATGTTGTGTTAGTTTCTACTGTACAGCAAAGTGAATCAGAGACACACGCATGCACACACGCACATGCACACACATGCACATGCACACACACATGCGCACACACACACATGCACACACACACACATCCCTCTATTTCCAGTTTTTAAAAATTAATTTTCATTGGTGTATAGTTGCTTCACAATATTGTGTTAGTTTCTACTGTATAGCAAAGTTAATCAGACATGCACGTACATGTATCCTCTCTTTTTTCAAAAAAGATTAACTTTTTTCTTCCCTTCCCTTTTCCCTCCCTGTTTGGTAGTTTCAATTCTACAGATCTCTCTCTCTTTTTTTTTTTTGGTGAAATTAAAATAGTGGTGTCAATTTATATTCAAACCAGAACCTTACTAGCTTGCTGAATATTCAGATCTCTTAGGGAAAATAATGAAAATATGCTGTAAAAGTCTATCTGAATTCCCCATCCGGTGTTCCTACTCAGCTTTCTCATTTTTAGCTGGAAAAATGTACCAGCCAAAAGACAGCCAGGTTCTTTGTGAAGCAAAGCATATCAAACCATCTGTAGATAAAAAAGTAACATTTTGGCTTAAAAGCCACCTTCTGATGTAAGACAGAATGAAAATTACGATTGATAGAGTATACGGTATTGTTATTAAGAATTTGAAAATAAGATTTTCCCATAAATAACTCAAGATATTCCACGTAAGTCAAGACTTATGTGATACAGATATGTGCATTTTCTCAAAAATCAAGAGAAAGTAAACTAGTACCCAGGAAGTTGGGTTATGAAGTAAGAATGTCAGTGAAGATCCTGAAAGTAATTTAAACATTGGCATTGTACATATTTCACTTATATCTGTCACAGAAGATTAATTTTACCCTGCACTTTTGCCATGTGACATCGACCCCATTAATTTATTTCTGTCATTTCTGGTTGGCAAAATTAAAATAATTCAGTCCTATAAAGAAGCCTTTTTTGCCATTGTTAAAATTCAGTGGCACAAATGAAAGCTACGTCTAAAGTTATTGCCAGAATTTAAGGAAAAAAACGAAACAAACAAAATTTTGGCTCAAACAGAAGGTCTTTCGGGCAAACAGTCATGGATGAAAGTTGCAAGAAAAAAATTTAAAAACTCGTAAGTTCAGCATGCACCAAACATTTTCAGACAGCCATTTAGTGTCTAAAAATTTAACAGTTTGAAGTGCGTGATAGATACAGAAAACAGGGCATGATGGTTGAGGAAAATAGTGAATTAAGAGCAGTAATAGGAAATTGTAAACAATTTTATCTGAATTTCATCAGTTGCTTTTTACTTACATTCACAATTGGTTACCTATGGAAAAACAAATGCAGGTGAACATTTAGCTGCTTAAAAAGGAATTAGCTGATTGAAAAGACAAATGTTCCTGTTGAATTTACCTGAAGAGTAACCCTCAAAACACTATTGTGAAAACACATCGACCTTCACTAGTATGAATGAAGCAGGATACAAATAAAATGGGTAGAGTAAATAGGATTTGGAGAAAAATCCTAGTATACAGGGTTAAATTTTTTTTAATTAATTAATTTGACCCTTCTAATTTTATAACAAAATACATCAAAAATAAGTTCATGATAAAGCATTCTTTATAGTAAAATCTTTTTGCACATGTTTGATGCTAGTCTTAGAATAGATTTGCCTGGAAGCTAGCTTTTGATCTTACCTGTTCCAAAGTAATACCCAGGTAGTATATAAAATTCTCCCCTCCCCAATATTCTTTTCTCCCATAGCTAGCCATCTGTGAGAAAGCTCTGAGAAACCCCTCTAAACCCAATGATGAGGGTATAGAGGGAAAATAAGCCAAGATTCAAAATTATAATTTCATGTCAAGTGTTGTCATCAGGCATCTCAAGTATTATATGACTTTCAAAAATAAGTGTTGTTGGCTAAGCATTATGTGACTCCCTGTCTTCTTATCCAGGTGGAGTTTTCAAACTTGGTTCATTCTGGGAAGCGGGATTTAAAAATAGAAGACACCTTCCCCCAGTCTGCACATAATTAATACCTGTGTTCCAACTTGGAGCCCATCACTTGCCAAGTTCATTGCTTGTCATCTCCCAGGACTCCTCCGCAGTCCCCTGATTCACGCCTTATTGTTTGTTTACAGGTTTGTCTCCTGGACTAAGGGTGGAGAGCTTTTTTAGGACAAGGACAAACTCTTGTACATTTCCCGTGATGCTTTATGCCCTGTGGCCACTCAGACGCTATTCATTGATTTTTTTTAAAAAAATTGCTAGCTAGTAAATGAAACTAAAAGAGCCAAATGAAGTAAAAGCTCAGATCTGAAATGCTAACAAAATCATGTAGGGGTGCCATGAGCGTGGGATAAAGTGAACTTGCTATTCTAGATCCTGTGGTGGACTAGAAGAAAATCAATGATTGATGCTCGCGCAAAACTTGTCTTGGTCAGCTGAACGTTCCAGAGCAGAGGCCAGTATTGTAGCTAAATCTGTTCTGGAGATGGAACAAACCGAAAGATTTGAACCAAAAAGAATCACAGTGAAATTCCTTGGTCACTGTGAGCCATCCGCAACGGAAAACGTAATTTGTAAGTTGGGAGTTAGGGTGGGAAACCCAAGTTTGTATTCTTTTTTATGGAAAAAAAATCATTCTGCCACTTGTACTGCTTTTTTTTATGGCTCTGCCATAGTTTATTATTATTTGTTATTATTGACTGTTTATTCTCCCGCCCCTACAAAAGAGTGCAAGGACCATATTTTATTCATATGTATATCCTTGGGGCCTAGGTACTCAGCAAATGCTGAATGAGGAAATAAGATGTTTCAATTTCCCTAGCAGCGAGCAAGATACATAAAACTGGGGCTAAGACTAACAAGAATTGGTTTCATATGCTAGTAATTGTGGGTTTAGAAATAAGGAGTTACTATTTACATTATTTTTTGAAAAATGTGTTGTATACCTGAGTAACTTTCAAAGTAAAAATTATAGTTATGGAATATTAAATCTGGCAGGGACCAAAGCTCTATTGCTCAATCCTTTTAAGAGCATCACCCTGCTTTTCTCCATGAGCCAGATAAAAGCTGTTAGCAGGCAGTCTTAGGAAATCTTAGCTTGTATGTATTTCCACCTGATTGTAAACTCACCCACCCTTCCTACTTTAGTATCAAAGGTGCTGTCATCATCAGCTTGATGGGGGTAGCCAGGTTGGAGACACAGTCTCTGTGCTGTTATCTGTCTTGATGTTTTCATTCATCATGTCACACTTTAGAGTTTGGTATTTTGCATATTGAAGACAGTGTGTATGATGTCTGAGTTTCTTTTCTCCCCACCCCATCCTGTCATCTTCTTTCCTGGCAGTTCTTGCACCCAATTTTATATAGCAAAGAAGAGACTTGTTGGTGATCTGGTGGTTAAGAATCCACTTTGCAATGCAAGGGACATGGGCTTAATCCCTGGTTGGGAGCTAAGACCTGGAATCCTGTGGAGCAACTGAGCCCGAGTGCCACAACCAGAGAGAGTGCGCCATGACGCACAAAGCCCCCACACGATTCAGTGAAGACCCCATATGCTGCAACGGAGACCTGACACAGCCAAATCAATAAGTAAATTAATATTAAAAATAAATAGCATAGGGGATTCATCTTCACCTCTCCCTGAAAACTCTTTTCCTGCCTGTCCATTAGCCCTTCGGGTGTCATGAAGGCTTGAATTTCAAATCCTCAAAACAAATTGAGAATGTGTAACACCTTCCCAGAGGGCTTCCCCGGTGGCTCAGCAGTTAAAAAAGAAAAAAAAAAAAAAAAATTCCGCCCGCAGTGGAGGAGCTGCAGCAGACATGGATTCCATCCCTGGGTCAGGAAGATCCCTGGAGAAGAGGGAGAATCCCATGGATAGAGGAGCCTGGTGGGCTGTATCCATAGGGTCAAAAAAGAGTTGGACACGACTTAGTGACTAAACGGTACCACCTTCCCAAAAGATAAAAGAGAAACTGTGAGTCTGTAGGGAGCAATATTGACTGCCAAAAGGCCAATATCATTACAGAAATGGAGGAGAATCCAGAAGGAGCTTGGTGTTTGGTTCAGGACCTGGGCCCATAGTCCTTCAGAGTAAGGTGACATTTTTATTTGCAGAATTTATAAGATTATTGTGCTTTGAAGAAAGGCCAGTGAGAGAAAAACGTCGAATTCTAATGTCTTAGAATTAATGAACATGGCTACAGTTACAGAGGATTAACGCACTGAGGTTGATCTGTTAAAATGCTATTGGTTACTTGTTGTTACCAAGGACCTGTATGCTTATTATATTCCCTGTAAGAGCATTGTGTCAAGCCACCAGTCTGTGCAACTCAGACGACCACCTCCCCCTCAAACAGACTGATGGTGATTTTATGAATTTAATATCCAATCTTAGAAGCTGTACTTTTTGTTTAAGATTTCAGTAAGAATCGGAGCTGTGTTTTCCATTTACGGTTTTGCTATTTTGAAATCGAAGTGGAAAGTCTGAGCGGAATTAAGAACTCCGTAAAACAGGATCTCTTAACATCTCGGTTTAAGTCATTTTCTTAGAGAGAATTTGTTGAGGAAATTCTCTTATTTCTTTGGTAGACTGATTTCTTTTTCTGAGACGGTGGCTATGCCCTGCGATCTGATTCCCAGACATCTGTTCTGTCATCAGAGTCAGGCTAAGTCAATCACATGGGTATTTGATTTACACTGTGTTAAACCTTGTGATTGAAAGAATTTTTATTAGTGATGTCAAGATAATAAATTGCAGAGAGCTTTCGACAGTTCTCTGTAACAGTCAAGTAGCAGGCTTTGGCCTTTCCAGCAGTGGAATGGATTGTGAGCTCATCGTCAGGTCACTGTGGAGCAGCCATGTTTCCGTGGCCTGTGGCTGGGAGTAAGCGTACTGGGGCCATTAGAAAAGGCCTGTGGTTGAGTTTTGACTTAGAGCTGTTTTAAGAATGCCAGACAGACTGAACTCATGGGAGAGTTTGAGTGAGACCGGCTGTAATGTAAGTGAAATATACACGCAGGTTGGAGGCTTCTGCTGCAGTGGGAGAAACTGATGCAGGAAAGGAGAGAGCACAGAACACCAGGTAGACTGATGTACACCTTAGACCAGTGGGTATCAGCCTGGGACCCATTTCCAGTCCCCAGGGGACAGCTGGAGACACTTTTTATTGTCATAACTGGGAGGGGGGTGGGTCGCTCTGCTGGCGTCTAGTAGGTGGAGGTCCGGATGCGGCTGCTGCTTCTGTTCAGTTGCTCAGTTGTGTCCGACTCTTTTGTGACCCCATGGACCACAGCACGCCAGGCTTCCGTCTCCTTTGGGGTAGGGGTGGGGCATTTTTCTGCCTACACAGAACCCAGAGCATTTTTCAGTGCCATTTTCGCTGAGCTAGAGACAGGAAAAGAAGGTTTGTACCAAGGGTTTGAAATGACCCTCTTTTCAGTGGTATAACTTCAGTGTTTTAGAAGCCGTTTTTCTTTTAGTTAGTGTGTTGTGACTTCACTAGAAGACATTTGGAGAATGTTGAAAGGAATTGTTTAAAGTGGCAATGACATGTTCCAGTAGAAGAGAAACCAAGAGGAAAACGAGTAGCCAAGGAAACTCCAGATGAAGGGTCTGAAAACTTGAACGTGCAGCTAGTACTCACCTGGGGATAAGGGGAGATTCGGATTCCTGGGCTCCTGCAGCCTGGGTAAGTGGGTTAGGGTGGGGCTCTGGGGGTTATATTTTTAATGCGTCCTTTTGCTTCTTTGGTGGTGCAGATGATAAAGAATCTGCCTGCAGTGCAGGAGACCTGGGTTCGATCCCTGGGTTGAATTCTCCAGGGAGGATCCCCTGGAGAAGAGAAAGGCAACCCACTCCAGTATTCTTGCCTGGAAAATTCCATGGACAGAGGAGCCTGGTGGACTATAGTCCGCAAAGAGTTAGACACAATTGAGCAACTAACGCAACACACTCCTGTGATACATTTAGCACAAAAGGTTCTTGGATCACACACTAAGAAACAAAATGTAAATAATTATTTTAAAATATGTACCTATTTTAATAATTGAGTGTAAAATGAAACTATTGCATAATACTAATGTTAGAAGTCAGAATAAGGAAGTATATTAAGCATAGTAAGTTCTTGACATTTCAGTTACATTTTGGGGGATGTGATTTGTTTTTGGCGTATTTGAATCCTTATTATATCAAGCCATATTTATATTCAAAGTATATAATGATTTTGACCCTTGATTGTTCTTGTTAAGACTGTCATCTTCCCTGTATGATTAATTGTTGTGTTGATATAAATATGATTTTGGCTTACTAATGTTCAGTAAGAACTAATGACTCTTGGGAATGTCAGTGACTCTCTGAGTCCTTTGTAAATCAGATATAACCAAGCTATTATTACAGGCTTGTTTGGAAGCTAAGAGATAACATTTATGAATTTCTTTCTTAAAAAAGATTTCTGTTGCAGTATAGGTTATTTACAATGTTGTGTTAATTTCTGCTGTACAGCAGAGTGACTCGTATACATATTCTTTTTCAAAATCTTTTCAGTTCATATTCTTTTCCATTATGGTTTATCAAAGGATTGAGTATAGTTCCCTGTGCTACGGCAGCACCTCACTTGTTCATCCATAGTTTGCATCTGGTGGTGGTAGTTTTAGTTGCTAAGTTATGTCTGACTCTTGCAACCCCATGGACTGTAGCCTGCCAGGCTCCTCTGTCCATGGGATTTCCCAGGAAAGAATACTGGAGTGGGTTGCCATTTCTTTCTCCAGGGCATCTTCCTGACCCAGGGATTGAACCTGGGTCTCCTGCATTGCAGGTGGATTCTTTGCCTGCTGAACCCCTGGGGAGCCCATAGTTTGCATCTGCTGATCCCAAACTTCCAATCCTCTCCCCCACTCCCTCTTCCCCCTTGGCAACTGCAAATCTGTTCTTAAATGTCTATGAGTCTGTTTCTGTTTCTTTGGTATATTTATTTATATCATATTTTAGAGTCCACATTTAAGTCATATTGTATGTCTGACTTACTTCATTTAGTATGATAATCTCTAGGTCCATCCATGTTGATGCAAATGCATTTCTTTTTTTTATTTATATAAATTTATTTATTTTGTTGGAGGCTAATTACTTTACAATATTGTATTGGTTTTGCCATACATCAACATGAATCTGCCACAGGTATACACATGTTCCCCATCCTGAACCCCCCTCCCACCTCCCTCCCCATACCATCCCTCTGGGTCATCCCAGTGCACCAGCCCCAAGCATCCTGTATCATGCATCAAACCTGGACTGGCAACTCGTTTCACATATGATATTATACATGTTTCAATGCCATTCTCCCAAATCATCCCACCCTCGCCGTCTCCCACAGAGTCCAAAAGACTGTTCTATACATCTGTGTCTCTTTTGCTATCTCATATACAGGGTTATCATTACCATCTTTCTAAATTCCATATATACGCATTAGTATACTGTATTGATGTTTTTCTTTCTGGCTTACTTCACTCTGTATAATAGGCTCCAGTTTCATCCACCTCATTAGAACTGATTCAAATGTATTCTTCTTAATGGCTGAGTAATACTCCATTGTGTATATGTACCACAGCTTTCTTATCCATTCGTCTGCTGATAGACATCTAGGTTGCTTCCATGTCCTGGCTATTATAAACAGTGCTGTGATGAACATTGGGGCACATGTGTCTCTTTCAATTCTGGTTTCCTTGGTGTGTATGCCCAGCAGTGGGATTGCTGGGTCATATGGCAGTTCTATTTTCAGGTTTTTTTTTAATATAAATTTATTTATTTTAATTGGAGGCTAATTACAGTATTGTACTGGTTTTGCCATACAACATCATGAAAATGACAGTATTTCATTCTTCCTTATGGCTGAGTAATATCCTGGTATGTGTGTGTATGTATAGGACAGCCTTATCCATTCATCTGTTGATGGACATTTGGATTGTTTCTAAATGGCTGTTATAAACAGCGCTGCTGTAAATATAGGAGTGCATGTAGCATTTGTGAATTTCTTAACATAGAGTAGTTGCTCAGTAAACGCTAACTTTACAAACAAATTGCTAGAGAATTTTTCTGGGACTTTCATTTTAAGAGTAGAAATTTAACAGTTCAGAATTCCTATCCATCGAGTCCATAAGGCCTACCTTTGCTATGGCGTCGCCCCCGATACCTCTCGTGCATAAAATGGTTTCCTTTCTGATGTCCCATGGTTCTTCTCTTATTCTCTTATTTTATGGCAAAGAGGTTGTACCATTTATACACACTCTCTTCCCAGATGGAAACTAATTTCCCCAAGGCCATGACCCATCATATCAAGTACTTTATACTCCAGATAAGCCCCTGGCAGACTCTCTTTCCAAAGTACTTATTCAGTACATTTGTTGGTGGAATGACTACAATTTAGACAATTATGGCACCATCTTACAACTTCTCGGATATTGTCTCTCACTTGTTTGGAAATTGAAAATGTTGCAATGACTTTTGTAAAAACAATTTGAGAATAGTTATTTACTTAGCTTTTTATGTTAATGATGTCACAATATCAAAAATTAGCTAGAGTAAATCTACTTTAACGAGGATGGTTTGTTATCTAGATGACATGTTCCACATGTAACATCCAAATGAACTATAACACTGAGTTGTTGGCAAGTGGTTGTGGTGAGCAGAAGCAGTCATTATACATTACTTGGTAAAATTCATATTCATATCTTGTCAGTTTATAGTGAGCCAGAGATTGAAAATAACAGTTGTTTCTGTTTTAGTAACTGCTTTAAAAAAATATCTCAAATCTTTTTATTTTCTTTAGTTTGACTGCTAGTAGTGTTTTTAATATGTGACCTTTCAAGAAGTAATGAAATGCATCAATGCAGCTTGGCAATGCATAACAGAGCATGCTTCTAGGATTATTTTTAATGATTAAAAGTCAAATTGAACTTAAAAAAAAAAAAAAGACCTAAAATACAGATGAGCCAAGTAAACCCAGAAAGAAATCTATGAATGAAATGTGGGTTCCTGGCCCTTTGTGTATTCTCTAAGTCTATTTTCTCCAGATTTCTTCTTTCTTGCTCATTCGCCACAAAAGGGGAAAGGTGATGGGGATCTCAGAATATGTTTTATTGTTTTTTTTTTTTTCTTTTTGTTTTTGGTCCTAGGTCCCTCCGAGTTTGTCCCATTGGTGTATTTTTTGCATTCTCCTTTCTCTTCCCTGGTGGTTTGAAGATTGTACTATAGTTGTCCGTGGTTTTTGGTTGGGGAGGTACAGCCATCAGACCTGAGTTTTCTAGAGGCAGCTTTGATGCTGATCTGGGAAGGTGAATGGCAGAACATGAGAACGGCCGGAAATCTCGATGGGAGAGTGGGAGAGCTGGGTGAGAGCAGGGGCGGCAAGGCTGGAGGGATGGAAAGGGAAGAATTCAGGTAGTGTAACCAGGAGGTTAGAATTTGGTACAGCTTCCGAGAGTAATATGAGGGAAGGTGGAGGTGTGGATGCTGGTTGTTCCCAGTTTGGGCAACTCAGTGATGTCAGGGACCGGAAGTAGCTGAGTGAATGTGTAGACATGATGGGCCCCCAGACTGTCAGCTGTCACCCAGCACTGCTTGCCTTCTCTCCTTCATGACCCTTTAGCTTACCCCTTCTTGATTGGGAACCATGGCTAATGGCACCTTCAGCTTCCGTTGGGTGTCAGGTGCTTAGAAGTGACATCAGGGGCGTGTGGGCTCCACTGATATAAATATAGAGGCGAAAGAGAAGTATTAGTCTAGAGCTGTCCCAGTGCCTAATATGAAAGGCAGGATAAAAATGTTTGCTAAACTAAAATTACTCACTTCAGATTTCAATAGCCATGGGAGAAGTTTAGTATTTACCAGCTAGGAACATCAGCCCCTCACTTAGTAATGCCTGATTCAGAGAACTTTCTTTTGTGGTACAGCATACTGAGGAGCTTCTAGCAAGATAGAAAAAGAGAACAGTGCTTCCTAAACTATAATTACTTCAACGTTGCCATAAGTAAATATTTTAAATATACAAAAATGGCAACATCAGGAAATATGACTAAGAAGTCAAGATGTGACACACCCTCTTGCCCCCACCTTTGTGGTTGTTGAAAATTTCCACCAAGAATGATATATGCAAAGAAGGTTAAGGTCAGGCTGTGAAGTTTCATAGCAAAGCCAGCATTTTCATGGCCTTTAATTTTACAAAATTAAAATCCAATGATGTACCTTACAAATGAGAGTCCAGTATTTAAGTTAGGTAAGCTGTCATCGTAATTAGATACGAGCCTTTACAGTGGCTTTCCTTTCTTAACTTCTGTACAGAAGTTTGGTATGGCAACAAAGCAAAACAAAACAGAACAAGACACAGGTCTGCTCCTAACTCTGTTGCTTGCAAATACACAAACCTTGAATTTACTTGGTTTGTCTGAGAGAAAGAGGCATTTGGGAGGAGAAGGAAAAAATCTCATGAGTTGGACACAGTATTGAAAGACTTTTGTTACTATCACTTGCTATGATTATGTCATTTTATACAAAGTGTGTAGCACGATGCTAAGAGGATGAACTGGATTCTTCTGTATCTTGTCGTCCTTGACCCACGGACTTCTAAATATTACTGAACTTCCCAAGTGGCACAGTGGTAAAGAATCTGCCTGCCAAGGCAGAAGTCACAGAAGGCTTGGGTTCAATCCGTGGGTGGCGAAGATCCCCTAGAGAAAGGAATCACAATGCACTTCAGCATTCTTGCGTGGAGAATCCCATGAACAGTAGAGTCTGGTGGGCTACAGTCCACGGGGTCACAGAGTCGGACACGACTGAGCAGGCACGAACTTTAGTAATCCGTATCCTTTCTCTGGCAGTTATTCCCCAAATCATGAAACACTCTCATCACTTTCCTGCTGCAAAGTGAAGAGGTGCTCAGTGAGTTGGATATTTTAGCATTCGTTGAAAAGCTCCATGACAGATTGTGGCATTCATATTGGAAACAGAGACATATAGAACATTTCAGAGGGGCGTGGGGACTACCAGATATGGGTGTCACTAAGAATGGGTGGGCATTGAGAAAGGTCAAGACACAACTGATTCATGGATTCTAAATTGTACTCCAAATCCATCTTTCTTTCTTTTTGCCACCAGTTAGTATATATTATCTTTCTTTCTTCTAAAATCACTTCACATTAGGATGGAATCTCACAGATAAGCTGTCATGGAGCTCCTCAGTGAATACCATAGATTGTACTATAGACTAATTACTCTCTTTCAAAATACCTAATACTTCCGGTTGAGTGTACTGCTAATTTTGTTTAATCTTGGGACTGAAGGGAAAGATGTTTAAAAATAAAATTGTCATAAAAATACTTTCCTATGTTCTTCACTGTTCATCCAAGTGAGGAGAAATAGGAGCAAACATGATATTTTGTGTTCTGCACTGTGGGAAGTGTTATGAGAGATTCTCCAGAAAGTCTCAGAAATGCTCACCGTCTACTAATAGTTGTCGAAGATGTTGCTGTGGTTCAGTTGCTCAGCCGTGTCTGACTCTGCGCCATCCCGTGGACTGCAGCCTGCCAGGCGCTTCTCTCCTCCACCGTCTCATGGAGTTTGCTCAAGTTCATGTCCGTTGAGTTGGCTGACGCTGTCTAACCATCTCATTCTCTGCTGTCCTCTTCTTTTGCCTTCAGTCTTTCCCAGCGTCAAGGTCTTTCCTAGTTAGTCGGCTCTTCATATCAAGTGGTCAAAGTATTGGAGCTTCAGCAATGAATATTTAAGGTTGATTTCTTTTAAGACTGACTAGTTTGATCTCCCTGCAGTCCAAGGGACTCTCAAGAGTCTCCTCTAGCATCACAGTTTGAAACCATCAATTCTTCGGCACTCAGCTTTCTTTATGGTCCAACTCGTACATCCATACATGACTACTGGAAAAACTACAGCTTTGACTATATGGACCTTTGTCAGCAAAGTGTTATCTCTACTTTTTAATACACAGTCTAGGTTTGTCATAGCTCTTCTTCCAAGGAGCAAGTGTCTTCTAAGTTCATGGTTTCAGTCATTGTCCACAGTGATTTTGGAGCCCAATAAAATAAAATCTGTCACTGTTTCCTCTTTTTCCCCTTATATTTCCCATAAAGTGATGGGACCAGATGCCATGATCTTTGTTTTTTGAATGTTGAGTTTTAAGCCACCTTTTTCACTCTCCTCTTTCACTTTCATCAAGAGGCTCTTTAGTTCCTCTTAACTTTCTGTCATAAGGGTGATATCTGCATATCTGAGGTTATTGCTATTTCTCCTCACAATCTTGATTCTAGCTTTTGATTCATCCAGCCTGGCATTTCACATGATGTACTCTGCATATAAGTTAAATAAGCAGGGTGACAATATACAGCCTTGTTGTACTCCTTTTCCAATTTTAAACAAGTCCATTGTTCCATGTCCAGTTCTAACTGTTGCGTCTTGACTTGCATACAGGTTTCTCAGGGGGCAGGTAAGGTGGTCTGGTATACCCATCTCTTTAGGAGTTCTCCACAGTTTGTTGTGATCCACACAATCAGAGCTTCTACATGTCAAAGAAAGAGACTCACACAAATGGAGCCATGTCACCCACCATCAGGCAGTACACAGGAGATCCATACTCATGGGGGTCCCTGCCAGAGGCACTTTGAAGAAAGGAAGAACTGGACTAATTCTGGAAGTGGAGATGTCTTGAGCTGGGCATTGGAAAATTATTAGGACTAATCTAGAAAGTTGGTATTCAGTATGTTTTGATTGATTCTGAATTAGCAGAAGAAAGGGCATTGATGTGCAAGAAATAATGGGCAGAGGTTATAGTGACCTGAGGGAACTAAGGGTTTAGAAAGCATTTGAAGAGAATAATCCCATCTCCCTTGCCTTACTGGGGTGCCTTAGAGATGACGGGCATTTCACTGCCCTGTTTAATACATTTTAATTCCAGAGGAATGGAGAGGGAATAGAGATGAGGGCACCTTGGGGCTTGCTCCCAGAACATCATGTTTGCTCATGACCTTTTAGGCATCAAAAGATTGGACTTCACAGCATCCTGCTTATGTGGCTTTTGAGTGAGACTTCATTTTCCATGGGATGACCCTTCTGCTTTGGGAGGCAAAAGAATCTTCCTGCTTTGTACATTTATTGGGGTGGCCTCTGAGCCAATTCATTGAGCACCTCTTCACTTTGCAGCGGGAAAGTGATGAAAGTATTTCATGATTTGGGGGATAACTGCCAGGGAAAGAATCTGGATTACTGAAGTTCGTGCATGTGTGCTCCATTGGGTCTGACTTTTTGCGACCCCATGGAGCCACTAGACTCCTTGGGGGATTTTCCAGGCAAATATACTGGAGTGGGTTGCCGTTCCCTCCTTTTAGGGGATCTTCCCAATGCAGGGAACGAACCCAAGTCTCCTGTATTGCAGGCGGATTCTTTACTGCTGAGCCACTTGAGAAGTTCAGCAAATGATTAATTGGAAATGAGGCAGCATGGTGAGGACTGGAGAGACCCTTTGGTGTCAGACAGATACAGATAGAGGTTAAAGTCCTGAATCTGTGTCTCAGTTATTTAGCCCTTTGAGGATGTTATTTAGTCCCATTCAACTTCATTTCTTCATTTATTAAAAATAGGAAAAGGGAATATATGCATACATATAGCTGATTCTCAGTGCTGCACAGCAGAAACTAACACAGCATTGTAAAGCAATTATACTACAATTTAAAAACAACAACAACAAAATAATAGGAAAGTGTCAGCCACCTAGGATGGTTGTCAGGCTTAAAGAGATCATTTGAAAGTTTAATACTGAAATATTAGCTATTTTTATTATTACATGTGTACATTGACACCCAAAGATAACCAGTGTTGTTTAGTAGTTCTTTTTAGTTCTTAAAGAGGTAATGGTTTATAACTGCATAGTGCTAAGCTAAGTGTTAGTTGCTCAGTCGTGTCCAACTCTTTGCGATCCCATGGACTGTAGCCCACCAGGCTTCTCTATCCTTGGAATTCTCCAGGCAAAAATACTGGAGTGGGTTGCTAATCCCCGATAACTACATAGTTACTTCATTAACTGATTTCATGAAATAGGCCTTTCTGAGTCTCTTTCAGGGTACTTAAAAAGTTGATTGCTATTGGTTAAAACAAATCCTTCCTAGATTATTAAGGCCTAGGTTGGAAGAAAGTGTTTGCCGAAAGATTCTAAAGTGTGCACTTTTCACAGATTCCTACCTGGGAGAATCCAAATAACCAAATGTTTTCTTCATAGTCAATCCTGTCCAACTGACCCCTCACGGTTTATGCCATGGCTGTGGATCAACAGACCTTGTTTCGGGTCACAGAATCCTAGGATAGGAAGGAAACAATGTTCTGTGCTTTGCTTCTGGGAGGGATCTTCAGAACTTAGTCTCCTTAGTCAGCAGTTCTTGCTTTGAGAAGCTCCAAGACCTTTTTGGGTGGGTGAGAGAGGTCTGCAAGGTCAACACTATTTTTATAATAGTACTGGGCATCCACTGCTGCTCTCTCACAGGTGTGGTTTTCCAGAGCTGCGTGATGTACGATGCTGTTGTATAGTGAACACTGCTCGAAAGTCTGTGTAAGTTAGTTTCAGTGAGCTAATTTTATTTTCCAGTGACCAGTGCATGGGGTTTCCCAGGTGGTGCTAGTGGTAAAGAATCTGCCTGTCAGTGCAGGAGACGCAAGAGACAGAGGTTCGATCCCAGAGTCGGGGAGACTGCCTGGAGTAGGAAATGGCAACCGACTCCAGTGTTCTTGCCTGGGAAATTCCGTGGACAGAGGAGCCTGGTGGGCTACAGTTCAGGGGGTCGCAAAGAGTTGGACAGGACTGAGCAAACAAGCATGCGTGCACAACCGGTACATGATGTTATAAAACCACACGTGGAAAAGGATCCATCCAAAGTGCAAGACAAACCAGTGGATTTTAATGGAACCGAGTACAAGGAATTCATTGGTAAGTTTCAGATTCCACTTTGCTACCACCCTTTAAGAAACTAGCCCTTGTTGAGTTTTGGTGTAACACTAAAGTAGCTTTTCACCAGTAGCTGAAAATGAAGGCTAGGTTTTCTCCCTGTTTCAACCAAACAGCCTATCACAGCAACTTGAATTCAGAGACACTTTTGAGAATTTAACTGTTTTTCTGTGAACCCAGACATTAAAGAGATTTGTGGAATTGAAAATCAGTCCCACTCTTCTCACTAACATTTTGGTTTTGAAAAAATATGGTTATTTTGCTGTTTTAGGTAAGATGTAGTGGGTACCTTGTTACTTAAGCTAAATGCATTAATGCAGATTTTGAAATTCAGTTTTCAGTTTTTTATATCAGTTCAGTTCAGTCCAGTTCAGTCGCTCAGTCGTGTCCAACTTTTTGCGACCCCATGAATCACAGCACGCCAGGCCTCCCTGTCCATCATCAACTCCCGGAGTTCACTCAGACTCACGTCCATCGAGTCAGTGATGCCATCCAGCCATCTCATCCTCTGTCGTCCCCTTCTTCTCCTGCCCCCAATCCCTCCCAGCATCAAAGTCTTTTCCAGTGAGTCAACTCTTCGCATGAGGTGGCCAGAGTATTGGAGTTTCAGCTTTAGCATCATTCCTTCCAAAGAAATCCCAGGGTTGATCTCCTTCAGAATGGACTGGTTGGATCTCCTTGCAGTCCAAGGGACTTTCAAGAGTCTTCTCCAAGACCACAGTTCAAAAGCATCAATTCTTCGGCCCTCAGCCTTCTTCACAGTCCAACTCTCATATCCATACATGACTACTGGAAAAACCATAGCCTTGACTAGACGGACCTTTGTTGGCAAAGTAATGTCTCTGCTTTTGAATATGCTATCTAGGTTGGTCATAACTTTTCTTCCAAGGAGTAAGCGTCTTTTAATTTCATGGCTGCAATCACCATCTGCAGTGATTTTGGAGCCCAAAAAAATAAAGTCTGACACTGTTTCCAGTGTTTCCCCATCTAATTCCCATGGAGTGATGGGACCGGATGCCATGATCTTATAAATGTCATTAAAGGTAATCTATGTCGTTAACAGTGCTTTGGGGTCCTCAGTATATTTTATGAGTGTAAAGAGGACTTGAGACCAAAATCTTTGAGAACCCCTGGGCTCGTGTATTGTTTACCAGGGGTATATTCTTGTCATGCATGTTTACGGGTTGCCTGTTTGAAAAAGTGTTCTGTGGCCAATATATTTTGGACCAAGATGCATGCTTTGTCCCCTCTTAGAGCTTTATCATACGTATTAATACATCAAAGTCCGTCAAGTGTGTTTCCCAAATTTTTTGCAACCTTTTTTTTCTGTTTTTTATTTTTAGAATAACGGAATGTCCCACAATGAACTCTTATCAGCTCATTAAACCACACTGACTAATTATCATATAGGTTGCCCTCTCCTCATTTTTCAAAAATTAAAAGCATTTTTTCTCAGGTACTTTCCTTAAAATTCATGCTTTATTTAGAGGAAGGCCCAAGGAAATTCACCACCTTATCTCCTTGCCTCTCTTTTTAAAAGGAAAACTACTCATACTTCCTTGTATTAAACTATTTTGCTTATCATCTTTGAAGCTGTTTGGAACTTCTGTTTCCAAACTCATATGTTTTGAAACTATTTTAAACACTTCTTTGTGTTAATTGGTAGTATCTGTTCCCTGTGTCCTAAGACAAAGTAATCTCCCCACACAAATTGTCCAAACTGCAGATCAAGTCCCAGCAGCCTAGCAGTGAAGCTGTTACTACTGTTTGGTATTTTTAAATGGCAAAAGATACCTTTGGTGATGTGTCTCATGCCCCTTTGTAAAACACAGGCACTTTTCGTGACAGATTTGTAAATGGCAATGGGTTTTGTTGTATTTCTTTTTTATGACACTTTCTTTCCAGCTCTTTGGTTCCTATTGGTGGTGGGCACAATCCTAAGAGTTTTAACAAAAGAAAGCATTCCACAGTGTGGATGGGGGGACTTGCTGCTGGCTGGAACTACATGGGTGTTTTCCTCCTGGAAAATAAGAGTGATGGATTAGCCCGCAGCAGCCCTTTGCGACGACAGTGACATTCTAAATTTGTGTTGAGGCAAACATTCAGAGGTCACTTCTTTCTGTTTCTGTATTTCACATGTCTGTGTCAGAGAAAGAATGGGAACGTCTTAATGTGTTACAGTAATTAAAGGGACAACAGCCTTTGGATTTTATACAGTTCAAGAGCTATCGTTTTTAATATTCTGGTCTCGCCAGTTCCTACTTAAAAACTTAATATTGTTGGCATCTGTAGTGACTTGCTGTTGCCAACTCAAAATTGATTTTCCCTTATTATTTAAGAAATTCAAGCAGAATTTACTATGACTACCTTATTCAGTATCTTGTTCTTTTCCTTACCACTTTAGTAGTTTGAGAGAGAACTCTTTACATGTTCAAAGGGACCACATTCAGTCTATAGGAATATTTTAGAGTGTTAGGAAACTGTACTGGAAATTCTTTGATAGTTAAATCAGCTAGTTAACCAGATTGAAATTAACCAGACTAAGGTTACTGTTCAGACAGCAAGAGGATGCTTTTATCTCTTCTTTGACAGGTGAGTATAGATTGTAGTACAGTTGGGTTTCCCTGGTGGCTCAGATGGTAAAGAGTCTGCAAAGTGGGAGACCTGGGTTCAATCCCTGGGTTGGGAAGATCCCCTGGCGGAGGGCATGGCAACCCACTCCAATATTCTTGCCTGGAGAATCCCCACGGACAGAGGAGCCTGTAGGCTACAGTCCATGGGGTTGCAAAGAGTCAGACATGACTAAGTGACTAAGCGCAGCGTAGTTGGGATAGCAAAGACTGAACAATTGTAAAGTTATGTGTCAGCTTAAGAAATCTGATGAAAATGCATATGGACCATTGCTTGTATGAACTGTGTGATGTTAGCACTTTTTGCAGTAGAAAGTCAAATTTCAGGTTTGTACATTCATTGCAGAATAGGTTATTCTAGAGGAGTCGTGACATGTGGTCATTAAGAGCTGAAGCTCTGGAGTCAGATGACCTGGGCTTGATTCTTGCCCAATCACGTATGTGTGATGTTGGGCAAGTGATATAGCTTCTCTGTGACTCAGTGTCTCCAACTGTAATAAGTAATGTAAAATTTCAAGACAGTGCCTCGTGCATCATAACTGTATTAGTTATCTATTTCTGTGTAACAAATTACCCTAAAACTTGGTGGCTTAAAGTAGCAAAAACTTTCTATCTCACAATTCCATGAGTAAGAATCAGGGCACACCTTAGATGGGTGTCTCTGGCTCAAGGCCTCTCCTAAGGTTACAGTCAAGCCATTAGCCCAGGCTAATGTGAAGGATCAACTACAGTCTCATCTGAAGGGTGGAGGCAGGCTGTGTGTGTCTGGGATCTGCTTCCAAGTTTACCCACACAGATGCCAGCAGGCCACGTGGGCCCCTGCACAGGATGGCTTCAACAGTCTGGCAGTTGGCTTCCCCCAGATTAAGTAATCCAGGAGAGAATGCAAGAGGGTACCCAAGATGGAAGCCACAGTCTTATAGCCTCACCTTGGAAGTGACATTCTTTTAGCTCTGCCCCACTCTGTTTGCTGGAGTCTCTCACTATAGTCCACACTCAGGGGAGAGGATTATAATAAGGACATGAATACCAAGGGGTAGGGTAGCTGGGCACCATCTTCTAGGACGCTGCCTATAACAGTAACTCATGCTTTCACGTGTGTCTTCTATCCTATCTACATGTCAGTGAATTCCAAACACCCGCATCCAGGTGTCTACCTGATAGCTCACTAAAAGTCTAATAGGCATCTTAAGCTTAACACAGAAAAGTGGCCCTTCCTGACACTCGCCTTTTCCAGTTTTTTCCATCTTGGTGAATGGCAACTCTATTGTTAGAGATGACTGGGACAAAAATTTGCAAAGATCCTTTACTCTTTTCTTTCTCTTCTACCACTTGTCGCCTTGACCTTCACCATGTGTCCAGAATCTCACTAGTTTTCACAGCCTCCTCTTCCAAGTGTCATCACCTCGGTCCACGTATCTAGTGTCTCACCTGAAGTTTTGCGGTTGCCTAAGTGGACTCTGTGTTTTCAGCCTTGCCTCCTTAGAATCTGTTCTTCAGACAACAGATAGAAAGATCCCTTAAAACATAAGGCAGATCATTATCCTGCTCATTTCAAAATTCTCTAGTGTCTATTTTAAGGTTAAAAAGCCAAAGTCTTTACAGTGGCCTCCTAGGGCTTTTGTGATTGTAACATTATTCTTTTTGTGTGTTACTGCCTAAAATGTTGTCAGGATGCATAATAAATACTATATTAATCTATTTCTGGGTAAACACATCTTAATATGTTTAAGTTATCCAGAATTTATTTTTTACCCTCTTTTCTCTTTTATTTTTTAAAAATTATTTATTTTAATTGGAAGGTAATTGCTTTACAACATTGTGATGATTTTTGCCATACATCAACATGAATCTGCCACAGATATACATGGATCCCCCATCCTGAACCCCCCTCCCATCTCCCTTCCCACGCCATCTCTCAGGTTGTCTCAGAGCACTGGCTTTGAGTGTCCTGCCTCATACATCGAACTTGCACTGGTCATCTATTTTACGTACGGTAATATACATGTTTCAATGCTATTCTCTCAAATCGTCCCACCCTCGTCTTCTCCCACTGAGTCCAAACGTCTGTTCTTTACATCTGTGTCTCATTTGCCGCCCTGCATGTAAGATTTTCGTTACCATCTTTCTATTTTGTGAATGGTGTGAGGGAGTGATCTGACTCTTCTCAAATGGAAAGCTAATCTCCCCAGCGCTACTGATAGACAAGAACACTCTTTCCCCACCAAGGGGTTATTCCACCATGAACCCATTACTCACCTTCTATGCAATCTGTGTCTCATTGTTGGAATTTAGGATTAAAATGAATCTTAATGGATCATATAAGATAAAATTGTGTTTGTGGAAATTTAATTTGATATGGTATACTCAATTGCATATAAAAACAACTTGAATTATCACTAGGAATTCATTATGGAGAGCCCTTACTTAGGTCCCTTTATTTGATAGATAAGGAACTAATTCTGCATAGGAGATTATGACTTAAATTTAAAAATAGACTAAGCTATAAAACTCAAACCAAAAAAAAAAACAAAACAAAAAACCTCATGGCTTTTAGACCACTGCTTTTGAGTTATGTTGATATGCTATACTTTGTTGCTGCTGCTTATAACTGTTCAGAAAATTATCACAAAATGCTTATCAAATTTTAAAACCCTGCAAGGATATCATCTAGAGTGAAATCCCTGTTTCTGTAGCTAACTTTCAGCGCTCAGGCATATCAATGATTGCTCTAGGCCTCTGGCGTTCCTTTCGTCTTTCTGGACTTTTGGTCTTATCTCTATTTATAACTTCAACCGGCAAGCAAGAATGGGCAGGCAAAGGAGATTAAACTCAAGCCAGTTTGTTTTGTGGGTGATTAGCAGCACAGTATTCCTGCCTGGAGAATCCCAGGGACGGAGGAGCCTGGTGGACCGCTGTCTATGGGGTCACACAGAGTCGGACACAACTGAAGCGACTTAGCAGCAGCAGCAGCACTGCTGAAAAGTTTTGCTGAAAGAGGAAAGTATATTACAATTCTTGCTTAAAAGGAGGTGTATAGAATTTTCAGTGGTTTCTTTTGATATAAATGGTTTCATGCTTGTTGCACCATGTGTAACTGAGGGTCAGCTCTAAAACACAAAATGAATCACTTCTGAGTTCTTCACATCTACAGAGATAAGAATGGAAAATCTTGTCACTCAGATGAGTCCTTTTTTCTTTTCTCTCCTCTGCAAATAAACCTTACTCCTCTGAACACCTGGTTTCCCAAGCCAGAGATTAGCCCTGAGCTAATAATGGAGACATATCTCCTCTCCCAGATCACTTGGCTCTGCTTGGTGACAAGAATATAATCCAGAAATGAATTTCTTTACGCAAAAATAAAACAGAAAAAGAGAAAGAATACCATGAGAAAGTATTGTGCTTCTGGTAAATTTTTCAAACCAACACATTACATTGTATTCAATGACATTATTATGCCCATTAAGAGTCAGAGGGCATGAGTGATTAAACCCAGAGTCCAGTCAAGGCACAAATTAACTTGCTGTGTGACTTTAAGAGGCTCTTCACCCTCTCTGGGCCAGCAGCTTTATTTGCAGAAGAATCTTGGACTAGATGACAAAGACATTTCTAGTTCTAAAATACCAGTACATAAAGCTGGTAACAAGAGAATTGCAGCAGTTTATTTTTAGTAAAAGAAGATTGATACCAGCCAGTAACTCTCAGTGGGCTTGTTTAAATCCTCCTCTCTTCCAAATTCTGTTTTTACCAAAACGGTAAACTGAAGACAGTTTGTCATGCTTTGAACTTCCTGGCTCATGTTGATTTGTATCAATATGTTACTGTTACACATTTGAGTGGGAGCTGAGTTACATTTCATGAAAACTGCTCAGAAAACTAATAAAATCGTTACAACCTCACTTTCAGTGGGTATTGATAGCATCAAGAAAAATAAAAGAGGCTTGGCCATTTTCAGGCATTTGCTCTTCCAGCTAGACTGAAAATATAATGGCCTTGCACTCAACTCGCTTGTTTAAACATTAACCAAAGTGGCTTTCTCCTCCTCCTCAAAATGTTGAAGTGCCAACATGAATTTAACCAGCAGTCCACACCCCCCACCCAAGTCCTCTTAAAAAAACATTGAGTATTCTATAAAGTAATAGCTTCAGAAGGCTTTCAAGGAATTGATTATTCACACAGCAGCTTCGTGAGGTGCAGAAAGTATATGCTGTCTCTTAAAACTGGGTCAGAGCATGGTGAGCTCCTTGATTCAGGGCCTTTGGAGATTCATAGAGGGTTTCTAGTTACAAGTGGGGTGCAGTCACCATCGTTAGAGAATGGGGTGACAGCCTTCCAATGGGCTTTCAGAATAGATGCGGAAGAGCTCAGAAAAGGCTCAGAAAGGGTGCAGACATCTTTTGAGGATCGTTTCCACGCTCTCAAATGGCCATTGTCAAAGAACAAACAGTGGGGGGGGGGTTTGACTAAGCATCTGAAGAAGCTCGAAGAGCACCATGTGACCAGTGAGCCTTGGAAGCTCACAGCCCAGTGGAGAACTTTTCAGAGCGACTTGTCACACACAGTTCTAATGTGTGGGCTTTATCAGCTGCTCTGAGTGGGGGTTAAGAGGCATGCATATTTTACCCATTCATTACATATTCAGTGTGTGAAGTAAATGCCGCTTTCCAGCTTGGGTGGAGAAGGTTATTTATCAAGATAGACCAAGTCAGAACGAAAGCCCATCAGTTACCTGCTTGGAGCGCAAAATGGAAAATGTCCTCTCTCTCACACTTTGCCATTTCTGTTCAATCCTAGTAATCCTTCGTTGAAAATTACTAATATTAGCTCCTTCAATTTGAGTCTTTCATGGGCAGAATCAGATGAATTTTAATTCAAAACATAACTTTCTCCACTTTCTGCCCTCGAGAACTGCACGTCAGTATCTCTGTTTCAACATCACGAATTCTTCTTTAATTTCTTATTTCAGTTAGTAAACTTGAAATCTTGCAAGCACATTACCAGCGGTAAGTGTCCTAAGATGCAGCACCTATCTAATAGGGGCTTTGCTACCTTTTTTTCTCCCCCCCCACCCTCCCCATCACTGGCATTTCAAAGTATCATATGGACATCAGTTGTGTGATAGATTCGTCCTGGTAATTAACATGCTTGTTTGAGGTTATAAAATATACATCTGAGAAAGCCCAGGGATTTCCCCCAAATATCAACGAACTGCTTGAAGTGGCATTTATTTTTCATTCTGACTTGGTGTTGTGTTTTGTTTTACTGCAGCAGTCTGGAGCAAAATGAAAGAGCTGATGTCGAGGCCTCCCAAGTAGTGCTGCTACAGACCATGAACAAGAGAGGAGGAGGAGAGATCAGCCTGCACGAACGATCCTGAAACGCAAATGGTCTTGGGTAAGTCGGCTTGGCATCCATCAGCTGTAAATTTCATCCATCATCATTGGTTTGGTGTCCCAGGACATCTTTTTCAAGTTCTCTACAACCCAAGCAACAGGATGTTGAGGAAATGTTGATCAAGTGCCGGAGAGCCGAAAGAACAATGAAAGTGACTTAGCGCGCTCATTTCTGAAATTTGCGAAAGAGTAGGATTTGACCGGAATGCACTGGTGGTTAGGAAAGACTAGAAAGAACAGAACTAAACACATAGGCAACAGACTTCATCTTCCGTGTATTGCATTTCAGTGGAGAGAATACTGGGTTAATCACAGGCGAGACAGTGGATTTAGTCTAGTGGCACATTTGTTATCCTTTAAGTGACGTATTGGGATGAGCAAGGTGAGAGACACTGCGAGTTTCCAGAGCCTATTCAACAGGATCTGTTGTGAACCTTTTAAAAAAATATTTATGTATGTATTTGGCTCCACTGGGTCTTAGCTGTGGCACGTGGGGTCCTTGTTGTGTCTTGCAGGGTCTTGCGTTGGTTCAGTAGCTGGAGCACATGGACTTAGTTGCTCTAGCGGCATGTGGGATCTTAGTCCTCTCACCAGGGATCAAGTCTGAATCCCCTGCATGGAAGGTGGATTCTTAACCACTGAGCCACCAGGGAAGTCCCTGTTGTGAACCTTTTAACTAAACATGGTGTCCTGGAATGAGTCTTGGTTTGGGGGCGGCGGGGGCGGGGGTGTGGTGGTGGAATGCAAATGTGCCAAGCTATAAGTAAATAATAAATTCCAAACTCAACACCAAAATAATGTGGACTTCCAAGGAAGGTTTATAAGCCTGCTTCAATGTATTTCTTGGAAACAATGGCCTCAGATGGAAGCCCAGTTCTGCTCACATATCTTGGTGACCTCGGACAACTTATCCACCCTCTTGGAATGAGTCACCTGTAAAAACACCACCGTCTTGAGGGTGTCCAGGGTGGTTTGCAAATGTGAAATTCCACAGTTCACTCTAGTGAAGTTAATGAAATAATTATACCTTTTAACTCTTGCTTCTCTGAATTTATGGGTGCCCTTGGCAAGTCATCATTGGCAGGGGGCTCACTGGACCAGCCGCTGTGAACAAAAGGGTGCAGGCACCTGGGGTTGCTCCTTCCTTCTGTTTGGTGACACAGCCCTTTGGACAAGCAGGCTTTGCAATGTCTGGCTCATAATTTATTCCCTTGCAGCATTAAAGAAAACATGGCGTAGTGCTCTATGAATATAACATTAGAATAAACGAGATAGGTTGCTTTTGAATTCTTATCTTCTATTTTTCTCTTGGGGATCTAACTTCTTTCTCTGTGCTTGCTGTCACTGTGTCATGGGTTTTCTGCCAGCCCTTTAACCCCACAGAGCCCCAAACTTTGTTTCATGTTGAATGGAATTTATGATTTCTTTCTTACTCGGTATCCCTTATTCTGAAGCAGAGCTGTGAATGACACGTTAAATGATGTTCACATGTCACTCTTGTTAGCGGCTGGCTGGCTGTCAGCCTCAGAGTGGTGCATTATTTGGGTTTCATAACAGCATTTTTTTTTTTCTTACAAATGTTAAATTACGAAGTGCAGGAAACCACACAAATGTGGCAGAATGAAAAAATGCAAACACAGTGTTATCTGGAGATGCTAGTTTTATGATTTTCCTGGTGACTGTCTCCTCCCTGCAGTCAACGTACAAAGCCTCTCTACTTGTTCGGTGGTGGCCTTGTAACGCCGTCTTCATCTTCTGTTATGCCTTGTGCTGCTGAATGGAGAGGTTGGGTTAAGATGATTGCATGGGGCTGTCTCTTTCTATCGAAGTCCTTCCTGACCACCAAGCCTGCCTCACACTCACAACGTCTGCCCTGAATCCTCAGGACCTAACAACTGGCTTCTCCTTATGAACTCCTGTACCAATGACAGCCTGCATCTTAAAAAAAAAAAAAAAAAAATCCTTGGCTGTGCACCACTTTGTGCATTGTAGACTTGAGGACAGGAATCAGGTCATAGCCCAGTGGTTCTCAAAGGTGGTCCAAGCCCCAGCACCACCCCTAGCCGGGATGTGTGTATTAAAGCTGCAGATTTAGCAACACTGGGCTCGATGAGTCACAATTTCTGAGGGTGCTTAGCCCAGGAAACTCCTCGCAGAGAGCTCTTCCGCACTGAGGTGTGCGAGTAACTCTCTGAGGCTACTTCTTCATCCTCCTCTTGGTCTCCTTGCCCGCAGCAGAGGGTCCAGATCCGAGCACATCTTAATGTGCCCAGGAAATACTTCCTTGTTGATCTGAGCAGTGTCAAACCATGAGGGTTACAATTGCTCTTCTATCTCCTGACCTTATCAGGATGTGGAGTCAGCGTATTCTCTGAACCCCTGAGAAACCCCTTTGTGTCTAAATGTGTGAAATGTTCCCCTAGGTTGGCGGCTCCTTTAGAAACCTTCTGGTTATGTCTCTTGCTGTGTTACCATTGACTCTTGACTGTTCCCTGGTGATGGTAGGAACCCTAACCCCACATCTAGCAGAGCAGAAACATTAGCTGTGGGCGCAGCACTCGATGGAGCTGACAGGATGGGAGAAGGATGGGAGGATGGCGCGGTGCTGTGGTGACTTGGATGCTGTCTCCTTGGCTGCCAGAGCTTCCTCTGCTGCCCGTGGCCGTTCATTTTAATGCTGTTGCTTTCAGCTGTTAGGCTCGCAGGTTGTCCGTTTGGGTGGCAGGAGAGCGGTCCCATTGCTGGAAGGGAAAAAGCTGAGCTGCAGTGGACACATGTCGAAGCCCGCGCAGTGGTGGTGGCAGATTCAGGATCTGACTCTGACGCTGACAGATGGCGATGGTGGCACTTGGCCCTCTCCTTCCCTCTGCCACATGCAGCCCGGCCTTGGATGATCCAGAAGAGATGTGGTGTTTGCTTCTGGTGCGTCTCCCGAAGGGCTTTGCTGGAGGATGCACAACCGGCAGAGCACCTGATAGCTAGTTCAAGTCAGAAACTAAACCGAAGAACTCGCGGAAGCCTGGCCGGCCAAGGAGGGAACACGTAGGGGAATCAGGAAAGGTATTAGCTGCCGGGGTAACCACTACCCCAGGCGCCAAACACTTTCTGCAGCCTTTCTTCTGACTCTTGCTTTGTCTCAGTTTTTCTTAGTACAGTTGTGCCAAAGCGGAATTAAGCTTGTGTTAAGAGCACATTGGAGCCTGGCGACAGGAAAGCATCTTCCGCTGGGTCTCCACCTAACCTCATCTGCTGGGGATTTGGTAAGCAGAGAGTGGACCAGAGTGGATGGGGCTTTTTCTCAGATTCTCAGCTAAGGGAAGGAAAGAAATGCATGGGTTTCCAAAGTGGTGTTAAGGGCAAAAGAGGCTTTTTAATATGTGCTTCGTGGAGACCTGACTCGATCTTCCTCTATGTGACTTCTTCCAGATATAAGTTACTGATATAAGTATCTTCGAGCCTTTGTTAAAGGCTTTAAGCGATAACCGGGGAGAAAATTAAAGAAATGATAAAGTGTGTGATTTTCACGAAATACCAGGTGCTGGCATTGCTGTTTGGGAGGTCTTTAGTGGTGCCTGGAATATTTCCTTTTAAGTAGCTGTCCACAGTGTGAAAAGAGAAAAAACTGCTTTTAAAAGAGAGCTGTCTAGTTAGAAACTATGTCACTTGTGCTCTTTAGCACAAGGTAGCCTTGAGAATTGCAGGGGTTCCGAATGGCCACCTAGGCCCTGCTTCTGGAAGGCAGATAGAAGAAAAGAGCAAGCTCAGCAGCCTCCTTGAAGACCATGGTCGGAGAGCTCTCCGAATACGTTCTAGTTCAGAGGAGTTAGTTACCTTCAGCGTCCCTGAGCCGCTGGGCGGTAAAGCAGCACCAAGCACGCCTTTGGTGAGATGTGTTACAGCTCGCTCTTCTCCTGACACCATCACGGGCTAATAATTACATCAGCCCTTCAGAGCAGCTGTGTGGTTTGGTCTAACTGTGAGTGAAACCACACCAGTTCAGGAAACGCAGTGAATTGTCTTGTAATAGGCATCATCAAAGCCCACGTTGATTGCCATGGAAGGTACCCTTCCTTGGTAACAGTTTGAGAGCTTTGAAGGGAGGTGTTTGCTCTGCCTCAAAAGAAGTTAGAATTAAACGGCCACGTTTGCACACTGTCGGAGTGAAAACTGAAACTCACCCATGTTGGTTCCTGCACGCGCGCGCCCTGAAGGCTTCACTGCTTCGAGGCATCATTATCAGCTCCGCTCAAATGACTAACATTGTTCCCCTTTCTCCGCAGAGTTTGAGGTCACTGGCTCTGACTTCCTCCCAGATGGCTCTGATTTGAATATTCCAAAGGTGTCTTCACCTTGAGTCTAAACCTGTACCTGTCACTCTCCTGTCTCCCTTTATGGGTTCCTTGTTTAGAGAAACAAGGTCACCAACCAGCTAGTCACTGAGGCTGGTCACCTCCTCCTCTTCCTGTATGTCATCTCTTGACCACATGCTGTAGTTTTACCTCTTAAATAGATTACAGACTATCCACTCTTCTTTCCTCACCCAAGTTCTCTTTCAGGCTGTTAGCATCCCTTGCCTGGACCAGGGCAGCCACTTCTAAAGCGTATTCTGGCTTTTTTTGGGGGTTTATTTTACTTTTTAGCTGTGCTGGGTCTTTGTTGCTGTGCATGGACTTTGTCCAGTTGCTGTGAGCAGGGACTAGTCTCTAGTTGCCATGCATGGACTTCTTCTCATTGCAGTGGCTTTTCTCGTGTTGCAGCACAGGCTCTAGGCACTCAGGCTTCGGTAGTTGCCACGTGTGGACTCAGTAGTTGGGGTGGGTGGGCCTAGTCACTCCATAGCATGTGGGATCTTCCCGGACCAGGGATTAAACCGATGTCCCTTGCATGGCAAGGCGGATTCTTAACCACTGGACCACTAGGGAGGCCCCCAAAGAGTATTCTTGCCTCCAGTCTTTCATCCTACTATTTTGAGAATTACCTTCTTAAAGAAAAGGATCTGATTGAATTATTCCTGAAAACCCTTGACAGTGTGTGGAAGTACAGAAGGCTGTTTCTAATACAATGTTAAGTGTAAAATTCGTAATTCAAAATTGCATACACATGTTGGTCGCAGTCATGATGGGAATGGGTGCCTGTCAGCAAAGACTAGAAGTGAGTAAAGCAAACAGGAAAGATGTTTGCAGCGTGAGAGTGATCGGTGCTAAGTCACTACAGTCGTGTCCAACTCTGTGCGACCCCATAGACAGCAGCCCACCTTCTTTCTTTAAAAATAGCTCTCTTGGTATTTTTCATAGTAATGAATGAATAGGATGAAATGCAAGGAAAAATTTAAAGCATTTTCATTAGCTTTTTCTTCCCTATGAGATAATGTGAATTTCGTCGCATGATATTTGAGACCCCCTAGGAACTCATTATCAGCTTAGTGTTTAAACCTCATCTGCCACCCCTCGCATCTCTCCACACACTTCTTTCTACTCTGAACATACTGTGTATTTTAATAATCATGCTTTCCTTCACCTTGATTCTTTGGCGTGAGATTCTGTTTCTCTCCCCAGTGGACTCCTCTTTCATTGAGGCCAAATAGAAATGTCCCCTTTTCCTGCTCAATGTACTGCAATTCTTTGTTTACAAAGTTATCTCTGTAGGTGGCTCATGATGGTAGAGATTGGTTTATTTTAAACCTTGTATTCCAAGTATTAAGCCCATTCCGCCACATAATTTAGCTCAGTACATATTTATGGAAGGTGAGAAGAAAGGAAAGAATTCATTTATGAATATATAAGTAATCCTTCAGGGGAGATGTAACATTTTTCAGATAAGCTCAGTGCTAATTACCTTGTTATAGAAATGATATAAAGGAAATGTTTTAGGTAAATAGTTTTTACAAAAGTTGTTGGATTCAACATCAGACCATTTTCACTAAAGAAATAGGGTGGATCTTTGGTATTTGAAAATTCTAACCTCAGGGAGGATCATGTCAGCTTCTCAGTAGCCATATCTCTGAAGTTACTAGAAATTGCTTATTAAAAAAAAACTGTATTATGTCATGAAAAATCATATCGGCCAAATCATAAATCCAAAGAAATAACATATCCAGTGCTGGCAACGTACTATGCATAGGTGGTATTTTTTCCTAAGGGAATTTAAAAAGCCAAGAGTGGATAGCAGGAAAGCATTGATGTAACATTTTCAATTCTGAAAGGCTATTCTGCTCTGGAAATATACTTGTTACTATTTTTTCCTTTCTAAGAATTCTATTTGGTTAAAATATCAAAGGAGAAAAAATATCTTGGCTTAAATAGAATGAAAAGTCATCTTCAAAATTAATTTGGCATCCTCAAAATTTCCTTTTCAAATGGGGGAGTAGGATGGTTTTTTTAGTGTCACGTGTTAAAAATGCCACTAAAAACATCATCCTTGGCACTTGTTTGCAAGGAATTCAGAATGGGATTTGTTGGCGATGAATGCGTGAGGCATGTTACACATCCTTTTAAAGAATATTTTGTCATCAGGGTAAGAATGTTTAATACTGTATATTATTTTATAACATATAATTTTTCCTATTGTTTTAGTTGAGTCAGTAAGCTGGGAATAGAGAATTTCAATTTGAGGTTTGCCAGGTTTTTTTTAAAAAAAGGAACCAAAATATTTTTATTAATATTGAATAAGTGATATAGCTGTCTACATGAAAGTCCAAGAGGATCTAGAGACAAACTATTAGAATTAACAAGTTCTTCAGCAAAATTGAGGTTTGCCAGTTTTTTTTTTTTTTTTTGCATACTATTCTTACCCAGCTTTCAGTTTTCTTGTGTATTAAATTATGCCAAAAGTCGAGCCATTGTTAGATGAGCAGATTTTAAGAAATTGGCCAGTCAACAACACTGACTACTGATGAGATGCGTTAAATACCACATCACTTCTCAGCCTTGCATGTGAGTTGATCTTTGCTTGCCACAGTGAAGAACCTTTGCTGAAATTTCTTCTTTTCCTGTCCTGTGCATCACGTTCATGTGAAAGCCAGACCCTTCGGCTCTCTAGAAAATGCATTAAGAAATAGACCAGGGCTTAGTTGGATGAATGCACAGTGTTAGTTATTCTCTGCTGCACTGTCCACAGGGCTGCGGCCTTGCCCGGTGACTGCTCCAGTTCATTTAGCAGGAAGTACTGACTGTCGAATTGCCCTTTTGTGAGAGCCAGTCCTCGAAAGCATCCTAACTACATAGTGACAAAAACTCCAGCAGGCAATAGGCAACTGTAAGTTTCATTACAGCTTCGGATGCTACTCAGGGTAGCAGGTGCTTACCTTGAACTGCCCTCTGCAGACCACGTATGTGGGTCCGTGGGCTGCTCCTATGGCTGTAGTTCCCGGAGAGTGTTTACTGTTGGTGAGTGCACGCAGAGGAGTCTGCAAGCTAGAGTAGCCCAATCAGGAAGTCCTTTCCTGAGACTTTAAGGATCTTAATGCAGAACAGGACACCTTGATGGATCTAAAGTTTAAAACCCAGCCCTGAGAGAACTGATTACGGTCCTTAGAGGTTTTTTAAAATAGGACACAATAAATTGCTATAATGCTGTTGGAAAACAACGTCACGCAGTGTAAGAACATAGGTTCTTGAGGCAAACTTCCCGAGTCTGACTACAAATCTACCCCTAACTAGCCATGTCATGTTCACCAAGTTACTTAACCTCCTTGGGTCTTGGTTCATCCATCCATGGCCTAGGAGAAATTAAGCAGCACCTATCAGTTGTGAGAATGAAATGAAGAGTTAAAGGTGTAACAAAATGTTAGCTGCTATTATCCTGTCGGGCTTCCCTCGTGGCTCAGTGGTGCAGAATCTGCCTGCCAATGCAGGGGATGCGGGTTCGATCCCGGGGTAGGGAAGACCTCCTGTAGAAGGAAATGGTAACCCTCTTCAGTATTCTTGCCTGGAGAATTCCATGGACAGAGTGGCCTGGAGGGCTACAGTCCACGGGGTCACAAAGAGTTGGAGATGACTTAGTGACTAGACAACAATGTTATCATGTTACTCTCATGGTGTTCAGTTGGACTGGTCCTCATTTGGTAATCAAACTTTTCCAACCTTTGCCTTCCTTCAAACTGAGTTTATGAATTTACAGTCAGTTATGGAGGGGGAAACTTACGAGTGAGTTCAGTTAGGGAAGGTGAGGAAATGCTGTGAGAAAACAGAGAAGTGAGAGACTTGGTCTCCTTGCTGGCGGTGAGGATCTGGAGGAGGCGTTCTGAGCCCGACATGGAAACGAGCTCGGATCCCAGATGGCAGAGGTGAGAAGGGATGGGCATTGTGTGCCGGAGGAACCCCAAGGTCCAGGGTAAGGTGTGTGAGGTGGAATAATGAGAGCCTGGGGGGAAAGAGGCTGATTTAATAATGATGATGATGATACTAATTAATGTGAATTACTAACTGAATAGCCACCTTACACCAGCCTGTGTGATTGGTACTTTACATAAATTAGCTCTGATCGTAATTCCCTGCAACGTAGGTATCCCCATTTTACAGATGAACATTTGAATTACTCTCATATTAAGGTCAGAATATTTTCTGAAGTGGTGGAGAGCCATTGAAAGTTTGGGGATGGGAGATGGTTGTGATCAGACTTAGCCAAGATTTACTTATCTGCTGTTAGACTCGAAGTTTCTCGAAATTAAAGACATGATTTACACCTCACTGTCTTGCTTGTGAGCAATAGCACTAACCCTTTAAAATGGTGGATATTCCATAAATACTGGTTGAGTCTCTTTTAAAAGCTTCCTCAGCAAAACCTGGGAGACACATTTTGTACATTTTCCCCTTTAAGGAGAAAATTAATTTAAGAATACTTTATACATCAATTTCTTTGTGTCTGTACCTATTTCATCTCATCTGATCCTCACACACACACACACACACACACACAATTCAAGGACAATGGGTGTGACTTTTACATTCAAATGATATGCTATTATAAAGGATGAGGTTATTGGTGTTGAAGGGTATCACATGGGCTTATAGGAATAAAGCTAGGATTCCAACCCTGGTCTCTCCCCGACCCCCTGCCTGTACCCTGCCATCACCCCCTACCTCTTTCAAACACTTCTGATTTCCAATCTCCACTCGGGTGGTTTCTTCCACTGGTTTAAGGGCACTTGGCTTGCACTCTGCTGCTTTCAGAGAAACTAGAGCCCTCCAAGGACCTAATCTACTTGGTTGGAGTTGATGAGAAAGGGATTATTTTCAACTGTCTTCAGGACCAGCATCCTTTTTCAATGATACTGCTGGCAGGTGGCCATTTCTGGGAGGTCATCAAATTAGCCACTTGGGTAAGGGCCTTGTGCCCTGTGTTGGGCGGTCATGTAGACAGAACTTGCTCTTCATAGTAAAATAGACTTTTAGAGTGAGTACATTGCAGGAACGCTAAATGCTTTGCTTCTTCTGCCTGATTGAAACCAAATTTATGATACTAAAAAACACTTAGTAATGGGCACAGAGCAGCGTTCGCTTCCAAATCCGTCTGAAACTTGCAGTGACATTTAGTGAAAGGGGAAGTTCAATTCTGATCATCAAAGGTCATGGCCAGTGAACCTACAAGCACATATTGTGCAAATTCAACCCAAATCCGTATTTATTAACTTGACAAATTTTGGAGTGCTTATCTGCTCTATGAAATTGAGTAAGAGCCTGCAGATCAGATCTGCTTAATGCATTTAAATCAGGACTTCTGAATACTTGGCTCCCGTGCTGGTGCCAATGTTCAGAGGCTTAGCTCAGCTGCAGCTGTCCCCCTCTTTGCAGGAGTGGACGTTTCTCTATTTCCTGGTGAGCATCCACACTGGCCTCATCCTTTCCCTTGCTTGTCCTACCCTCATCCAATTGAGAGAGTCAGGGAACCAACAGCATTGTCTCCTGGGAACCCAGCCATCAATCCAGCATGTGTCCTGAATTTTATGTTTATATATATATATATCAAGGGCTTCCCAGGTGGCAGTAATGGTAAAGAACACACCTGCCATGCAAGAGAGAGTTAAGAGAGGGGGGTTCGATTCCTGGGTTGGGAAGATCCCTGGAGGAGGGCATGGTAACCCATTCCAGTATTCATGCCCGCAGAATCCCGTGGATAGAGGAGCCTGGCTACAGTCCATAGGGTTACACAGAGTTGGACACGACTGAAGCAACTTAGCACACACACACACACACACACACACACACACATTTAATTGTAGTAAGTATATGTAACATAAAATTGGCCACTTTAACCAATTTTAAGTGTAACAATGCAGTGGTATTAAGTACATTCACAATATTGTGCAGCCATCAGCCCTGTTCACTTCCAGAGCTCTTTCATCTTCCCAAAAAGAAATTCTGTACCTATTAACCACGAACTCCCTGTTCCTTCCTCTCCCAGCTCCTAGTGCCCTGTACTCTACTTTATACCTCTAGGAGTTGGCTGACTTTGGGTACCACTTCTACCTGGAATCATATGATATTTGTCCTTTTGTGTCTGGCCCTTAGTTTAATTTTTAACACAATGTTTCAAGCATAGTTTTCTGTGTATTTGTTTTCACTATTATATTGTATCAATAATCATCCACAAGACATAATTCTCATTCTGATTTCACAAACTAGGTCCTATGAGAATATGGGTAAAAGAAGATATGGGAAATTGTTTTTCTCATTAGTTCAGTTCAGTTCAGTCACTCAGTTGTGTCCGACTCTTTGCGACCCCATGAATCGCAGCACGCCAGGCCTCCCTGTCCATCACCAACTCCCAGAGTTCACTCAGACTCACGTTCATCGAGTCGATGATGCCATCCAGCCATCTCATCCTCTGTTGTCCCCTTCTCCTCCTGCCCCCAAATCCTTCCCAGCATCAGAGTCTTTTCCAATGAGTCAACTCTGCATGAGGTGGCCAAAGTACTGGAGTTTCAGCTTTAGCATGAGTCCTTCCAAAGAACACCCAGGACTGATCTCCTTTTGAATGGACTGGTTGGATCTCCTTGCAGTCCAAGGGACTCTCAAGAGTCTTCTCCAACACCACAGTTCAAAAGCATCAATTCTTCGGCCCTCAGCTTTCTTCACAGTCCAACTCTCACATCCATACATGACCACTGGAAAAACCATAGCCTTGACTAGATGGACCTTTGTTGGCAAAGTAATGTCTCTGCTTTTGAATATGCTATCTAGGTTGGTCATAACTTTTCTTCCAAGGAGTAAGT
The DNA here is from genome assembly GCF_014754425.2 of Oryx dammah. Taxonomy (NCBI): domain Eukaryota; kingdom Metazoa; phylum Chordata; class Mammalia; order Artiodactyla; family Bovidae; genus Oryx; species Oryx dammah. The sequence goes on along the minus strand of NW_024070195.1, from coordinate 11,556,670 downwards.
GTCTTTTAATTTCATGGCTGCAGTCACCATCTGCAGTGATTTTGGAGCCCCAAAATATAAAGTCTGACACTGTTTCCACTGTTTCCCCATTTATTTTCCATGAAGTGATGGGACCAGATGCCATGATCTTCGTTTTGTGAATATTGAGTTTTAAGCCAGCTTTTTCACTCTCCTCTTTAACTTTCATCAAGAGGCTTTTTAGTTCCTCTTCACTTTCTGCCATAAGGGTGGTGTCATCTGCATATCTGAGGTTATTGAGATTTCTCCCGGCAAGTTTGATTCCAGCTTGTGTTTCTTCCAGCCCAGCCTTTCTCATGATGTACTCTGCATAGAAGTTAAATCAGCAGGGTGACAATATACAGCCTTGACGTACTCCTTTTCCTATTTGGAACCATTCTGTTGTGCCATGTCCAGTTCTAACTGTTGCTTCCTCACCTGCATATAAGTTTCTCAAGAGGCAGGTCAGGTGGTCTGGTATTCCCATCTCTTTCAGAATTTTCCACAGTTTATTGTGATCCACATGTCAAAGGCTTTGGCATAGACAATAAAGCAGAAATAGATGGTTTTCTGAAACTCTCTCGCTTTTTCCATGATCCAGTGGATGTTGGCAATTTGATCTCTGGTTCTTCTGCCTTTTCTAAAACCAGCTTGAACATCTGGAAGTTTATGGTCCACGTATTGCTGAAGCCTGGCTTGGAGAATTTTGAGCATTACTTTACTAGCGTGTGAGATGAGTGCAAGTGTGCGGTAGTTTGAGCATTCTTTGGCATTGCCTTTCTTTGGGATTGGAATGAAAACGGACCTTTTCCAGTCCTGTGGCCACTGCTGAGTTTTCCAAATTTGCTGGCATATTGAGTGCAGCACTTTCACAGCATCATCTTTCAGGATTTGAAATAGCTCAACTGGAATGCCATCACCTTCATGAGCTTTGATGATAGTAATGCTTTCTAAGGCCCACTTGACTTCACATTCCAGGATGTCTGGCTCTAGGTGAGTGATCACACCATCATGATTATCTTGGTCTTGAAGATTGTTTTTGTACAGTTCTTCCGTGTATTCTTGCCACCTCTTCTTAATATCTTCTGCTTCTGTTAGGTCCATACCATTTCTGTCCTTTATCGAGCCCATCTTTGCATGAAATGTTCCCTTGGCATCTCTAATTTTCTTGAAGAGATCTCTAGTCTTTCCCATTCTGTTCTTTTCCTCTATTTCTTTGCACTGGTCACTGAGGAAGGCTTTCTTATCTCTCCTTGCTATTCTTTGGAACTCTGCATTCAGATGCTTATATCTTTCCTTTCCTCCTTTGCTTTTCGCTTCTCTTCTTTTCACAGCTATTTGTAAGGCCTCCCCAGACAACCATTTTGCTTTTTTGCATTTCTTTTCCATGGGGATGGTCTTGATCCCTGTCTCCTGTACAATGTCACGAACCTCCGTCCATAGTTCATCAGGCACTCTATCAATTCTAGTCCCTTAAATCTATTTCTCACTTCCATTGTATAATCACAAGGGATTTGATTTAGGTCATACCTGAATGGTCTAGTGGATTTCCCTACTTTCTTCAATTTAAGTCTGAATTTGGCAATAGGGAGTTCATGATCTGAGCCACAGTGGAAAATAACATTTCTAAGACAAAATTCTGATTCCTGTTGGGTAGTTCGTTTCACATTCCCTCTTGATTTTTCCTCACTTTGGTTTTAGCCCCTTTTTGGCTTAAATTCTTTGCAGAATTTCCTCAAGCAGGCTTGCATTTCTGTAAGTACCTACTAAGAAGAGTTCAGAATTTTTTAGATTCTATCTTTTGACGGCCATGCCTTTTCTTCTTCTTTTGGGCGATTTTTAAATGAATCATTCTGTCTACCTGCCTCTGTCCAACAACAAGCAGAAACATGTGAATCACGCTGCTGTTGGAAAATTGGTGAATCATTGCCTTCCTTTGTGGTGATAATTACGCAAAGCAGAAGTATTCCTTTTTGCATAGAGGCAGAAGCAATGTCATTTTACTGCAGCAGTGAGATTGGAGTAGAGGTGAACATCATTCTTCTTCTATTTACATCTTTAATGAGCCGCAATTAAAAGTAGTGAGTTGGCGTGGCGGAGCGATTGTGTTATTTTCAGATTTCTATTCTAGCCACCACTGCTGATCTCAGCGACACTCCACTGGCACCCTGGAGCTCCGAGAGCTTGAACAAAGAAAGCCCGGAAGGGGCTAATCTACTTCCTGAAAGTTAATGGAACAGGAATGACCTTCTGCTGGCCTAAGGTGGACATTTGCCTCAAATCCCAGAAGCCTGTGATTCTCGAATCTTCTTTCAGGGTACATGTTTTTCTTATGGTGAAAAACAGCTCTATGGATTGAATTCATGTTGAGGTGCTCAGAGTTTTTCTCTGTTCTCATTTTCTCCGGCCATAAATAAGATGCCATAGAGGATCTCCCCGCCCTGGGTTCCCAGTGCGGGGCGGTGGCTGAACACCATGTGTTGTGAATAGGCATGGCTGCCTAATCCATTACTGTGGACGGCAGGTTTTCCTGCCACAGTAGTAAAGCTGCATACTGGAATTCACTTAGCAGCTTGTCTAAAACACACTGTGTAAACATTTTTCCTGTGGCCACCTGAACTCAGCAAAAATGTGTGCTAAAGTATTTACGATACACTTGATGCTGAAGAGGGCTGTAGTGAACTATGTAGATCTTGGCCTCTGACAGGCATCCTCCCCCTACCCCGAGTTGTTCAAATAGACGTGAGTGTGTTACACACCAGGCACAGTTGTCTGCAAGCTAATGCCACTTCAACTTCATAGCCTCTCACTTGTACAGAGCCCTTCTAAGGCCCAGTGTCGAATTTTATGCAGATAATTCTGTGAACTCTTTGTTTAAAGACCCACTCCTGTCCCTATTCACCCCTCTGTCCCTTATCTGACTTTAGGAGCTTCAGACCCCAAACACTGGATCCACCTCTGATGAGGAATATGTATATACGTGCCTATCTGTGTGCATGTGATCAGTTGTATCCGACTCTTTGCAACTCCATAAACTGTAGCCAGCCAGGCTTCTCTGTCCATGGAACTTTCCAGACAAGAATACTGGAGTTGGTTGCCATTTCCTCTTCCAGGGGATCTTCCCAACCCAGCAAGATCAAACCCACATCTCCTGCGTTGGCAGGTGGATCCTTTACCAGTGATCCACCTGGGAAGCCCACACTTCTATGTGCATGCGTGTGCCTATGTGTATATTAATTACAGTCATTTTCCCTTCACATTAGTATATGAAATTACCCTGAATCTGCCAGGCCACATAGTGGGACAGTGAAGAGGGTGGGCATAGCCTGTAGTGTCTTCACCAGTTGTTTCCAAGGAAATTTATATCTTGGGCACTTAGCAAATAATAATGCATTTAACTGATAGGAACTGTTTCCTAAGTTTCCCAAATGGATGACTAACAGTTATGATTCACATATTCCTGGGAATCTCCCTCCCCCCGGCTTGCCATTTGCCTGGAGCATGTAGAGTATATCAGAGTTTCTTAGGAGTTTAGTAAAACTGAACTGTATACCTTCTTCTCTTATCCCCAAGCCACCTAAAGAAAAATTAATTTAATGGCTATTTTGCAAAATGTTTTTTTTTCTAGCTTGACATGGTTAGTTGAAGGTAAATTATTCTCCCTGCTAAGCAGTTTCTTGTTCCAGGTAACTTTGATTTGAGAAGCAGCTGTTGATTTCAAGTATGCTAAATTCATTTCTTTCTTTGAGTTCTTTTATTTTTCCCAGTCTGTTGTTAGGAGTAAAAAAGCTAATTTAGTTTAGATTATTTTTTTAATGCCTCTGGCATTCAAAGTATGACATTTCCTGCTGAACTAGCATTGTGATGGCCTGAGAGAAAAAGACCCCAACAAAATATAACCCATTAAAAAAAAAAGAAGAATTAAGTATTGTGTTGGCCAAAAAAATGGTTTGGATTTTTTTTTAATGGAGAAACCCAAATGAACTTTTTGGCCAACCCAAACCTGTCTGTAAAAAAGGTTTTAAATCAGTTCATGATATTATTGATTAGCCATTTAACTTGCTTATTAGTCAGAAATCTTAGGGAGATGTGATGTCATGGACTGCCACGAGTGAACGGCAGTTGGTGTGAGCAGAGTTTCCCTATATGTGAGGCAGAGCAGGGTAACCGTGGAGTAGAAACTGCAATATATTTAGTCCTCCCAGAGCAAGGAGGCCTGTTTCAGTGGCCTGCTTGACAATACAGTTTATCTTCATGACTTAGCAATCTCTGAGTCTGGGAAGGGCTGGGAATGGAAGCAGCGAGCAGGCAGGGTGCTGCGGAGTTGGAAACTAGATTGCTTTGGGAGGAGGGGACTGGTCACACAGTCCAGGTCTTGGCTCTTGCTCAGTTCTTGCCCCTACTTTTGTGACCTTTGGGAAATGACTAACCTCTCCAAAACAGTCTCCTCCTCTATAGGGGGGAGGTCAGTAGGAGCCTGGATAGTTCTGGGAGGTTGCCTTGGCCTGGGACAGTCTGTATCTGAAGATTAAGAGAGACATGAGACTTCACAGAGGAAGTCTCTGTGAAGCAGTGGAAGCGAAGCAGGTGGCAGGTGGGCAGAGATGAAGAGGGCGCTCTAGCACACGGGGTGGAAATACTCTCCGGGTAAATTCAGGTGGATGTCTCTCTCCACAGGCAGGAGAACTGAATACTGCTGGGGTTAGGGTTGAGACCTGGGCTAACTTACTCATGCCTGGAAAACACCTTTCAAGGAACTGTATTTCTCTTGCACAGGAGGTGCTCCTTGCCCTTTCCCCAGCACAAGAGGCTGAGCTTTGTCCCCGTGCACGGTGCTGGGCTGGCTTCCGTGCCTCCTTCTCACTTTTTCTTCAGTCTTCATCTTCAGGATGCTTCTAAAGATGTTTGGGGGCCCTCATAGATCTTTTTTCTTATTCCAAAGCCTTCTTACAATTCCTTTCTCTGAAGATTCAGGAGTATTTATTTATCTTACCACTGTCCTCCTTAAATAGTCAGATACTATTGTACTTGTTTTCGCCCAAACTCACACATGGGAATGAGCTTTTGTAATCAGCAGTGTAGGTTGAGTCTGAAATACCTGAATCCTTGCCAAGCTGCCGCTTAGTTGTTCAGTTAACACTTACTGAACTTCTGTCACGTCCTCATTTTCTGGGCTGTGTGTAAGAATAGCTCCTTTTCTCAAGAGTTTAGTAATCAAGTGGTGGAGACCAATGCAAATGGGCGCACGAGTGAGAGAGTAACAGTAATAACAGTCGCGCTGTTGAAAGCATAGACACTTTCTGAGTGCTTAGCATGCACCCAAAGTACTGTGCTAAGCACGTTGCATGCTCTAAGTGTGTATGTCTGCATACATACACACATTAAAGATAAATGTTTAATTCTCACAACGACTCTCTGATATAGGTATTGCTGTTATCTGCCTTCTGCTGTTGAGAAGACTATGGCCGGGAAAGAAGAAAATTGCCCAAAGTTATAGATTAAGCATGAGTTGGATGACTGTGTCGTTTTGTTTCTGTTTATAATTTTATTTATTGATTGGTTTTGGCTGTGCTGGCTCTTCATTGCTGAGTAGTCTTTCTCTAGTTGCGGCTATTCTCTAGTTGCGGTATGCACACTTCTCCTTGCAATGACTTCTCTTGTTGCAGAGCATGGGCTGTAGAACACCCGGGCTCAATAGTTGTGGTATGTGGGCTTAGCTGCCCTGTGGCATGTGGTATCTTAGTTCCTGGACTAGGCACCAAACCCATGTCCCCTGCATTGGCAAGTGGATTCTTAACCAGTGGACCACCAGGGAAGTCCCTGGATTAATGTTTTTGCTATAGAAACATCTGTGTCAGTGGGAAGTAAGAGCTAAGTCTATTGCTCGTGTGGATGTGAGAGCTAGAGAGGGTTCGTTTAGATGGGATTAAGGGAGAGGGTGGCTTAAACTGTGTTTTTTAGGAGGAAAGAGTCCTGATGGCGTGATGTGGAGGACAAAGGGACATTTGATGCTGGAGATGATTGCTTGTGAAGATCGGAGATCCAGAAGCTGGACAACAAATAGGTGTGTTTAGTTGGAGTGAAAGGCCTCCCTCCCTATGCCGACAGCTGGGTGATCCGAATTCGGTGAGCAAAGAGTTACTTTGTGGGCTGTGGTACAGGCACTGCCGGAATTAGTAGCAGGTCAGCACCTTATGAAGTCTCTCCAGGGTGTAAAGACATGTTTTCAACAGAAATGTGTTAGGTCTGCAAAGCAAATCAAGTGCAAACCTTAATGTCCTGCCCTTAGGAGATTTCTCCTTGGGTTCTCTCCACCGGTTGACATGAGCTTCACACTCTAGCTTTGAGCTGTCACCATCTTCACTTCAGTTTCCATTAATTAGCTTTGAGTCTTAGGTCTGTAATCACTTGGAGCTGTTCAGGATCCTTGCTCCAGCCCCTCCTGGACAGCGGGGAGATATTTGCCTTTTCCGACATATCTGCTTGCCCTAGCAGCCACTGCGACGCACTCTGGTCAGGCAGGTGCCTCTGGGGGAGGGGTGTGTAGCAGCCTCTGTGGGCAAACTCAGGACACAATGGCAGCCCCTTGAGGGCTCCAGATGGTCGGCACTGGGTAAGAGATTTAAACTTGGGCAAGACCTGGAAGCAAACGGGCGACCTGGATTTGTGGGTGCTTGGGGAAAAAAATTAGATGAGGAACTGTAGCTGTAGTAGGTCATGTTTGTTTCCCAGGTTTTTCCCTCCTAAAGTGGAAAAAGGAAAAAAAAAAAAAGCAGTGGAAGGAATTTCCCTAGGCTTGTCAATGGCTGGTTTGTTTGTCTAATTAATTAATGAACTAATTACTTTGCTTATAATCCTCCTTGTTTGGAAAAGATTTATGGCTGTGCCTTAAATCTCTTAAATTTATCAAACAAGAAAATCTTACGAAGTGGCCGGGTTAGCGAGCTATCTATGCCTCTTTTTAAGAAAAACATTTAATAAGAAATTCAATATCAATGTGCGTGCTTGCTAAATAGCTTCAACCGTGTCTGACTCTTGTGACCCCATGGACTATAGCCCGCCAGCCTCCTCTGACCATGGGATTCTCCAGGCAGGAATACTGGAGTGGGTTGTCATGCCCTCCTCCAGGGGATCTTCCTGACCCAGGGATCGAACCCAGGTGTCCTGCATTGGCAGGTGGATTCTTTACCACTAGCGCCACCTGGGAAGAAATTCTAAAAATGAGTGCCCTGCAATGGCACCCCACTCCAGTACTCTTGCCTGGAAAATCCCATGGACGGAGGAACCTGGTAGGCTGCAGTCCATGGGGTCCCTAGGAGTCGGACACGACTGAACGACTTCACTTTCACTTTTATGCATTGGAGAAGGAAATGGCAACCCACTCCAGTGTTCTTGCCTGAAGAATCCCAGGGACTGGGGAGCCTGGCGGGCTGTCTGTGGGGTCGCACAGAGTCGGACACGACTGAAGCGACTTAGCAGCAGCATGTATTGGCAGTTCTCATCTATTTTCCATTTTTTAAAAGTATGCTTTTCTTTTAAACTTCAGATTGTCTAGCAGTTTTACATTTTCTGGTTTCTGTTGAGGCTGGTGTTTGTGAAACTGTAGTGCTGACATGGTAACTCTTGGGTTTTGTTTTCCTGAAAGCCCCTCTTGCCTTTTGGAGCACTGTGAATGGGACCCTTACTGCCTCCTCCACCCCCACTACCCGGGTTTTATTATCTGCTCTTGCTGTGTTTTGTTGCTTGGCTTCTTGGAAGCTTAAGCAGTTCTGGGTCATTGACAAAAATCTTGCCTGTAGGAATTCAGCTCAGAAGAAATTCAAGAGAGCAAAGACTCAGTGTCTTCCCCCTAATCTCATGGGAATAAGCGTGTAAACTAGCATTTACCTTCTGCCTTTTGAGGCATGTTGCCACATGTGTCCTTCTCACAGCCATCTGTGTGCCTGTGGCAGTATTGACAGGGGAGCAGATTTTGCTGGCCCCGCTCACTGGGTGATGAGACACTCACGCCCTCTCTCACTGTCCCAGGATGCTTCCAGCCTGCAGGGCACAGGCCAGGGGCTGGGCCTTCCTTAAGGGGACAGTGAGGGGGGCTGAGTGAATGAGGCAAATCTACTCCTTGTCGAAGGATTCCCTGGTGGCTCAGATGGTAAAGAATCTGCCTGCAGTGCAGGAGACCCGGTTTGATCCCTGGTTTGGGAAGGTCCCCTGGAGAAGGAAATGGCAACCCACTCCAGTATTCTTGCCTGGGAAATCCCATGGATGGAGGAGCCTGGCAGGCTACAGTCCATGGGGTTGCACAGAGTCGGACAAGACTGAGCAGCCAACTCTTACTTATTCCTTTTCGACCAAAGGAAACAGAAGAGGAAGGAACTTGATCCTTTGCTGCCCCGCCCCAGGAGGCGAGCCTTACTGCTTTTGTTTCTCAGATGATAGAAGACCATTCATCGCGCTCAGGCTCAGTCACTTCAGTCATGTCTAGACTCTTTGAGACCCCATGGACTGCAGCCCGCCAAGCTCCTCTGTCCATGGGATTCTCCAGGCAAGAATACTGGAGTGGGTTGCCATGCCCTCCTCCAGGGGATCTTCCCAACCCAGGGCTCAAACTGGTGTCTCTTATGTCTGCTGCATTGACGGGCGAGTTCTTTACCGCTGGAGACACCTGAGAAGACCAGGGTTAGGGAAAAAGATTAATAGCTGCCCCCCTGAGAGATAGAATAAGGACTCGAAACCAGCGCTGTCTGAAGTTAGACTCACACTCTTCTTTCAAGCATTAGAGCTTCTCCTCTCTTCCTCTTTCCTTCTGATGTCCTGTGTGCTTAGTCATTTCAGCCTGCAACCCCATGGACTATATAGCCCACCAGGCTCCTCTGTCCATGGAATTCTCCAGGAAGGAATACTGGACTGGGTTATACTTGTTTTTAGTTATTTGATGCAGAACTGAAGAATTGTTCAACAGATAGATAGGGAAAATAAGTCAAGGTAGCTGAAACGAAACTGTTGGTGACTGACCTTTCTAACGCAAGTCTGTGGCTGAGAAGAGAGGTTCACAGTCAGTCACTTGGGATTTCAGAGCACTGATTTTAATAATAATAATAATTGAGAACTAAGGAGAGGAGTAAAGTAATGCTCAAAATTCTCCAAGCCAGGCTTCAGCAATACGTGGACCATAAACTTCCAGATGTTCAAGCTGGTTTTAGAAAAGGCAGAGGAACCAGAGATCAAATTGCCAGCATCTGCTGGATCATGGGAAAAGCAAGAGAGTTCCAGAAAAACATCTACTTCTGCTTTATTGACTATGCCAAAGCCTTTGACTGTGTGGATCACAATAAACTGTGGAAAATTCTGAGAGAGATGGGAATACCAGACCACCTGACCTGTCTCTTGAGAAACCTATATGCAGGTCAGGAAGCAACAGTTAGAACTGGACATGGAACAACAGACTGGTTCCAAATAGGAAAAGGAGTACGTCAAGGCTGTATATTGTCACCCTGCTTATTTAACTTCTATGCAGAGTTCATCATGAGAAATGCTGGACTGGAAGAAACACAAGCTGGAATCAAGATTGCTGGGAGAAATCTCAATAACCTCAGATATGCAGATGACACCACCGTTATGGCAGAAAGTGAAGAGGAACTAAAAAGCCTCCTGATGAAAGTGAAAGAGGAGAGTGAAAAAGCTGGCTTAAAGCTCAACATTCAGAAAACGAAGATCATGGCATCCGGTCCCATCACTTCATGGGAACTAGATGGGGAAACAGTGGAAACAGTGTCAGACTTTATTTTTTTGGGCTCCAAAATCACTGCAGATGGTGACTGCAGCCATGAAATTAAAAGACGCTTACTCCTTGGGAGGAAAGTTATGACCAACCTAGATAGCATATTCAAAAGCAGAGACATTACTTTGCCAACAAAGGTCCATCTAGTCAAGGCTATGGTTTTACCAGTGGTCATGTATGGATGTGAGAGTTGGACTGTGAAGAAAGCTGAGTGCTGAAGAATTGATGCTTTTGAACTGTGGTGCTGGAGAAGACTCTTGAGAATCCCTTGGACTGCAAGGAGATCCAACCAGTCCATTCAAAAGGAGATCAGCCCTGGGTGTTCTTTGGAAGGAATGATGCTGAAGCTGAAACTCCAATACTTTGGCCACCTCATGCGAAGAGTTGACTCATTGGAAAAGACTCTGATGCTGGGAGGGATTAGGGGCAGGAGGAGAAGGGGACGAAAGAGGATGAGATGGCTGGATGGCATCACGGACTCGATGGACATGAGTTTGAGGGAACTCTGCGAGATGGTGATGGACAGGGAGGCCTGGCGTGCTGTGATTCATGGGGTCGCAAAGAGTCGGACACGACTGAGCGACTGAACTGAAGGAGAGGAGGGTCCTACAAAATGTGGATCATGAAACCAAGAGTCTGACTGAGGAGTAGTGAGGAGGAAATCCAGTTAAGATATTGATGGAAAGTCCAGAGAGACCCCCAGAGGAGATGTGGGACAGATGATTTAGCTCTGGACTGATGTGAGATGTGGACTTGTGAGCCCTATGTGATCTGAGTAATTTGAATCATTTCCAGAGCTGACCAGAGTGTGGCACTAATTATCCAGGGGTCTCAGGTGGCAAATATGGGTGCCACCAAGTGGAACAGGTAGTGAGATGTGCACCCAGGACTGACCAGATGTAGCCATCTTTCTGTATACCTTCTGAAGCATTATGGTCATGATACCGGCAGAGTTTGCACCATTGGATATGCAGGGCACTGGAAAGAAGCCTGGGCTTGGGGGTCCATGAGCGAGACAGGAGTTCAAATCCAGCCTGCATTTGTTAGTGACCACGATACCCTGGGCAAGCCGCTTCCATCTCTCAGCAGTGAACCTGGGATAATAATCATGCTTCATATGACTGCTTCTGCCACACTGAGAGTGTCCAGAAGTTATCATCATTATCCAGGAGCATGTATTATTATCTCAGAGCAACTAAGAGCCCAGTGGTCTTTTTGGTTTTGGTGTCATAAAGGCTATGGGCTTCCTTGGTGGCTCAGACAGTGAGGAATCTGCCTTCAGTGCTGGAGATGTGGGTTCGATCCCTGGGTTGGGAAGTTCCCCTGGAGAAGGGGGTGGCTACACACTCCAATATTCTTGCCTAGAGAAATCAATAGACAGAGGAGCCAGAGGGTTGCAAAGCCCATGGGGTTGCAAAGAGTCAGACACAACTGAACTAACGCTAACTAACTAAAGGCTATGGTATACCAATGAAAGCCTCCCTTATAAGTCAGCAAGAGAAATCCTTGACATTTCTGCGACAACAAAAATGCAAATTAGCGAAGATGCAAGTTACCTCTTCGTGCACTTTGGGCGGACATGTAAGCCATTTACATAATGAAACCTCTCTATTGTTATTTCTGTTAAAAGCCATACTTCTGAGTATCAATCTGACCATTTTGTATTTAGAATCATTCTGTGAACAGACCCCTTTTATTGACTTATCTTCTTAATGTCTTCTGACAAGTATCATTATCTCCTTACTTTCTAGTGTTTCTAATTTCGTGAACTCCTTGAATGTTAGTTTACTACCTAAGCAGCTCATTTTAAATAATGCATTATTTTCATGTCAGCGCTTAGGAGGTAAGATCATTGTTTATTTTCTCTGGTGCAGATTTACAAATGAGCATAAAATGCTCCGGTCAGCCTGGTGCTTGGAGAGTGAGACTCTCTACCTTTATGTATGGAAGTGATTGCTTCTGCCAGCTTTTTTATAATGAATCCCTTGTGAGTCACCCTACTCCTTACTTCAGCGCATGTTTGTGTGGACATTTGGCCCATACTGTCCTGTACTCACTTGGGCCCTTGGGGTTCTTTATCTGTGTGTGAGATATGGGCTTCCTTGGTGGCTCAGTGGTAAAGAATCTGCCTGCAATGCAAGAGATGCACGTTCGATCTCTGAATTGGGAAGATCTCCTGGAGGAGGAAATGGCAACCCACTTCAGTATTCTTGCCTGGAAAATTCCATGGACAGTGGAGCCTGGCGGTCTACAGTCCGTGGGATTGCAAATACCTGGACACTGAGTCTTTGCTCAGCTATGACTTAGCAACTGAGCACATACACGTACATGTGAGGTATACTGTTAAGTGATAAGACTGGTTTTGTAAGTCAGCCTCACCACTTTAACTCAACAGCAGAGTGACTTGTGTCCTTCCCTGGGGAGAACTCCCCTTGAGGACGTATGATTTTCTCCTGTTCGGCTCTGACTCCCAGCAAGCGCGTCACAAAATACAGAGGGGCCCAAATGCTTACTGAAGGAATGAATGAGTGAGAAAGACCTGGTGAAACACCCAGAGCCTCTTGATGAAAGTGAAAGAGGAGAGTGAAAAAGTTGGCTTAAAACTCAACATTCAGAAAACTAAGATCATGGCATCTGGTCCCATCACTTCATGGCAAATAGATGGGGAAATAGTGGAAACAGTGACAGACTTTATTTTTTGGGGCTCCAAAATCACTGCAGACGGTGACTGCAGCCATGAAATTAAAAGACGCTTGCTCCTTGGAAGAAAAGTTATTGACCAACCTAGACAGCATATTAAAAAGCAGAGACAGTACTTTGCCAACAAAGGTCCGTCTAGTCAAGGCTATAGTTTTTCCAGTGGTCATGTATGGATGTGAGAGTTGGACTATAAAGAAGGCTGAGCACCGAAGAATTGATGCTTTTGAACTGTGGTGTTGGAGAAAACTCTTAAGAGTCCCTTGGACTGCAAGGAGATCCAAACAGTCCATCCTAAAGGAGATCAGTCCTGAATATTCATTGGAATGACTGATGCTGAAGCTGAAAGTCCAATACTTTGGCTGCCTGATGCGAAGAACTGACTCATTGGAAAAGACCCTGATGCTGGGAAAGATTGAAGGTGGGAGGAGAAGGGGGCACAGAGGATGAGATGGTTGGATGGCATCACTGACTCAATGGACATGAGTTTGAGTAAACTCTGGGAGTTGGTGATGGACAGGGAGGCCTGGCATGCTGCAATCCATGAGGCTGCAAAGAGTCAGAACATCTGAGTGACTGAATTGAGCTGAACTGAAACACCCATAGTTGGAAGGAAGTTGTCCCAGTAAGAGGAGTGCTAAGATCCAGTCTAGGTCCGTGATTCTGTCCACAGGGACATGGTTTACTGGACAGGAAAAACATGGTGGACACCCTCCCAGAAGCTTTCTCATTGTCACCTTAAAACTATCTAATAAATGGTCAGGACTTGAAAAAATAAACCCCCTTTTCACTAGAGGGTTATAGAGGTTCTAAGCAGGCAACATTGATCAACTTTTGAAAAAATTGGGTTTTTATTTTCAAGAAATTTGTCCTGCTTTTCTGTTTGTTTTTGAAATCTGGTTTTACTAATTAGTTCTCTTTTTACTGCCTCATTAGAGGCAGCTTCAGAGAAACAGAGGATTTTGATAAGAACACAAGGATGTCTCATGGACTTTAGTAAAGGGTGGGGCAGATGGGCCTTCAGTGCTGGAAAACAAAACAAAACAAACAAAAACCCAAAATTACCCACCCACAGTGTATCTGGGGTTTGAATCATACAGTATGAACAGGACTGCTCCCACCTGTGCATTTAGGCAATTTTCAGAAAAACGGATGCTGAACAGTCCTGTGTGTGTGTCTGTACTAAAGTTGTACCAAAAGTGTGTGTTTGTGTCTGTATCTTCGCTTGTACTGCTGTTGAAGACTTTGTGATCATTAGTGCTAATACTGCTGGAGGAGAATTAATTAAGATGTCTATGGTTCTGTTGTGGTAATTTCTGTTTGCAGGGCTCATTAACATCTTTGCTCAGAATGATCAGTTCTTTTCTGGTTGGAATATGCTAAAATCACCCAATATGTAGAGTCATTCATCAGCCTGTTCTTGTTTCTTCTTCACCTTCCTTCAACTTACTCCCAGGAGTTGATCTTCCCCAGATGCTGTGTGGTCCAGAGGAGCTGAGTGGTGGCGTCTGTCCCTTTTGAGTTAGAAGATTTGTTGGGAGAGGATCTTGGGCTTGAATGTTGGGTGATGTTGATGCAGTGGTACAAGAAGCAGATGAAACAGATCACACATATACACTCTTGAGCATGTGTGCATGCCGAGTCGCTTCAGTCATGTCTGACTGTTTGTGACCCCATGGACCATAGCCCGCCAGGCTCCTCAGTCCATGGGATTCTCCAGGCAAGAGTATTGAAATGGGGAGCCATTTCCTTCTCCAGCTAATGTCATAAATGTTTTTAATTGCTCACTCTGTATCACGCATCCTGCTAGCTGCTGGGGAAAATTTACACAGGACTCACTTTCTGCCTTCTTTGAGGTTAGGCCCTTTCAGGGAAGACAGAAAAAAACGGGATTTGTGAAGACTTATGAAAGAGGAAGTCCCTGTGCCGACCTGAATTTCTGTCCTTCCATGGGGGCAAGTTTGCATCAGGGGCGGCTGGTCATTTGCCTCTCAGTGGTTATTGGGGCATTTGTGTGCCTGGAATGCTGGATCTAAAGAGGAAAGCATTAGGAGGCATCCCTGTTGTTTTTCAGTCACTTGGTTGTGTTCAGCTCTTTGCGACCCCATGGGCTGCAGCATGCCAGGCTTCCCTGTCCTTCACCATCTCCCGCGTTTGTTCAAACTGATATCCATTGAGTTGGTGATGCCATTCAACCATCTCATCCTCTGCCGCCCCCTTCTCCTTCTGCCCTCAAATCTTTCCCAGCATTTGGGTCTTTTCCAATGAGTTGGCTCTTCACGTCAGGTGGTCAGAGTATTCAAGCTTCAGCATCACTATGTTCATTCCAAATATGTTCTTTCATGGCCAGAATGCTCACTCAGTCAGTAACTGGATTACTTAAGTGCTCAGTGGTTTTTTTTTTTTTTTGGAGAGAGGAAAGCTGCTAATTTTACCACCTACTAGTGTGCTGATGGCTCCATGATAAAACGGTTCTACACTGAACCCCATCTGTCTCTCTCCTGGGCCTACGTCTTAGTCATATTTTTGTCCTGAACGTCTGGCGGGATGCCTGGCATTTAGTAGGTCTTCAGTAAATATTTGCTGAATAAGTGTGTGTAAATTGAAAAATCGCCTACTATTACTAACTCTCTGCATGTGATGCCTGCCTTCCCTCCCCAGAAAGACTGTGGGCTTCTGAGCAGGAACACTGTGAGTCACACACTGTTTGACTCAGTGCTTTGTAAGTGACAGATAGGCCATCCTAAATCCTCAGGGCCCTCAAGAATGCCCGGTTGTTGGGGATCTTGAAGATTCTTCGAGCAACGATGGAAAAAACAGATACAAGTTATTGCCCAGCCATACACTAAAAAGGGCTTCCCAGGTGGCGCTAGCGATAAAGAACCCACCTGCAGGATATGTCAGAGGCATGGGTTTGATCTCCACGTCCGGCAGATCTCCTAGAGGAGGGCATGGCAACTCACTTCGATATTATTGCTTGGAGAATCTCATGGACAGAGGAGCCTGGTGGGTTGCAGTCCACAGCATCACAGAGTTGAACACGACTGAAGCGACTCAGCACACTCGCATGCACAGTAAAAATGTAATCTGTGAGAAACAGACATAGAAAACAAACTTACGGTTACCAAAGGGGAAAGTGTGGGGAGCGATAAATTTGGAATTTGGAGTTGACAGATACAGGCTGCTATATATAAAAGCGATAAACAACAGGGACCTACGTACAGCACAGGAAACTGTAGTCAATTATCTTATAATAACCTATATTGGAACCAAATCTGGAAAAGAATATATATAGCATATGATATATAACGGAATCACTTTGCTGTACACCTGAAAGATTGTATATCAACTATATACTTCAATAAAAAAATGTAATCTGCGCAGTTCACCCCTATTAGACTTATGGACAGAAATTAGCACTCTTTTCTTTCCCCCTCAGGGATGGATAGGATTCTCTTCTCCGCTTCTGCTGTAATCACAGCTGCCTTCATTATAGAATCCCAGAGAAGTGAGTTAAGGTGAACTTTGCAAGAAGAAGAGATACAGCTCACTTGATGGATGTGGGGGTGAGAGTGGGAAGGTTGTTCTAGGCATAAAGATGGCATCAAAAAAAGGCTGGGCTGTTTTTCCATTTCCAGTCGTCGTTGACAGTTTTTATTGTTTAACATTTCTCATGGTGTCCTCTGAACCCCAGGGCTGTTCAAAAACAAGCATGGCATGGTAGAGATTATGTCAAATGATAAGAGGGGCATTGTATGATCAGTGACAGAAACAAAGGTTGAAGCTGCGGTGTGATGAGAATTTAAACATACAGAAAGTCAAAAAATTCAGGAGTTAAAGTTAAAGTGCAGGCGTGACTCAGTCCCCTCGGGCATATGGTAGTAGCATTTTCTGAATCGTGGCATATTCTGTTAAATTTAAGCCCTTGTTTTTGCAAAATTGTCATGTCAAGGTTGCAATGTGAGCAGTAACTTTAGACTCTCACGATTTTTTTTTAAACCTTCTTCTCACCCACAGTATATGCTGTTGTAGCATTTGTGCACTGGAATTCAGTATTGCTTATGAAAATTAAAGAAAGGAATGCAGTGCCCCATCTATGGTGCACAATCCCTGTGACTTTATGCCAAAAGAACTCCTATCTTTGCTTGACTATGACCTGATACTGAAACAAAACCCAGCCACCTTCACTTCTGATGGGCACTAAAATACTCACAAGATAAAATTTGCCGTCTTAACCATTTTGGAGCGTAGGGTGCATTGGTATTAAGTCCATTCATAGTGTTGTGCCATGATTACCACCATCCATCTCTGGAGCTCTTTTTGTTTTGCAAAACTGAAATTCTGTACCCGTTAAACCCTAACTCCACATTCGCGCCTCCCTCCGCCCCTGGCAACTGCTTTCTGTCTCGATGAATCTGCCTGCTCTAGGTATCTGATAAATGTGGAATCATACAGTACTCGTCCTTTGGTGACTGGCTTATCTGGCTTAGTTGATATAGTTTTTAACCACAGCTTTAAGGTATAACCCACATACCATAAGTGCATCCCTATAAAGTATACAACTGTATAGTTTTTAGTATATTCATAACTGTTAAATTTTTGAAGAGAGTAAATTCAGTACTTTTTTCCTTATTGCACACTTTTTTTTTTTTAAAATCTGGTCAGTCCAGTTATAAAAATGCTGTGGAATAAAGGCAACTTTATTTAATAAAGGGTTAGGGACAAATATCTAGATGACGCTTAGTTTGGTTCAGATTAATTCACATAACCAAAATATTTTTGTAAGCATGTTTGTTTTCCTTGAAACATCTTCATTTTGCATCCTGGCACCAGCAATATGTGATTATTTATTATTGTTTCTGAGGGGATATTGTTTGCTTGCAAAGTTGATTGTAATGAGTGAGCCAGAAATTCAACAGAACTGAAATTTCCTTAAGTCTAGATTTGTTCAAAGACCAGTTTTGAATTGACTGAGGCTGTAGATGGAACAGGCACTTGAGTTATTTGAGGTCTGGAATCCCCTGTGGCAAAGAGGATATTTTGGTCTAAGTTAGAAAAATGGCATTTCATACTTATCTACTTCTGGTGGGAGTGTTAATTGGTGCAAACATTTAGGAAAACAGTTAAGCATTATCCAGTGAAGATGGGTGTGTATATATATATATATATATCTAGTGATGAGGCAGTTTTCCTTTTAAGTCTTATCCCAAGGAAATCTTTGGTACACATGTACCAGAAAACATGTATGCTGTCCACTACAGCTCTTCTGATATTAATAATGGTTTACAAAATAAATGCAAACCACCCACATGTTTATCAAAGCAGAACAGCAAATTATAATATGATCAAATAATAGAATATGGTACAGCAGTGAAAATGAAATCATTTAAAATGAGACAGAATGATACAAATAAATCTCGACAACCTGATATTAAGCAAAAAAAAAAATGGTTGCAGAAAAATTCTTACAGTATCAATGAATCTGTTTATAAAATTTCAAAAATGTCCATAACTTACATAAAGTAGAATTTCACCCAGAGACAGTTTAGAAAAGACTAAAAGCCTCAAAGGATGTATATTAAAACTCTTCTGTGGGAGAGTATATATGTGGAAATGAAAGCTACCAGCTCTTTCTGCCATTTAAACGCTCCTATGAAATTTCCAAGTACCCTGCATAATAACTCTTTAAAACACCACATACATGCTACACTAGCAGACAAAAAGCCAACAGAAAGATAGCTGAATAGAAAACAAATCATGCATAAAGAATATTGTTATTTAAAAATTTTTGCATTCCTGAAATAGAATGTTCAGAGAGAAGCTTTTCTTGAATGAAGTCAGATTAAAGGATATAACTAAAAATAGAGCTGCAATTTTTAATAAATGAAAATTAGTCCAGATCCTAATCAGTACTTCCTGCGTTCTATACTAATTTTGTCACTCTGTTACTTTAGTGAACGTGGGCTGTGTCTATTCTCACATCCTTTGAACTCTGTTGTTTGGTTATTGCTGTGAATATCACCATCATCACCACCGGCATCATCGCCATCATCAGCATCACTACCATCAGCATCACCATCCGTTGCCCTCACCATCTGGACCACATGCTCTTTTGAGCCCTGAGCTCACATGCTTCTTACAAACATCCCATTGAATGCAAACTTCTTCCTGCCTCAGGGTCTCTACCTTACTGGTCCTGCTACTTGATTTCTTCCCCCTTCTGATGACTCACTCTCTCTCTCTCCAACTAGCTGTCTGCTCAAATGTCACTTTAACTGAAATAACACCCCCATCACTTTCCATCCCTGTAACTGATTTCATTTTTCCTCATTGCCTTTACATATATTTCTTTGACTCTCTTCTTCCACTCAAATCTAAGAAAGACGTAGAGTCCATGTAAGTGTAGGCCCTGCCTGTTTCTCTCTGTCTTGTCACTCCAGCATTTGGGCCCAGCCCATAAGGAAGCTTAGTAATTATACACTGAGTGAGTGAATGACTGTGAATCATTTCAGTAACTCTGAGATAGATAGTGCTACAACCATTCTGTTGGTTTAAAAAATGAAGGTTCAGAGATGAGTGGTAGTGACTGGAATTTAAAGCCAGGTTGTCTGACACCAAAGCCTGTTCGAAACGCTCCAGTTTGCTGCCTTCTATCATCTGTCACTGATGTGACTTTTTTTTTCCTTCTTTTGCATAGAGCATCTTTCCTTCTTTTCAGATGAATGCACCTGAGTGCACCTTTATAACAAGTCATTATGTCCCCTTTTAGGACTATTTTTGTTTTGCGTGTGCAAAGATTCCCCCCTCCCACCCCATTAATTTTCTTTGGATTGTCTTGCCTTCTCCAGCTGACATTGCATGTCCCGTTTAATGCCACTGTCTAGGCTTGGAGACCACAGTGGGTTTGTGAGAGCAACAGACGAGACTTTGAGTGGGAAGGGTTCATAGATAACCCACCGAGCTGTGTTATCTCTCAAATGCATGTGTCATTAGACCGTTTCTGATGGCATCTAATGACCTTGTCCTGAACATGTGCTGCCTTGTAATCTGTACTCATTTGTCACTTTTCCACCCCTGCTCGATTTAGGGAAATAACACAGATGGGGAAAGCGGAATAAAAATTGTGGATGCCTGGCCTGCTTGGTTTATTCTTTTACTTTTCTTTGGCATGTTTTGGGATACGGGAGCCAGATTTGAAGTTACCGATAAAACAACTAATGTTCTAAACTGAGGCTGTCATCCTTTTTAATAGAACCCCAGATCTTGATGGAGGCACAGAGCATTCTCATTTGGCCAGTGAGAATGTGTGGTCCTGCAGGCTGATGAGGGTCCTAGAACCTGAGTGTCCTGACTCCATGTCTGGGGCTCCTTCCCTGTGCTTTGCTCGTTCAGCTGCAAAGCCAAATGTGCTGCAAAACAGTAAAAGCCTTTCTTAGATCACATGTTGGCCAATTGGTTATCAGCAGCCTCTGTTCTCCTAGGTCATCTGGCTTCTTTATCAAAGCCATCTCTTTTTGACCTTGGTTGAAGTTGGCAGAGCTCAGATGGTCTCCATTAGGGATGCATTATTAGCTGTGGCCCAAACTTCTCAGGATCCTAGGGCATGGAGACTGTAATCTTGGGGGAGGGGTGTGTGTGTGTGAGAGGGAGAAGAGAAAAAGAGACAGAAGGAGAGAGAAAGAAAGAGAGGCAGGGAGAAGAGAAGGGGAAAGAGAGTAAATATTTGGAGACTATACAACCTTTGAAGGCTCTACTTTTCCTCTGGCATAGAAATAAATTCAGACAAAGTTTCTTGTATTATAAAAGTTTGGAGGCAAAGGTGGTGTGTTCAGTTCACTTGCGTCCGACTCTTTGCAACCCCATGGGCTGCAGTACCCAAGGCTTCCCTGTCTATCACCAACTCCCGGAGCCTACTCAAACTCATGTGCATCACATCAGTGATGCCATCCAACCATCTCATCTTCTGTCGTCCCCTTCTCCTCCCGCCTTCAATTTTTCCCAGCATCCAGGGTCTTTTCTGGTGAGTCAGTTCTTTGCATCAGGTGGCCAAACTACAGCTTCAACATCGGTCCTTCCAATGAATATTCAGGACTGATTTCCTTTAGGATTGATTGGTTGGACCTCCTTGCAGTCCAAGAGACTCTAAAAAGTCTTCTCCAACAGCACAGTTCAAAAGCATCAGTTCTTCAATGCTCAGCCTTCTTTATAGTCCAAGCTTTCGCATCCATACATGACTACTGGAAAAATCATAGCTTTGACTAGACGGACCTTTGTTGGCAAAGGACTGTCTCTGCTTTTTAATATGCTGGCTGTCTAGGTTGGTCATAACTTTTCTTCCAAGGAGCAAGCATCTTTTAATTTCATGGCTGCAATCACCATCTGCAGTGATTTTGGAGGCCCCCCCCCCAAATAAAGTCTGTCACTATTTCCATTGTTTCCCCATCTATTTGCCATGAAGTGATGGGACCAGATGCCATGATCTTAGTTTTCTGAGTGCTGGGTTTTCTGAATTTTGAGGGGGTGTGTGTAATTATTGTTTTAAAACCAAAATAATACTAATATTCATTGAGCACTATTATTTCCAGATACTGTACTCAGTGCTCTGTGTACACTGTAAAATTCGATGGTCACAGCAGCCCAACCTGGTAGATACTGATACTAGTCCCATCGAGAGATGAGGAAGTTGGGGCTCAGAGAGGGGAAGTAGTTTGCCCAGGGTTGCAGAGCTTACATGACAGAGCTGTGATCTGAGTCGAAGCAGTCTGACTGAAAAGCCTGTTCCATCTCTTGTTCCTCTGATTGCAGAAGTGATATATATTCAGTTAGTGAAAAGCGAGAAGAAGATGAAGGGCAAATCATCCGCAAGTTAACTGCGACCATTTTTAGCGTTTCTAGGCATACACATCTTATAACTAAGGGATCACGCTGATTGGATTGTTTATGAACTGCCTTTATCAGTGGTCCATATATTACAAACATGTTGCCATGTCTTTTCAATCCCACATAGCATGACTTTATTGCTATAGAGTTCCACATCTCTTCTGGATACTGGAATTTACATAAGCAATCTAATGTGCTGAACATTTAATTCTCCAGATTTTTTGCTATTGTTAGTACGGCTGTGCTGAATTTTCTTGGATGTCTATCTTTTTTGGACATTTCTGATTGTTTCCTTGGGATTCATTTCTAGAACTAGAACTGTCAGCTCAAATAGTAAGTCTTTATAAGATTTTTGATATATAGCATTCAAGTACTGTATTTTATCCTTTACCAACCAGGATAAAGAGTGTCCATGTGTCTGCACTCTTGGACAATGCCAAGTACTATAATTAAACAATGAAAACAAGGAAAAACCTTGCCAATTTGATAAATTAAAAATTGCATCTTGTTGTAATTTCTTTTTAGTTTTTTTTTTTGATGTGGTTTTGAATGAAGTTGGACATTCTTATTTTTTTAATATATTTCTTTTTAAATTGACTATGTTCTTTGCTTGTTTTTGTGTTAGGACATATATCTTGAACTCATTTACTCATTATATATATATAAGTATACATATATAAGAATGTCTGTGTATAGACACACATTTTATATTAAGGATATTAACTCTCAGTGGTGTTACAAGTATTTTCTCACTTTGATATTTTCCTTTGAATTTTATTTATGGTGGTTTTGATGTAACAAATATTAAAAGTGTTTGTGTGGTGAAATATACTAGTGATTTTTTTTTTTAACCTAAAAAAGCATTCTATTCATTGAAATTGGACAAATAATAGCCTATAACTGTCTTATAGTTTCGCACAGAGTCGGACACGACTGAAGCCACTTAGCAGCAGCAGCAGTTTATATTTAGATTTTTTTGATGTGTGATCTCAGCCGTGAGAATCAAATGAACTTTTGCCAAATAGTTTATCGGTTCTTCTCGTGTCATTTATTTCATACTCTTTTCCCCATGGCTAGGAAACACTACCTTTATCATGGAATAAATACTTTTGTGGCTTGAGTTTATTTCTGAGCATTATATTTTGTTCTCTTGATCTTTGTGATTTTGCACATTAGTGGTTGTATAGTTTTAATATTTTTAGCATAAGTAGTCTTAGATTCTTCCATATAATTTTTTCCCCAAATTTTCCCAAAGAGCTATTTTAAGCCTATTCATTTATTCTTCCGTGTGAACATAAGACTAATTTGGTCAGATTTTACTAGCACCACATGCTAACAAATTGAACCAATGGCCCTTACATTCAGATTTTAAAACTTTTTTTCAGAATAATTTTAATCATCATAGATTACATATTAAACTGGAGAGTGTTTAAGTCTTTATATGCTTGAAACTTTTGATCCACGTATATAGTCTTATTCAAGACTTTTATTGTCCCTTAGTTTACATTCCTGTTTTCATAGGATTTGAGTTTTTAATAAGTTTTCCTTGGGGACTTTACAGTATTGGTTATAATTGTGCATTTGATCTTTGTTTCCATTATATTTTTATATATTTTTATACTATATTCTATGTTTCCCTTATTGCTAGTTTATAGAAAAACTGTATATATGTGTGTGTATATACACACACGTATGTCTGTGTGCACACGTGCACACACTTGTGAATCTTCTAGTAACTGACCATCTTATCGGCCTTGCTAAATTCTGGTACTCTTTCACCTAACTCCTTTAGATGTTCTAGTGGCTCAGGTTGTAAAGAATCCGCCTGCAATGCAGGAGACCTGAGTTTGATCCCCGGGTTGGGAAGATCCCCTGGAGGAGGGCATGGCAACCCACTCCAGTATTTTTGCCTGGAGAATTCCAAGGACAGGGGAGCCTGGTGGGCTACAGTCTGTAGGATAACGAGTCAGACATGCCTGAGTGACTAAGCACAGCACAGCATTTCTACTAATGAAGATACTGTCTCCCACATTTTAATGTTTTAACTTTCATTTCTCCTAGAACATCCCAATGTGTGTTAAATTACAATGGTAGATGAGTATACTTGACTTCCTGAATTTAATTATTAACTCTTTCTTGACTCTTCTTTTTAATTTCTAATGAGATGTTGGTTAATGGTTTGTGGCAAGCATCCTATATTGCGGCAAATAAATACTATTCTACTTGAATTTTCAATAGGCCTTCCTACAGAAATTTTTTATAAAATGTCCTTAAACATCTTTAATACAATAAGTTTTTTTTTTCCTTTCAACCTGGCAATGCTGTGAATTGCATAATATAATTTACATATCATGTCCATCCTGGAAAGCTTTGAAATTATTTGTCCTCCAAATTATTTGAAACAGGTCCTTTAAAAAAAAAAATTAATGCAAGACTACCTACAATTTTTTTTCCACAGTAAGTTTTCTGATCAAGATTTTTGCTTCTGAAATTAATATTAAAGATTTCAATTTGTCTAGGAAATCTGCCATTTCTATATTTAAAATTTTATTAACATAGAAACATATTACACATTCTTAAAATTATGAATATCCTCAATATTTTTAGTTTTATCCTACTTCTCATTTTCAATTTGATTTAATTGCTCATTCTTTGGAACATCCATTTAGCTAGCAGTAAATCTATTTTCTTTAGGGATTTTAAGGACTGTCTTTTGAAATTTTAAGCGTGTTTCATTATTTTTGTATTTTTTTTTTTTAACCTTCATTTTGCTTTCCCTAGGTTCATTTCCCTTTTCTAATTTCTTGAGTTAATTATTCTTTAGTTTTGGATTTTCCTTAATGTTGAAAATATTTCAGGTCTTTGCCTCTGAGTTCTAGTTACATTATGTCCTCTTTATCCTTATTATCTCAAGCTGCAGTTACATAATTTAGTGTGTCTCAGACTCTAAATCTCTTTGCTGCTAAGTCGCTTCAGTCGTGTCCAACTCTGTGTGACCCCATAGACGGCAGCACACCAGGCTCCCCCGTCCCTGGGATTCTCCAGGCAAGAACACTGGAGTGGGTTGCCATTTCCTTCTCCAATGCATGAAAGTGAAAAGTGAAAGTGAAGTCGTTCAGTTGTGTCCGACTCTTCACAACCCCATGGACTGCAGCCTACCAGGCTCCTCCATCCATGGGATTTTCCAGGCAAGAATACTGGAGTGGGATGCCATTGCCTTCTCCGCTAAATCTCTTTAGAAGGGTATTTTTAAAGTGTATACAAATTTATTTGAATTGTTTATGCTTTCATTTATTACTGTGGACTTTTTCTGCATTGGGATCACAGAATATCAAGACGTAGTAAAGTTTCCTTGGTGTCCTGACATGTGCTTAGTTTTTGTTAACATTCCATGAGTCTCTGTACAGACGATGCATGCTCAGATAATCAAGTTTATCTAATCATCAGATCAGCCTTATTTATTATTTTACCTTGCTTTTCTGTATCTCTACATTGAAGTTCATCACCAATCTCAATATAAGTAACAAAAGACTGTAAATATAGGGGGAAATATGCATCAGTGCTGGAGAACAGAGAAGGGCAGCAGACATAGGCCATCATCATTCCTAAGACTCTAGAAAGCATTACATAGGGGGCTGATGCAGCCATGTGATTTGTGACTCTCCTTGAAATGGTAGCATCATGAGAAGAAAACAAGAGCCACACTTGTGTCCTGTATATTTTTAAAAAATATTTATTTATGTGTATGCTGCGTTGTGAGATGAGATGGTTAGATGGCATCTCCAACTGAATGGACATGAGTTTGAGCAAGCTCCGGGAGTTGGGAATGGACAGGGAAGCCTGGCTTGCTGCAGTCCTTAGGGGTGCAAAGAGTCGGACACCACTGAGCAACTGAACCGAACTGATGACTGCGTTGTGGCATGTAGGATCTGGTTCCATGACCAGAGAGTGAACCCAGGCCCCTGTGCATAGTCTTAGCCACTGGACCACCAGGGAAGCCCCCTGTATCCTGTGCCTTATGATGGTCCCCACGAGGCTCAAGCTGTGCGATCCAGTCAGACGCAGCACATCTGAGTAGCACCAGTCACCTCACCTTCACTGATGCTGATGACTTCAAGGGATGCTGGTTTTACCCTGTGTACTTTTCCTGGTGGCGAGTGGCAGCTGGGTTCTGGTTTTGCAGCCTGGCAGATGATTGCTTCACCCCAGAAGCTTCAGAGACCCTTGCAGTCCCTCTCCTAGAAGGAAGAGCAAGAATGCCAATGTTTTTTAAGGAAACAAAGAACAGTAATGTCCCATGTCTTTGAATAAGAGTGAAAGAAAATAGTTCTCTCCGCATCTGAACACAGTGTAATTAGAAGCAACAAAATAGAGGCGAAGGGAACACAAGGCAGAAGGTGGGCCAGGGCTTAATGGATCCGGAGGAGTCTCATATATTAGCCTGCGTTTTCTTCCCTTTCACTGGCCGAGCTTCAATTATTGACAACAAAGGTGATTCGGGAAAGGAAGACCTTGGCGACTGTGTGCGTGTGTGTGTGTGTGTGTGTAAGACAGTCTGTGAAAGAGAGAGAAGACAGAGGTAGAGCTGGTTTGCTTGCTTGCTTGCCAGAACATCCAAGTCTGTCTTCTCTCTCTTTCACCTAGCTGTGCTTGGTGCTCTTTTTTTTTTAAATATTTAATCTTATTTTATTATTATTATTTTTGGACTGCACTGCAGCATACAAGGCCTTAGTTCCCCAACCAGGGATTGAACCCATGCTTCCTGCAGTGGAAGCACAGAGTCTTAACTGCTGGACCACCAGGGAATTCCCTAGGTGTTCTTAATATATAATTTCATCTACTCTTATAACTCTTTGAATAAATGACTGTTTTTGCCCATTTTATGGCTAAAGACTTGGAAAGTTATGGCTATAGGCTTGAAAAAGAGACTATACCTGTCCTAGGCCACATAACTAGTAAGCTTTGAGCCTCATACTGTGGTATTTGACTGGCTAACCTATATTGTTCCTACTGACTCATGCTACTCTCCTATTGATTTTTTTAACAGAGACTGTAAATTCTTCCAAAGGTCATATCATACAAAAGTCACTTAACTGAAAGCTCCCAACATCTCTTTCTGAGCTTACCCCATCCCTCCAAGCATCATGCCTCTTTCTCAAGGTCCTTGAATTAACTGTGAATTATGAGCAAATGGTCTTGCAGAATGAAAGGTAAGGGACTATGACCTTGCTGTGGTGTCCAAGCACACAGCATTTTTAGGATTGCCAGATGGCTCAGCGGGTAACGAATCCGCCTGCAATGCAGGAAACACGGGCTTGATCCCTGGGTTGGGAAGATCCCCTGGAGAGGGGAATGGCAACCCACTCCAGTATTCTTGCCTGGAAAATCCCACGAACAGAGGAGCCTGTCAGGCTACAGTTCATGGGGTGGTAAAGACATGATTTACCAACTAAGCATGCAGCACACACTGTAGCAGAGTGGGAATCTAGAGCACCTCATATATCCCCTGCTCTAAACAAACCCTCCTGCAGCCTTGAGAAAGCCAGACCCTCTGTTAGCCCTGGCTTCTTCACCTCACTGTTTCATCTCAAACGAAAGGGTTAAAGTGAGGGCTATCCCTAAGGTCCATGACTCTGCAGACTCCCGGACTCTGCAGTTATATACATTGCAACATCGGAAGCCTGAACACATAAAACAGAATTTAGTGTGGTCATAAAATGTAACTTACACAGGTGAGTTGATCGCACACGCAGTTCATGATCCATTTCATTGGTATTGTGCCACATGGTCTTGGGGCATTAGTGGAAGCGGTTCTTCTGTAAATGACTCTAATCTGTACTACTCTTACACCATTAAAGTAATTTGGATAATTTTTCACTCCTTGATTTGCTTCCTAATGTCTATAATTAGTGTGGTTTTCTTTCTCCCGACACAGTACGTTGTATGGTACATACACGTGTGTGGATGTAGGATCACGTGTGCCCAACCTGAGTCCCACCTGGAACAGCTGGGCTTCCCCAAATGTACCTCTTGCAAAAACCCAAGAGTGAAGCATTTTTGGGATCCTTCTCTTCTTTCTCTGTTGAGGGAAGTGCCTGCAGCTGTTCCCCATGGTCCACTTGCTGTGTTCAGACCTGGTCAAAGGCCCTTGACTGATCTCCCGTCCACAGGGTCTTCTTCCGGGACAGGACCGGACAAGGAGCTGCCTAGTTTGTGGATCTGGCTTCTGTGGCCCTTCCCACCAGGTCCGGATGCTTCCAGGGAAGTGCCTCCAGACGCTGAGCTGCATAATCCTGGCAGAGACGACGGGACTGTTCGGGTCCCAGCCTGCATCCCTGATGCCACCTGAGAGCTCCTGGGGTACTGCCTGCAAGTGTCCCCTGCATTGCCTTCTATGAATCTCACCTCAGGGTGCCCTCCCCTTCCCCCGCCTCCTGCCTCAGTCCGCTTGTTTCTTTCCCTCTCTGCAGCTTCGTCTCTGCTTGTTAGCCCTACTCAGCATCCATGCCTCCCGTTTCTGGTTGAAGCCTCTCTGTTCTGTTGTGGTTTTGTCCTCTCCTGCCTCTCCAAACCTTGCAGAATGGTGATATTTGATTTGTATGATTCAGCTCAGGGATTTCCTTGGTGGTCCAGTGGTTAAGACTGTGTGTTTCCAATGCAGAGGGACATGGGTTTGATCCCTGGTTGAGGAACTAAGATTGTCCCATGTGGCATGGTCAAAAAAGAAAAAAATAAATAAATCAAGCTCAGGCTGCCTCAAGAAGCCTGAGTCTAGACCCGGGTTCGATCCCTGGGCCAGGAAGATCCCCTGGAGAAGGAAATGGCAACCCACTCCAGTACTCTTGCCTGGAGAATTCCATGGAGGGAGGAACCTGATGGGCTACAGTCCACGGGGTGGTAAAGAGTCAGACACGACTGAGCGACTTCACTTTCACTTTCCTCCTCCTTTACGGTGGGGTGGGGCCCTTTCTCTTTCTTCTGGGTCCTCTCTGCCCTTCTCACAACGTGCCTCTCCTTGTGGGAAATTTGTTTTCAATGAGGCTCTTGGCTGCCAGGGGCTCAAGGCTGTGTAAACTCAAATGTGGGGGCTGTTGGAGATTTCCCCATGAAAAATCCATTACAGGCTGACCTCAGAGATTCTGCAGATTCGGTCTGTTAGCGAATATTGCAGTAAAGCTAGTCACACGGGCTTTTGGGTTTCCCACCCAGTGCATATTGAATTTGTGTCTACACTGCTCCAGGAGGGAGGGTGGAGACTGGGAGGTGGGGCGCGGTGAGGAACGGGTGGTATCTCTGGGTTTCTTGGACCAGGGGGTGGGGAGGAGAGGAGAGGAGAGGAGTGGGGAAGGGCTGAGCTGCTGTTAGGCAGGCGAAGGGCCAGAGAAAGAGTAACAGAGAAGGACTAATCCCAAGCCTGCCTTTAGGGGGCGCCTGGCTCCATGGCCCAAGGCCACCAGCTTGGAGAAACCGGTAAGAATCAGGCTCCTAGGTTCTCAGTGATTCTGGCCCTTAGCAAATGTGGCTGGATCAGCCCTGGGCCGCATTTAGCCACACTTGGGAACCACTGTGTCCTTTCTAGGCGTGGTTTAGCCTTTGAGATAACAATGTGCCAACCACTTTATGATCATAATTATTATTATATTGTGTGATAAGAATTCCTACTTCATACACAAGTAACAGAGACTCAGTTACAGGGTTTTTGCCCACAGTCATAGTGGAGTATAAACCCGGCCTGCGATTTCAGCGATTTTTATGGCAGGCCTGCACATGAAACAAAATAAGCTTTTAAAAATAGGGGAGTTACCTTATCTTGTCTCCCAGATCAGAAGGTTGGCTGCTAGCTGACGCTGGAATTTAAAGGCAAGTACAGCTTTTGACTCCTCCATTTAAAAATGAAAAGGTTTAAAGGAAACTTTTTAGGAGGCAAAACAATGATGAATATTCATTTTGAAACAATATGATGCCTCACTGGTGTTAATGTCTTCGGGGTAGGGGTGGAAAAGCCTGAGCAGAAACCCCCAGGGCCTAAGGGGAGGCACCTTAGGGAAGGATCCTGTGACAGACAATTTGGGTCTGGACAGCTCTGTTTCACCTTCCTCTGAGATCAGAAAAACAGATATTGGGGCACATGCTTTGTTGCTTAAGCTTAGCTCACCAAGGATAGTTTAGCGTGGGGGTAATATTCATTCCCTTGGCATGAATTTTGAAAACTTCAAGATTTACGATTTGAGAACCCTCGCTCTTGAAATGCATGAGAATTTTCTCATAGAAACAGATTCCTCTTGCCAAACAGATTCCACTTGCAAAAAATCTTCTAGTTACATTTCTCCTCTGAGTTACTGAAACAAATAGATTTTAAGTGTCTGGCTGGCTCAGGGATTGCATCCTGTTAGAAGGTCAGAACGGAAAAAAGATGGGTGTTAGCAGTGTTCCTGGAAGAATAAACTCGAAAGTCCCTGGGGAGACTCTGGGTTCCACTTCTTATCCCATATCCTGCAGTCTCGTTTTTTTTTTTTTCCTCACTCTCGGTATAGTATCAATTCTGGCACTGAGTAATTCACTCTAGGTGTCTCATTAGAGTGAAGACGTCAATATTAAGAATTTCATTTTTATTTTAGCATTTTGATGGAGCTTTTGCCTCCCCCCTCCTTGATTTTTTTTTTTTTTGGTGACTACCTGTAATAATTTCCAGAACAAGGCTGGCTTTGTTGTTTTCCTTCATCTTACCTCACCTGGCCTAGATAACATGCATTCCAAATTGTATTGAGAGTTTGCAGTGAGGCCGCTAAGCAACAGGCCCTAACAGCTGGGTCATTTTCTAAGAATCAAAGGACATGACTTCAGTTTCCAGGTTTGGCTTTGGC
Organism: Oryx dammah; assembly: GCF_014754425.2. Lineage (NCBI taxonomy): Eukaryota > Metazoa > Chordata > Mammalia > Artiodactyla > Bovidae > Oryx > Oryx dammah. The sequence continues at coordinate 11,526,454 of NW_024070195.1, read as the reverse complement.
TGGCTTGGTGAGTGCTGACATTTAACCCGTTTCAGCCTGTGCGCTTGGGGATGATTAAAGTTCCTGCCTGATTCATAACTTAGAGGTGACTGAACTTGTAAAGTATTTTGAGGCCTTTTTTTTTTTCATTCATTTATTCAAACAAACATTTATCGTTGAATGAATGGTGACTTTGATTTAAAAACACTCTACCGACATAAAACACTGGCAGCTTGTAGATAGCAGGTTTTGTTTTTTTTTTTTAATTTGCTCTCCTAAAGGAATTTCATTACCAAATCCTCGTGAATCTTGAACCTCAAGAAGAATAATCTTGCCTTTGTTGGAGTTTTAAATTTAGACTAATCAGACAATCGTGAAGCATTCTGTTCAAAGCATTCCTTTTAGGCAACCCACTTATTATACTCTGCTCTTAAGAAGAGATGAATTTGATTAGTGTTGAACAATTCAGTCGGTGTTTTTGCATAGCTAAAATCAGGGAGAAATTTTCAAAAAATTGTACCTGCTGTTTAATATTATTCCATAGTCAACTTTTAATTATCTGTACTGATGGAATATAATCAGTGATTATATTCCAAAATAATTTCCTTTGGCTTTAGGAATCATTGTATGATGTTTTTGTTTACTTTCCATAATGGTTCTGCTCAACTAGTATTAAGATGATGCCAAATTCTTCATGCGCACAACTCATCAAAGGAAGGAAGGAAGGAAGGAAAGGGCCAAAAGTATACTAAAGGTTAGGGAAAGGTCAACTGGAATTTTTTCATTTGTTACTGATAATACACAGAAGGAATCAACCCAAGGTTATTCATCTTGATTATTAGATAGAAAATAATGGCCAGTAATTCACTTCAGTTGCATAAGGAAAAAGGCACAGTAAGCCACTAACCAGATTTCCCTGCTCGTATATTTTTGTTTCCCAGTTCTGCATTGTGAAATTTTCTAAAAGTGAATCTGCTGAAGTCACACTCCAGTAACCACTACAGCAGTAAACACTGTCAGTTTAGTGATCTCCAAAATGTGTTCCACACATTAGCAGTGCTCCACGGAGGCCTTTTGGGGAAACAGAAGGGCTGGTATCCTGACCTATTAATGTTTCTAAATAATGTCCCTGTTAACTTGCATTAGCTATTTCTGTTTCTTATTAAAAATCCCTCTTTCCTTCCTACTTGTACAGGTTAAGCTTATTTTTATGGGCAGCAATTATAGAAGGAAATTTGGGGAAAGTTTATGTTCTGCATAGTGGCCTTTTGTGTTTTTTTTTTTTTTTTTTTTAACTGCTCTGGGTCTTCATTGCTGCGTGCAGGCTTTCTCTAGTTGCGGAGAGCACGTCTACTCTCTAGTTGCAGTGCTCAGGCTACTCACTGCAGTGGCGTCTTTTATTGTGGAGCACAGGCTCTGGAGCACAGGCTCAGTACTTGCGGCGCATGGGCTTAGTTGTCCAGCGGCATGTGTCCAAGGAGATCCAACCAGTCCATCCTAAGGGAAATCAGTCCTGAATATTCATTGGAAGGACTGATGCTGAAGCTGAAACTCCAATACTCTGGCTACCTGATGCGAAGAACTGACTCTTTGGAAAAGACCCTGATGCTGGGAAAGATTGAAGGTAGGAGGAGAAGGGGACAACAGAGGATGAGATGTGGATGGCATCCCTGACTCGATGGATATGAGTTTGAGTAAGCTCCGGGAGTTGGTGATGGACAAGGAGGCCTGGTGTACTGCAGTCCATGGGATTGCAAAGAGTTGGACACGACTGAGCAACTGAAATGAACTGATATGGTTCAGTATCTTCCCAGACCAGGGATCCAACCTGTGTCGCCTGCATTGGCAGGTGGATTCTTAACCTCTAGACCACCAGGGAAGTCCCATAGCAGTCTTTTGGATTTCTAAAGTCTTCTTAGCCTAAAAATATATTTCAGCATCAGCCTGCTCTAGAGTCCCTCACCTCCTGCCATTTTTAGCTCTTTGTTTGGTCCATTCACCTGAGAGGTTGGTGAGATGGCTTGGCTCATGCCTTGGAAGTCAAGGATGGCTGGCTCTCCAGGGTGAGTAAGGGGCGATCCCTAAGTGTGGAGGTGCTGATGTCTAGGAAAAGAGAACCATCTCTGGATGTACACCTTGGTGTGGGACCTGCCCTCAGTAAGTTGGCAGGAAAGTCTCTAGCCTCAGTGATCTGGCCTGTGGGTCAGTGGGGTCTGTGACATCATTGGGCTTCAGCAAGTCGGAAGCTACATTTAATTTCTTCTACTCTCTTGCCTGCTTGCCACCTGCTCATGGCTTCACCTAATCTATACCCTTGCAGGTGACCCTATTGGAAGGCTGTTCATATGTACCCAGATACTTTGTCTCCCCAGCTGGATACCAAGCAATGGAGAGCCTTGGGAGGGGCTAGGTGTGGCTTTTGGTGAAGGCACATTTCTAGGTTCACAGTCTTGTCAGCCAGTCTACGTTGAGCAGAGCTGACCCCAGCACATTTGTGAAACAGGTCCTGTCCTGGGGCCCAGGTGGCTCTTTCTCCTGCCACCTCCTCCTCCATCTTTGCTGACCTCCTTGTTATTTCCACATCAGGAAGCTGGTGTCCTCATTTGTCCTCAGTTGTTCCCCTATTATGACCTGCTCTGTTAAAAAAAAAAAAAAAAAAAAAGCAGAGGAAAAACTAATGTCTGAATGTCTGCTATGTGTGTGGTCTGGGCCACAGACTTTTATGTACTTTTAATGGAACTTCGTCTTTGCACCAACCTTCTGAGATAGGTGTTTGTCTCATTTCACAGCTGAAAAACTTGAGAGTCAAGCCAATAAGTAACTTCCCCAAAGTTACAGAGCTGGAAAGTGGTAAAGCTGGGATTTAATACTCAGCTTTAACTCAAAACTTGTTCTCTTTCCATGTGTGTTTGTGTGTGTGTTTCTTTTTTTGGATGTCTGGATAGTCTACTTCCAAGACAGCATATTATCCTGAAATTTGAAGAGAGAGAGGGAGGGGATCTTTAAACCAAAGGAAAGACTCTAATGATGGAATTTCAGGTATCCTTGAGTTTTGGGGAGGCTGTCATCTTAAAGCCACACCCCTGTGGCAACCAGCCTCTGCAGGGTGTGACCAGCTATGTAACACGCATCAAAGCATCGTTCTTAACTGCTGCTTTTACTTAATCCTAGACTGCCCACTGCTGCTATTTCCAGCATAGTTAGAACTCACCAGCTTCACTTGGCTGTCCCTTGGCCAGGATGTGTGCTTTCCTGGTTTTCTAATAAAACTTTAACCCATGGTGGGAGCTGAATATTTTACTTCCAGCCACCTTTCTGTGATGCTGGGAAAGACTGAAGGCAAAAGGAAAAGTGGGCCACAGAGGATGAGATGGTTGAATGGTATCACCGACTCAATGGATATGAGTTTGAGCAAACTGGGGGAGATGGCGAAACACAGGGACCCTGGTGTGCTGCAGTCCAGGGGGTTGCAAGGAGTCAGACATGACTTAGCGACTGAAGCAACATCATCTCTTTCAGGATGAATTTGGCAACACCGCCGCTGAGGAATATGCTGTACCTTACATTGAAAATAGGTTTATGTTGCTTATCTGGGTCGGCAGTGACCTTGAACATGAAAGACATTCTTCTCAAGGAAAACATTTTCCTGCCCTACTCCCTTGGTTGTAACCAACAAAAGGGGGCGGTCCACCCATGTCGGCAGGGCTCAGGGGCGTGGGTGAACACATCCGTCTTCTACCTTGGAGACACCGCTGACGAAGTTCCCTTACAAAGCCCGAAGGAATTTTCCTCCTTCCCCCGGAGGTGCTTATAACCTCTAATTTGCTCACCATGCCTCTTGTAGAAGGGAGTAGGAGCTCAAACCACTGGCAGGCTGCCACGGAGCCACCTGGGGATGGTGTCTTAGAGCTGAGAGGCTCGCTGGAGGATACAGGTATGCAGATGGGAAGGAGGAGGGATGCAGGTTGAAACAGCAGCGCACAGTCCTGCCTTCTGCCCGGCTCCCTGGAGGTGTGCGGCTGGGCCCAGGGGATAGCCAACCAGGGAGCGGGAAGGGGCCACGTGGCAGTAAGTGAAGGAGAGGAGGAGCTAAGATCAATGAACCTTGGTCCAGTGCGGCAACAGCGCTTTCGCAAGATCTAATAATAAATACTCAGCTTTTTTTTGTACTCTGTGCCTGATAGTGGAGAACAGAGCCCTGGTGGGAGACTTGACCTCATACCTGTTTTGCCTTGGGAAAGGACTGCCCTTTGTGCTGAGGTAGTCGTTGATGGCACCTCCACCTGGTGCTTTGGGCATGACCTCATTTCCCATAGGAGCTTAAAGGGATAGAGCAGGGAGGACTAATTAGTCCCTCATTAAGCACTTACAAGTGAAGTACAGGAATTCTCCTGAAAAGATGATCTAGTCGTTGAATAGAAAGCCAGACGCACTTTTATCATAACATCAGAATACAAAGTCATTTGAAATAAAAGCTTTTTGTCCTTGTGGCAAATGACGATGTTTTAATAGAATTTTTACATATCAGTGTAACAAAGGGATCCTGTAAAATGTGATGATTTTAGTATTTTTGCAGATCTTGAGAGCTGTCTCATAATCTGGAATTTGACCTGTGGTTACAGACACATTTTTCCCCCCATCCTATTTGTGGGCATCCAGTACCATGTTCTTAGTAGAAAATCAATGGGAGAGGTTTCTTGACCAAGAAGGAAAGACTGTTCTCCTAACACTGCCTGGCTAAGTTCCAGCTCTCTGGCCTAAAAAGAGGCAGCGTCACTAGTGTGATTAATGTAAGGCCCCTTGGCCCTGCTTAATTTAAACAGTATAAGAACCTAGTAAGAAGCCGAAGACCTCACTGACAGACAACAAAAATTTTCAAATAGGTGTCCTGGGCACTACTAACATTAACTTGTTTGTTTGACTTTTAATCACCTCTAGACGTTCAGAGACACTCATTGTATAGGTGAGGAGTCCCCGACCCCTGGGACCTAATGCCTGATGATCTGAGGTGGAGATGATCTAATCATAATGGAAATAAAGTGCACAACAAATGTAACACACTTGAGTCATCTGGAAGCCATCCCCCCTCCACCCCAGACTGTGGAAGAATTGTCTTCCTTGAAACCGATCCCTGCTGCCAAAAGATTGGGGGACCACTGGCGTAGCTGAATTGCGCAGCTCCTCCTTCTTCCCTCACTGTCTGCTTTTCATACGTCTCCCTGCTTGTTGGGGTTGTGTGCATGTGTGTTAAATCACCTCAGTTGTGTCTGACTCTTTGTGATCCTCTGGACTGTAGCCCCCCAGGCTCCTCTGTCCATGGGATTCTCCAGGCAAGCATACTGGGGTGGGGTGCCATCTCCTCTTCCAGGGGATCTTCCCGACCCAGGGATCGAACCCACCTCTCTTAAGTCTCCTGCATGGGCGGGCGGGTTCTTTACCACTAGCACCAGCTGGGAAGCCGTTGTTGGGGTTAACCAGTAAGAAAGAGACCAGAATGGAGAAGGGATGCGAAAACATGGTCAAGATGATTTAAAATTCAGAGAGTGGTTACTGCTAATAATAAAAGGCCATAGGGAAGAAACTTGAAACAGTTGGCAATAATATTGGCCAAAGCTGGCTAGGTTTCACTGACCATTGCCCTGGCCTCTGTTCCTGTTAGTCAAAGAAGGTAGACTAGTTACCCTTCCAATCAATTTCTGGGGCTGCTGTCATGCTGTCCTGCCACTGTGGCCATTGTACCAGAAAGAGGTTCTGTTCATTATACTCTTTGCCCCTCCTCTTGCGCTCTATTGGCTAAGTCTACCCTCAGACCCGAAGAATTGATGCTTTTGAACTGTGGTGTTGGAGAAGACTCTTGAGAGTCTCTTGGACTGCAAGGAGATCCAAACAGTCCATTCTGAAGGAGATCAGCCCTGGGATTTCTTTGGAGGAAATGATGCTGAAGCTGAAACTCCAGTACTTTGGCCACCTCATGCAAAGAGTTGACTCATTGGAAAAGACTCTGATGCTGGGAGGGATTGAGGGCAGGAGGAGAAGGGGACGACAGAGGATGAGATGGCTGGATGGCATCACCGACTCGATGGACGTGAGTCTGAGTGAACTCCGGGAGTTGGTGATGGACAGGGAGGCCTGGCGTGCTGCGATTCATGGGGTCGCAAAGAGTTGGACACGACTGAGCGACTGAACTGAACTGAACTGAACCCTCAGACCCAACAGGTCTGTAGATACACATGGGGGAAAGATTGGATGATCTGGACCTCAGACTTGGAGTTCAGTAGACTCCAGCTTTGACCTTGGTCTTTGGGAGAGGGAAGAAGCCTTTTCCTCCAAGCCTAAGTCTGGCAAAACCTAATTACAGGGATTTTTTAAAAAATTGGTATTCCAACATGAAAGCTCATGAGGTTTTAATGGCTATTTAAAAAAATATTTATTTTGTCAGTTGTTTCACTTGCTATTATTTTCTCCCATTCTGAGGGTTGTCTTTTCTCCAAAGTATACAAGCTTAGCTCATGCAGTTCAATACCAGAAAAATAAACAACCCAATCAAAAAGTGGGCAAAAGACCTAAACAGACATTTCTCCATAGAAAACATACAGATGGCTAATAAACACATGAAAAGATGCTCAGCATCGCTCATTATTAGAGAACTGCAAATCAAAAGTACAATGAGGTATCACCTCGCACTGGTCAGAAATGGCTATCATCAAAAAATCTACAAACAATAAATGCTGGAGAGTGTGGCGAAAAGGGAGCCCTCTTGCATTGTTGGGAATGTAAATTGATATGGCTACTGTGGAGAACACTATGGAGATTCCTTAAAAAGCTATAAATAAAGTTACCTTGAAGTGAAAGGGAAAGTGTTAATCACTCAATCGTGTCTGACTGTTTGCAACCCCATGGACTGTAGCCCGACAGTCTCCTCTGTCCTTGGAATTCTCTAGGCAAGAATACTGGAGTGAGTAGTCATTCCCTTCTCTGGGGGATCTTTCCAACTCAGAGGTCAAACCCAGGTCTCCTGCATTGCAGGTGGATTCTTTACATTCTGAGCCACCAGGGAAGCCCAAGATTACCATATGACCCAATAATCCCACTACTGGGCTTATACCCTGAGGAAACCATAATTGAAAAATACACATGTACCCCAATATTCAGTGCAGCACTGTTTACAATAGCCAGGACATGGAAGCAACCTAGACATCCATTAACAGATGAAGGAGTAAAGAAGCTATGGCACATGTATACACAGTGGAATATTACTCAGTCATACAAAGAAATGTATTTGAGTCGTTTCTAATGGGTGGATGAACCTAGAGCTTGTTGTACAGAGTGAAATAAGTCAGAGAAAAACAAGTATCGTATATTAACACATAGGTATGAAATCTAGAATGGTGGCACCAATGAACTATTTTCAGGGCAGCAATGGAGACGTCGACATAGAGAACTGATGTGTGGACACCGTGGGGGAAGGATGGGGCGGGATGAATGGAGAGAGTAGCCTGGAAACATTCGTTACCATATGTAAAATAGAGAGCTGATAGAAATTTGCTGTATCACTCAGGGAGTTCAGACTGGTGCATTGTGACAACCTAGAGGGTTAGAATGGGATGGGAGATGGGAGGGAGTCTCAAGAGGGAGGGGACATAGGTATACCTGTGGCTGATTCATACTGACAGATGGCAGAAACTGACACAACACTGTAAAGCAAAAAAAGGAAAGTAAAAATTATTTTTCTGACTTTGCTGGTCTTAGTTGGTGTACTCAGGATCTTCCATCTTCTTTGTGGTATGCCAGATCTTTAGTTGCAGCCTGTGGGATCCAGTTCCCTAACCAGGTGGGTTCCACAGTTTGCATAATACAAAAGATAGGGGGGATTAAACATTATTTTCCAGCTTTTGGCGATATAGTTGACTTTCAGCAGTATGTATGTTTAGGGTGTATAGCATAATGGTTTGACTGTACGTGTATCGTGGAATGATTACCACGGTGTTTAGTTAACAATCATCATCTCATATAGACACAAAAACGAAAAAGAGAAAAAAAAAGTTTTTTGACCTAGTGATGAGAACTCTGAGGATTTACTCTCAGGTTTCATCTACGTCATACAGTAGTGTGAACTTCAGTCATCCTGTTGCACATTATTACCTTTGGAAAATACAGATTTTTTAAGGTGGTAACATAAGTGAGAAATCTCTCTGTTGCTCCCATATTTTACCCATTTTATATCTAGTCCCTTTTCATCATCCACAGTGTTTTGACATCACATGGGGTGCTTAAAAGATGTGGTCCGACAGGGAAATCCCTGGGGTTGTTTTGGCTGGCTGAGGATATAAGATGAGGCTGACAGAAGCCTTCTGCTCCTCTTCCTTCGAAATGCCTAGAAAATCTTGGGCCATGGAGAAAAGGGAACCCATTAAGGGAGGTTTGGCGTGACCTCCTGGAAAATCCTTAGTTACTGTCCCAATGGTGACGAATGGTTCCGAATGTGGATGATCAGCCTGGATCCTTGTTAGGAGGAACTTGTTCTTTTGCTGCCCACTGTGCTTTTCAGAGCAGAACTAGCCTTGAGTGAGGTCGGACTTGGTATGCGTACGATGATGTCTTAGGTAATGCAGCCAGGCAGATATTTGCAAAGGCTCAGTCTTGAAAAATTAAAAGGGGATATGTGAGAAATTGATCCATGCGGGAGTAAGAATGACCATGAAAGTGGAAAATGTCCATCAGGCCGGGTGTGGTGCTTCTCTGATCGCCTAAGTTCTCTCCTGCTCGAATGCATCAAGTGCTAGCTGGTCTTGGGAGGGGAGGACAGACGTCTCCAGGGAACCTCTCTCTCCCCGCCCCCGCCCCCGCCCCTGCCTTACTCTGGAGCGGCTGCATAGAGGAGTAGTGCGTGACGGGCAGGCGTGGTGGATGTTGAGTTTTCCTCTGGATTTCCATTAAACGAGTGTGTGGAATCAGTACTCAGCTGAACGTTTGTCCTGAGAACACCCAGAGGCCCCCTGTGTAGCTTGGTATTTTTCAGACCGATTCTCAGACGGGAAAATGTGCAGAATATCTATTTTCTAAAATAGTTCCAACAGCTTTTATGTGATGCTGATGCATCTGGAAGTGAAAATGCTTAAAGTTTCATTTCACTAAAAGTGAATTTTTTTTCTTTTTACTTTAACCTCTAACTTCAGATCACAATGTAGAGACATTTTCACCATAGTCTTAAGAGTATCTGGATGCGTGCATTCATTGACACATCGAACCAGTCTTTTCTGAGAATTTTTATGTGCAGAGGACTGTGCAGGTTGTTGTGAAAAATTCGAGACCTGATCAGTGACTCTTAAGCATCTCAGAGTCTAGAGAGGGACACAGATCATTCATTACTTGGTAGGACAAATACAGTATATGTGGAAGCGTGTCACCAAGGAGGTGATATCTGAGCTGAATCTTAAAGGAAAAGTAACATTTGAATGAATAAGAAGGGCATTCCCAATTAAAGGACCAGTATAAGTAAAAAGAAATTTTGCCTTGTAAATTCCTAAGATTTCACTAGATTTTATGACACTAACACAAGCATCACAATAATGAAATTATTCAGAAATTCAGAGAAAAATAGTCTAAGTAGATTTAAGACTTTGGTTTCTTTTGCTAAATTTATCTGTCCTACTTTTTCATCTTAATTATGTTGCAAGGTACACTAGATTTGTATCATATTAAACTGGTTGATAGTTATAGCCAATGAGTAGAATTATAACTCAGTTTAAAATCCTACTGGTAAAACAATTAGGAACTTAGCATTTAAGTAAATGTAGGTAGTTTACTGTTTAGATAAATACATATAAATTAGAGTTTGGGGTTAACAGATACATACTCCTATATAGAAAATAGATAATAAAGATCTACTGTATAGCAATGGGAACTATATTCATTATTGTGTAATAACCAGTGATGGAAAAGAATCTGAAAAAGATATGTATATGTATGTGTGTAAATGAATCACTTTGTTGTACATCTGAAACTAACACAACATTGTAAATCCACTGTATTTCAATAAAAAAGGAAGTTAGCATTTTTATAACATTTCCCGTCTGTAACTCTATTACTTCTCAGAAGATGGGTAAGCCACAATTAGAAATCTGACTTGCTTTGAATTTTATTATTTATCACGGAGATAAAAATGAATTGAGAATAGAAATCTCAAAACACAATGATAGTACTTTATATTTCAGTAGCACACAGTATATATAAAATAGTATTTATTATTTAAATTCAACCAGTATGCAACAGAAAGAGCAATATAAGACTAAATTATAAGTTTGCTTTGTAGAATAAACTGTTACCAGTACATTCTGCTCAACTGTGTACTGGTAGCATTTGTAAATAGTTTGTTCTTATGTTATTCCGCACCACCCCCACCCCGCCCAAAGAAAACAGTTGCAAAATTTTCTTGCTTCTTTTCCCTTCTTTGCATAATCTGTTAAATTTTAGCAATTCTAAACCAGAATAGCATGAACATTTATGGTGTATTCATTAGACAAATACATAATATTTATAAAATCTGTTTAGTAATTAAAAGAAATAGATGAATATGTATCACTTTCTTGGTTTTTTTTAGCAAAAGAAATAATTCACAGTAAGTGTTTCTAATTATTTCAGCTAAATATTTATAGTACTTGAATGATAATATTTGTTGTTTCTGTCATTTAGGTTTTCTAGATAACTTTTTGACAGACATACTTCTTTTCTCTTGGAGTATCTGTACCTCTGCACATACATTGCAGATTACTGAAACAATACTGGCCCTTCAGCTGCAGACAGTAAAACTCTCCTTTATCCTCAGTTTACTGAGGGCCTCTTGATAATCTCTCTATGGCCTTATGGAGATGCTAATGCTAATTAATGTTTTAATAGGAAAAAATGTTAGCAAGTAACACTGTTAAATTTGAAGCATGAAATTCAACTTGGTTGCCCTAATGATAATGTCCATAAAGTGCTTCCAGTATTCTGAACTCAGTGCCAAATATTTTACTCATATGTCTGTAATATATGCTGCTTAGTCACTTCAGTCATGTCCGACTTCATGGAATGTAGCCTGCCAGGTTGCCAGGTTCCTCTGTCCATGGGATTTTCCAAGCAAGATTACTGGAGTGAGTTGCCATTTCCCTCTCTCTCTCTCTCTCTCTCTATATATATATATATATATATATAAAATGTATGATAATATTTAAAATTAAAAAGCTCTGGAGCTTTACACATATTTTATATCTATATATAGATATAGATATAAAATTTTTACTTATATTTTTTCCCAACTACTATGTGAGTGTTTTTATGCCCATTTTACAGATGAATTTGTAACCATTGTTCATCAGAACATATAATAATACTTTAAATATACTGTATCAATAGTGTATTTAAAATATGCAAGCCTGCAGTTTCACACATTTTTCATATATATGTATTATATATGCACATATATGTATATGTACATATGGGGCTTCCAGGTGGCCCTAGTGGTAAAGAACCCGCCCGCCAATGCAGGAGACATGAGACTGGGTTGGGAAGATCCCTTGGAGGAGGGCATGGCAACCTACTCCAGTATTCTTGCTCAGAAAATCTCATGGACAGAGGAGCCTGGCAGGCTATAGCCCGTAGGGTTGCAAAGAGTCAGATATGACTGAACACACACACACACACACACATTTTCTTTTGTTCATTCAACAGATACTTATTTATTGAATATCTATGTGCCAGGCTGCTGTGCTAAACTCATGGGGAGAGTGGAACGAGGCAGTACCTACCCCCTCTTGCCTTTAAGGGACTCAACAGTGTCCTGGGAGTGATGAACTTGCTTAAGACACAAGTACAAGAAAATATGATAATTGCTTTAACAAGAGTTGGTACAATGTGTTATTGGGCATGAATTTCAGCAGACTCTGGGAGACAGTGGAGGACAGAGGATTCAGCAGATTTTTAGTAAATGCCTATAATGTACGCAGCATTGTGTTGAAATAGGATAAAAGCATGGGCAAGAACTTATACAGTTGTGCCTTCCTGGAACTTACTAATTGGTGAGGGAAACAACCATTCATCAGTGAATTTAACAATTTACTAAATTAGTAAAAATTAATTTTAATTAAATTAAATTAAGTTTAAATTTTTAGTTAAAAATTTAAAAAGTAAAATTACAAATGTGATCAGTATAACCAAGGAGAGAGTGATTCTGTAAAGTATGTAGTTAGGGCTACTGGTACTGATCCCTGATGCTAGGAAAGATCGAAGGCAAAAGGAGAAGGGGGCTGCAGAGGATGAGATGGTTAGATGGCATCACCAACTCAATGGACATGAATCTGAGCAAATTCTGGGAGATACTGGAGGACAGAGGAGCCTGGTGTGCTGCAGTGCGTGGGGTCTCAAAGAGCCCGGACGGCTTAGCAACTGAACAACAGGAAGGGGGCAGTGAGCTGGCCGAGGAGGTGAGGAAAGGCACCTCTGAGGAAAAAAGGACTGAGCCAAAGGAGGGAAGATACACGGTTATTTGGTGAAGAATATGCATGATTTGAGGTCCATCTAGTCAAGGCTCTGGTTTTTCCTGTGGTCATGTATGGATGTGAGAGTTGGACTGTGAAGAGGGCTGAGCACTGAAGAATTGATGCGTTTGAACTGTGGTGTTGGAGAAGACTCTTGAGAAACCCTTGGACTGCAAGGAGATCCAAACAGTCCATTCTGAAGGAGATCGGCCCTGGGATTTCTTTGGAAGGAATGATGCTAAAGCTGAAACTCCAGTACTTTGGCCACCTCATGCGAAGAGTTGACTCATTGGAAAAGACTCTGATGCTGGGAGGGATTGGGGGCAGGAGGAGAAGGGGACGACTGCGGATGAGATGGCTGGATGGCTTCACTGACTCGATGGATGTGAGTCTGAGTGAACTCCGGGAGTTGGTGATGGACAGGGAGGCCTGGCGTGCTGCGATTCATGGGGTTGCAAAGAGTCGGACACGACTGAGCGACTGAACTGAACTGAACTGAGCAAGGAAGAGGGCATGTGCAAAGACCCTGAGATCTAGGAAAGCAAGGTACTTCCCAGGAATTAAAAGTAAGCCAGGAGAGTTGCATGCAGGCTAGAAAATAATGCAATGGCTGGACCACCTGGGCCCTGGGGGCCATGGTCAGAATCCAAGCTCAGTAGAAAGCCATTGCCATGCGTTAGGCAATCTCTGAGGATGGGCTGTAGGGGGGTGGGGTGGGAGCAGGGAGACCACTTGGGAGGCCAGTGGAATAGTCCAGATGAATCGTGATGGTGGGCAGCCTGGAGCAGAGGTGGTGGTCAGGGGAGAAGGGAAGGGTGGTGGATTCAATGATTGGATGGTTGGATATGGGGTATAGTTTGAAAAAGGAAGATGTTAAGGTTCCACTGGTACCATTGCTAAGGAAACACAGGAGAGGGCAGAATCCACTCTGCTTGGATCTCCGGAAAACATCAGGGAAGGACGGATAAGTCATCAAAAGGGATTGAGATTGGAGGTTGGCCTTGAAGAATGAGTAGGCATTTTCTAGTTGGCAAGAGGGGAAAGGTATGATAATCAGAGGGCGGGGCATGTGCAAAGGCACAGGGGCATAACCAGAATAGCGCAAGCAACTGCAAACGTTCATAGGTACGAAAGGGAAATTAATATGTGACCCATAAATAACTATGTTGGTTTCTTGATACGCTCATCTCTATTTTGTGCACAGTCATTGTAAGACCTACAGTAGGTAGAATTTGTAAATAGGTTAAAATGTTAAAATGTTTTATTTTTATTCTATAGGCATAATGTATAGAAATTCCTGTCTTTACTTCCATATTTTAAATGAGGAATTCACATATGGCTCTTGATTTTATTATCTGCCTTCTTTCTAATAAAATTTAGTCATTTAGTCATTTGGGTAGGACTTAGATTTTAGGTTTTTCCTTAGTGTTTTGGCATCTGGATTTAGGATTGATTGACGTTTTAAATTGATTGAAATAACTATGAATTTACTCCTGATGGAAATAGGAACATGTTGATTTCGATTTTGCTTGGAAACTAAGATCAAAGGACAGTCCAATCCAAAAAGAGTTCGTAATGCTAAAACTTAGGTGACATGTCAACTCTGGGGAAAAATAAGGTGATGTTGAATTAATACTTGATGTGTTTATAGTAAGTACAAGAGTGTTGATAGTTAGATCAGTTTGGGAAAAATCTATAGCACTGAAAGTATGAGCATGGCTTTGTGTGAAAGATAGTGGCTTAAAATACTGCCTTTAACATCTGTTAGCCATACAAATGCCCAGTTTTCTTGTCAATAACAGGTAATAATGATTTTTCACTACTTCACAGGGTGTGGTGGAGTGGGGTGCCAGGAATATAGTCAGTGTTCAATAATGTCCATGATGATTTTGATGATCAGTGATTCCAGGCTTCACCTGAGTCATCAACAGAGAGGCACTGTTCCATTTTGAAAGTGAAAGTCAGGCTTCTATGTAAATACATGTATCGAACTTGCTTACCTCTGTGGTTAGGAAAAAAATCTCAGAGAGCATCAGATTCAGTAATGTTTATGACATTTTTTGCAGAATAATTGTTTCTCATTTCTCTGAAGTCTTGAGATCAATAGGCAGAAAAGGAGGGGAAGGAAAAGAGTGTTTTGACGGTATTGTTCCTAAGGTCAGGAGATGCGGTGGGAAGCAATCCCTCAGCAGAAGCCGAGGACCTGCCATGGGTCTGCTCGCTGAGTTTTTGGCATTCTGAATTAAGAACTGTGGTATGTGTGTGTGTGTGTGTGTGTGTGTGTGTGTGTGTGAAAGAGGGCGAGAGAGATTATGCAAATATGTTTCTCTTTTATGAGAATTCAGCTCATGTGAATGAAGACTGCAGAAAACGGCCTAACTCAGTGGGAATGTTGTTTTTATAATTACAGGTCTAGGCTTTTCACATTGACTTTCTCTGCTGCCTCCCCTTCTGCTCAAGCAAAATCTGTCAGAGAAGATCTGATGGGAAGGAACTGACTGCTTAGGACTCTCCCTTGTGATGAAAGCACATGTACAGGTAAATATATCTGGCATCTTTAACCAAAAATAGCTCTCATTTCATTGTAAAAGATCCAAGGTAGTCGTGGGGATGCTTACATACCTATTCGCATGCACACACACACACACACACACACAAAACAAGCATGCATCTGTAGATTCTTATGTTCTCCACCTCTCCATCTCTTTATAAAAGCGGACCTCTTGCTTTTTGGGAAAGAAATTAACTGCTACTTATTTTGAGATCATCGGCTAGGATGATGACAAGGCATTAATAAGAAAGGGGGTAACTGGCGATTGTGTTTATCAGTTCAGCTACAGAGACCATGTCCCATCCAGATGGTCTAAGGGAGCAATGCAATATACGCTGTTATATAATCTTTTTGTTTCTCTTCACAGTGCAGTGATGCATATCTTTTCATAGCAAGTTATTTATCTACAATACGATTTTAGTGATTATATAGTATACCATTGAATACATATCCTAAAGTTATTTAATTGATCCCCTCTAGTTGGACATTTAAGTTATTTCTTTCTTTCTTTTTTTTTTTTTTTTTTGGCCTTTATGCTACCAAGAATGTTCTTATGGCTTTATGTTAGTTGCCATTATTGATGGTTTCCTTGGGATAGTTCCTTAGCAGTAAATTTCTGAATTTAAGCATTTTCAAGTTTTAAGACTCTTGACACTTGTTGCCAAATTACTTTCCAATAAAGTCATACCAGTTTATATTTCCAGAGGTGCAGTGTAGGAGAGACCTACTTCCATAAAATTTTGCCAGTGTCCGGAATTTGTAAAAAGGAAGAATATTTGCCAGTTGATTATGAGAACCGGTGTCTTTCCACATGTTGGGTTATTTTTTTGGGGGTGGGGCAGTGCATTATTTGTAAATCATACCATTTTGAAGGACCTTTCTTCTGTAGATAGTAGCATGCTTGAAACTTAACCAATAGTTGACATTTGAGAAATAAGACTAAATCAAGAAGCATGAAATCATTTGAGTCCTATTCCAAAAGAGTAATGCTATGAGAAAATGGTCATGATCAAAGTAAAAAAAAAAAAAGCAAAGTATGACAGTAACCGTAGCGTAATTCGATTCCTGTAAAATTGTTTTTTTTTCCTTCTTCCTCTCTTGTTTCATCCTCCTCTGGGATGCAGAAAGGGTATAGTATATTTCCAAATGGTCTTAATTAGAATTCATGGAGTAATCCTAGGTCTGGAGAAACGGGCTGACTAAAGTCTTCATGTCAGACCGCCATTTCCCACAAAGCTCTGAAGTCTCAGAACAGCTATGGCACCTGGCCAGTGGGTCCCTGGAGCAACCCTTATGTGAGAGCAGAGCCTCAAATCCCCCTCCCGCTCCCTGGACTGCCTTGCTCCTGAGATACAGCGAGGACCTTGGGTCAGGCTGACTTTCTGGCCTCTTAGAGCTGCACTGAATCCCCAACCATTGAGCTCCACATATGCAAGCTGCCATGCTAGGCTTATCTTATTCCCTCAGTGGTATTAAATAAGCTTCCTTTCACTTAAAAAAAATGCAAGAGAAGGTAGAATCAGAGACCTTCTTAGGAAGGAAGAAGGTCTTAGGAAATGTATACTTCTTAGGAAATATATACTTTATTGTTCATAAGCGCACAAGAGAAAACTATGGAGGTGCGAGTCCCTCAGCCCCTGAGGCACATCACAAGGCTGAAACATAGAAGGGAAAAAGAGGCAGAGTGAGATTTGGGATTAAGGAGACAAGCCCACGGGGACTGGTCTGGCTTCGGGAAAGCTAATGCTTTTCACCGGGGACTCCGCAAGTCCTGTGTATGTACATTTGTTTTGGCCCAGGTTTCCAGTCTCATTTGCACAGCTCTGTATTTTTCAGTAAAGAGAGGAACATCTGAATTCCTAATTAAGACAGTCTAGCTTAAGAACTCCTCTTTAGTGGGCCATAAATTATTCTCCTCCAAATGATTATGAGGACACCTAAGAAAACAAAACTTGTATTTATGCACATACATATGTTATCCCAACAAAATTAATAAGTTCATAAAGGGAGAGAGGACAACAAATGTGTCAGCAAATATAGGTCGAGAAAGGAGTGCATCGTGTCCTGCCAGACTCCAGCGAGCGGAGGTAGCACGGCCATGCATCTCGGCAGCAAGGACGTGGTAAAGCTGCCATATGGGAGGTTTGGTATTTGGAGAGCATTCAATTCCTCCCCAATTACAGAAGCAACAGGGACTCAGACAGAAAGGAAGAAAGGATGCTCTCGCTGTGCCTTGCTGGCTGCTGTGCAGAAATGCAGACACGTTGATTATTAGGGGCTTACGGATGAATTTCTCTAGGGAGATGGAAGAGTGGGAATATTTAACCATGTTTCACAGCAGCTGGGGTTGCCTCCATAACCAAACCGTTTTTGCAGTCATGTGAGACACTTCCCTGCAAGGCCAGGCCAAATCATTGTTGAAAACTCAATCCACAGAGTCCCATAGGGCCTTTGGGGGTGCCTTCAGACTTTGCCAGTGCAGAGCGAGAGCACAAGTTTTGAACTGAAAGAAATTTGAGATGATACCTTTCAATCCTGGTCTCATTTAGTCATTCATCCTTCATGTATTCATTCAAATACCTCTTTGGGGGCTACTGGGTGGTGGAGCTAGTGGGAAAGAGCCCTCCTGCCAATGCAAGAGGTACAAGAGAAGCGGGTTCCATCCCTGGGTTGGAAAGATCTCCTGGAGGAGGAAATGGCACCCCAATCCAGTATTCCTGCCTGGAAATCTCCATGCACAGAGAAACTTGGCGGGCTACAGTCCATGGGGCTGCAAAGAGCTGGACATGACTGAGTGACTGAGCACACGCGTGTACACACACACAGGTACTAGCAGAGTTCTAAGCACTGGAGATACGGAATGGAAGAATGTGGGCACGGGACCTGCCGGATGGAGTTGATGGCATCTGAACCTGGTTTGGGTGAAGAGGGGAGGTGATCTGGACCATTCAGAAAGGAGGCTTGGACCAGTTGCTAGTTGCTAATACCAGTGAAATAGCTTCTTCCAAAGGAGAATCATTTAAGAGTTCTTTGGACTTCATCTTCAAAAGTAGCCAAAGAATTCAAGTGACAAGTTATGCCAGAAAACTTTTGCAGTTAGTGAAGTTACGGTATCAGTGAGAATATTGGGAACATCACACATACAGTTTAGGTGGTGTTGGTATAGTGGTGAGGCAGCAGTGATTCTAAAATGAAAGTAATTAACAGGTGCACACTCTGTTGGGGCAACAGGTGTTCAACCTAGAAAAATGTTTCTTAATGGATTTCTTATGACATCGCTGTGTCTTGGGTTTAACTTTGAAGCAAATTAAAAAATTGAAAAAAAACAAACAAAAGGTTTAGAGTGCATCTGAAATGAGAGACTGGAGAAACCAGTGGATAAAGACCTGTTGATCTGGAAGGCAGAGGCAAAAAGAGCCAGAGGATAGGGACCAGCAGGGGGCTGTGACTATTGACGGCAGGACCAGATTGGGAAATGCAGAGAGAAGACAAGAGTCAAAATTGGCTTGGATGCACAGTTGTCTGGGTCTATAAAAATCTTGCAGCCATTGATCTCTCAGTTTCAGTTCACTTCAGTTATTCAGTTGTGTCTGACTCTTTGTGACCCCATAGACTGCAGCACACCAGGCTTCCCTGTCCATCACCAACTCCCGGAGTTTACTCAAATTCATGTCCATTGAGTCAGTGATGCCATCCAACCATCTCATCCTCCTGCCCTCAATCTTTCCCAGCATCAGGGTCTTTTCCAGTGAGTCAGTTCTTTGCATCAGGTGGCCAAATATTGAAGCTTTAGCATCAGTCCTTCAAATGAATATTCAGGACCGATTTCCTTTGGGATGGACTGGTTGGATCTCCTTGCAGTCCAAGAGACTCTCAAGTGTCTTTTCCAACACCACAGTTCAAAAGCATCAATTTTTCAGCGCTCAGCTTTCTTTATAGTCCAACTCTCACATCCATAGCTTTGACTAGATGGACTTTTGTTGGCAAAAAAGTCTCTCCATTTAGGTAACAGAAATAGTTGTTGTTGTCTAGTCACCTAGTCATGTCCGACTTTTTGCGATCCCATGGACTGCAGCACACCAGGCCTCCCTGACCCTCACCATCTCCCGGAGTTTGCCCAAGTTCGTGTTCATTGCATCCGTGATGCTGTCCACCCATCTCATCCTCTGATGCCCTCTTCTCCTTCTGCCCTCAATCTTTCCCAGCATCAGGGACTTTTCCAATGAGTCATCTGTTCATATCAGGTGACCAAAATACTGAAACTTCACCATCAGTCCTTCCAGTGAATATTCAGAATTTATCTCCCTTAAAATTGATTGGTTTGATCTCCTTGCTGTCCAAGGGACTTTCAGGAGTCTTCTCCAGCACCACAGTTCTAAAGCATCAAGTTCTTTGATGTGTTTCTGCTTTCTTTACAGTCCAGCTCTTACAACTATAAGTGACCACTGGGAACACCGTAGCCTTGATTATATGGACCTTTATCTGCAGAGTAATGTCTCTCCTTTTCAACACACTGTTTAGGTTTGTCATTGCTTTAGAAGCAGTGCACACTGTCAATAATCTGTATTTTAACAAACGGTGAAGTGGGTAGGTTTTACTCTATGACTGTATAAGCACGGGAGACAGAGGAGTGGGTGGCTCACAGTGGAGGGTGGGGTTGTCTTTTTTTCATCTGTCACTCAAAGGAAGAATTGAGGTGGCATCGTCCCCAGAACACATTAACCTTACTCTAACTTTAATTACTTCCCTGCTCTTACCTTATCCACCATCCTTAGAGAGTGAGACACATGATATAATTAATTTTCCCTTCTGTGGGCAAGAGCCATTAATTCTAGTTAACTTCACACAGGTTTAAGTTCTGGATCAAGAGTCTCCAGTTGCCACCTCTTGGCCTCTTTGGTTTTTCGGTACCCTTCCCCTCAGCTTATTTGTGGGATTGTGGTTCTTCTTACCTTCCTCCCTCCATTACTGGATGCTTTTAGTGGTCTCTTAAATAATAAAATCCACTCAGAGATTTATTTTATCTCCTTTGACCTTCAACATGGGTTTGGTAAAGGCTACATTTTTGGCTTTGGATTTACTATCATTGAGGGACCCTTTTCCTCAGTATTCTTCCTTCCTAGTCACCTTATTCTGGTGCTCAAACTTCTACCGTATATTTGACTCAAATACTTTTCCTTTCTTTGACAAGCCCAGTTCATTTAGTTTAGTTGTCCATCCTATCCCCTAACCCAACCCACCCAGACCCCCAACACACACCCTGGGATTTGCAATGCCCATTTCCATGGTTAAGAAAACCCTATGGATATATATTAAATCTTTAAAATAGAGATCTTCTCCTAAATTATCTTTTAAAATAAATATGTTCTTCCTTTCTCTATACTAGTTTCTTCCAGTTGAAGGTAGTCTCCATAACTCATAGCCAGTTTGGGGAAAGGTATTATTTTGAGACACCCTTTCCTAATGGCTCAGTGGTAAAGAATCCCCCTGCCAGTGCAGGAGATGCCAGTTTGATCCCTGGGTTGAGAAGATCCCCTGGAGAAGGAACCCACTCCAGTATTCTTACCTGGGAAATCCCATGGACAGAGGAGCCAGACAGGGGTCTCAAAGAGTTTGGACACAACTTAGCAACTAAACAACAAAGAATTACTTTGAGACACTTAATGATATTTTTCATGGCAAAATGAAAATCCTAGAGATGAAGACTGCAGGGTACATAGTGTTTTATATGTAGGCATAGCTTTTCAAAACTATTTTGGAGTGTATTCGAGTATCTAAAATAATTTACCAGACTTCTGTATAAAGCATTTTATTCTTTGAAGAGTCTCATAAATAATATAATTTACTGTGTCAGTGTGCAAACATTCACATAAGTCTTTTACTTTTCCTGAAATGAGGTAGAATATTTTGTCATATGACAGTGAAACCCATGAGAAAATGTTTGATACCAAAACCTACCTTTTTTTTTTTTTTTTTTGCTTTCCATGTTGGGATGCTAAAGTAGAATGCTGCAGAAATTTCTTTCCTTCTAATACACTAACACTGCTCTCAGTGTTGGCAAACTGTACTATCCAAAGTGTGAGTGATGACTAAACATAAAAATATCAGAGTGTCAGTATTCAGTGGTACTTTTTGAATTACTCTCTTTTTTCCTTTTAGAGTTTATCAAATGAGATGAAGCATTTAAATATGTTTTCTAAATTCTAGACTATTACCTACTATAGCCTTTGGTGTTAGAACATGTAGAGGTGGAAAGTGAAAGATGAAAGTGAAAGTTCAGTTGTGTCCGACTCTTTGCGACCCCATGGGCTATGCAGTCTATGGAATTCTCCAGGCCAGAATACTGGAGTGGGTAGCCTTTCCCTTCTCCAAGCGATCTTCTCAACCCCGGGGATCGAACCCAGGTCTCCCTCAGTGCAGGCGGATTCTTTACCAGCTGAGCCACAAGGGAAGCCCTTAGAGATGGAAGGGAACATGAAAATCATTTAGATCCCTTCCCCCGCTAACTCAGGACCCCCTCAAAACTCATTAGTGCTTCATTTCACCAAGGTTCAAATACCGAGTCATTGATTGTTCATTGATTGTTAAAAGAACCATTATCATTAGAAGATTTAGAAATATGCAGTATACAGACATTCTTGGGAATAATGTACTTTCTTGAGTTAGCAAGAAACGGAAGACTCATGCCTCTAGAGGCCAAGCGGTATCAAGAAGGATTATGATTATCTCTTTAGATTAAATGAGAACTACATCAGTGATGTTTTTTTAGATTTTTACTGTCTGAATAAAATTTGGGAAGGTTGTTTCTAGGACTTGGCAATTTACTCTGCCTCCTGCTTTCTCTTTGGGGGTACTCTTCTTTCTCATTTTTCTTTTCTTTAAAGTAACGACGACAGGTTACTCTGAGGATTATATGCGTATAAACTTTTAGAACATTTTCTGTCCTGGCGCCTGGTTAAAGCATCTGCTACTGCTAATTCTACTCTGTTGTTTCTCCCTCCTATTTCACACTCTTGGTTTTTTTGTTTTTGTTTTTGTTTTTTTCCTGGTAGAGATTTTTCTTAAGTAGCTAAAATAAATAAATATAACCAAACAAAACGAGCAACTGAGTGCTGATATCATATGCTTTATAAGCTTGGGGTGTGTTTGGCTCCCCTGGCAGAGATGTGAGCCTCTGAGTGCATCTATGGCTGAACTCAAGTTCAAGTGGAACGCCCTGGGTCTGGGGATCAGGGGAGCTTTGAACAAAGTACTCGCTTTGCCTCCAAGTTTTCTATGAAATACCTGTTTCGTGAGTGGGCTACTCTCTGAGACTTCTTACACTTCTGAAAAAGAACGTCAGCTGACATCCTTGATGTTTTAAGGCTTTGAAGTCCCCGTAGAAAAGAACCTGTGAAAAGCCCCAGTCACCGTTTCTGTTCTCTTCGTGCTTTTGTTGTTTATGTGTTGAGTGTTTTCTGGTTTTTTTCCTCCTTCATGTTCAGGTGGAGCTAAAGAATGACCGGCTCCTCCAGTGTGGCGATGGTGATACAAAATAAAGCCAAACAAATCACTGCTTTCCTGCATCAAGGCAACCCCCTCCAGATGCCGAACCTCTTAAACGGGTATTCAGATGGCACAGGACGAGCACTTCGCTTGCCACTGAAATACAGCCATCTCTGGAGTGAAATTTGGCAGCTGTGTAACAGTCGAGCTGCAGCACTTATATGACAGTTTGGGGAAAGGAGGGAGACAGAAATAGCAGATTCCAAAATAATCCAATTAAAAAAGCCTGGAAAGTGGAGTTGGGCAACAGGAAGGGAGGATGGGATGCCCCGAAGGTGGATTATCTCTGTGGGTTAGAAAGGATAGACTTCAGGTCCAGAAGCTCAACGGTGGCCACACTCAATAATCTCCTACACCCGCCGGAGACGGGGCTTGTCTGCTAGGCCACTGGGCTATAATCTTGTGATTTTTCTCTTTCTGTTCCTAGTGGTCTAATTATTAGGCTGTGTTGGCACTTAAATAGATCTGTCCTAGAGCCACCTCCGCCTTTTGCCCCCTGCATAGGATAATATCATGGTGCAGTATTTATGACACCAGAATGTACCACACTGAACAGTTGTTATATTAAAGCACCTTTTAAATGGCTCAGGCAAAATGATCTTGCAGATCAGAAAGGACAGCCCCCTCCCCCTCCAAAAAAAGAAAGGACAGCCCTTCTATTTAATTCAAAGATCTTTGCAGTAACAGTGACTGGGAAGAAGATTCAAGAAATGAGCCTGGTAGACGAATGCAGTCGGATAAAAATGGAAACTTCTTCAGATTTTTCTAGGAGTGCAAGTTACCATCGTGATAAATATTAGAATAAGATCATGGAAGTCATAGTAAAATTGATAAAATTGAAAAACTTTCAACAATGTGCACAAAACAATTTTTTTAAAGCCCAGAGGAAAGAATTGTCAATGTAGAAATAATCAGATCATCAGTTCATAGGACATCAGATTTCTCAAGAGGGAGATTCCAGGGAATAAAGGAAGCAGATACTAAAGGAACCAGGGCATTTTAATTTAACCAGAGAAGAGAGAACTTTTAAAATATATATATAGGGAAAATTTTAAAGTATGGAGTTTCATTTAGAAGCACATAAAAATCTGAGATTTTTTTTAAATCTATGAAACAGAGATAATTATATCTAACAGGTATGCTGTGACCAAGGGTGGGAATGCTTAAGAACTCTATGGTGAGTTGTAAGGATCTCTGCATATGTTATTTTGTAAATATGCTGCATTCTTATGGAGAAGCTGATAGGGAGAGTAATCCCCTGTGTGTGCAAGAATAACTTAGAGGACCAACCACTTGGAGGAAAAATCTATTGTGAATAATTTAAAAACATACGTGAATTTTTTTTCGGCTCCTCATTTTTCTGTGTTTATGGTATTTTTCTAAAAATTTTCCAGCTAGCTCTGTTAACAGAGTTGTCCACTCTCTGTTGAGCTAGAAACCACATGATTTTATAGTAAATATTGCTTCTGAGTAAACTTTGAATAACAGACTAAAAAAAATGTTGTCTTGTTTTATTTAATAATCCTCATTTCAGGAGGTTTGGGCAGAACTAAGAGGGGGTCTGTGAGAGGGACAAGAGTTAAATAAGTAGGGTGCTAAGTGATGAAGACTTTGCCACAGAAAAGGTGAAGCACAGTAAATTTCTCCGCAGTATGGGCTGGCATGCTGAAATTCCCTTTATGCAGCAGCCCATCTGTCTCATTAGCTTCTGTGTCTCTTAATCACAGACTCCATGAAGTGTCTACTTGGCTCTTTTCAAGCTTTTTGTCTTAATCTGCTACAAAAGTTAATGAAAGGAAATCAACTGGATTAGATGCTGTTTGTGTATATTCCCATGCAAGTTGGGGGTGTGGGACAAGCTCTATTTATAAGTGAATATTACCATAGGGACCAGTCTGTATACATATGAGTGTATTTGTATTTGCACTTGTGTACATGTGTGCATTTGTGTGGATATCCACAGACATGGCACACGAGTGCATCTGCTCTCTACACCCTCCCGTGGAAAAGACAATTGATGTTATTTAGAAAGGATGATACCAAATAGTGAAAGTAGAATTCCTTTTAGCAGTCGTTACTATTAGAATTAAAGTGCTGGATACAACATTGTGTGTGCAGGAGAGTTTGCTTATTCATCCTTTAGAACAATAGTAGGAGCTAAATATTAACAGATTTAAGTGTCAATAAGGGTCTAAAAATAGGCATTCCCTATTGTGTGCAGGTCTTGCAATACAAATGTGTCTGCTTGCTTGGAATTCAAAATGCTTTGGATAAAGAATGTTGCAGAGTGCAATTTGTGGCAGAAAGTGTGCCCCGGTTGTTTGTTTATTATTCCTGAGAATGTTTGCAGGACTGAACTATCACATATAGAAAAGAACAGCTTTGTTTGGAAAATGCAGTCGGAGCAGTACAAGAAAATTGAATTAAGTAAAGAAACTTAGGGAGACCGTCTTTGATTGATGATGCTTCTTATTTGCTCATTATTCCCTGTGAAGGAATAAAAACTATGAAATTGGATTTGAAAACTGGATTAAGACAAATGGCTTCTCAAATTTTTTTTTACCTTAACTGTTTGCAATTTTTTTAGTAAAGCACAGAGTCACTATATAAAAAGTCCATGTTTACATTAGATCTTCCTAAACAGTGGGTCCTTGAGGTTTGATTTTTAGGAATTAGTTTAGAAGATGCAGAGGCAGAGTGTATCTGGTAACTGTGTGATGGTATTTGTCTCTATTTATTTCATATACCTACTATTTTTATAAAGTGAACAGTGGAGTAAAAGGGAGGACAAAACACTATTTTTCTTAAGCAAGCCTTTCCTGCCTACCTGTCACCCTACATTTTCTTCTCCAGGTAAAATTTACAGTCTTACCATTTGACCCATCACTATACAAGTTTCCCCTGTGAAAAATCTTATGTAAGCTGAAATGGCTTTAAAGTGAAGAAGCTATTACCTTAGGACACATCTTGCTAACGGCTGCATAAAGTAAATGGAGGGGAAGCACAGATGCAGTTCAGATCTCTGGGGTCGGGATGCTGAGGTGCTGACTTCAGTTCCCAGGAAGGAGCTTGGCAGTGCCGCTCTTTTGCTGGGGGTGTTAACCGCTGCTGCAAAACCAGTGTTGCAACTGTGTTCAATTTTCACCTGTTTTCGTGAAAGCCAAAATCCTCTTCGGATTTCTTTCCATTAGCAAAAAATAGGTGCTAATATAGGCCTTTCATAAAAAGGAAGTATCATGAAGTGAACTTTTGAGAAGTGGGTGATACTTGTATTCTCCAAATACTTTTATCAGAGATGTATAGACATTCACATGAATTTCTGTTAACTAGGCTGTAAACATCTTGAAAAAAGGAACTGTTTTAGTTGCTGTCCCTCTAGCACCTAAGCCAAGGCCCTAAACATAATTTGTTTAATGAATGAATGACTCAACTGATGTATCAAAAACCTACTTTTCAAAAGTGTCAGGATTCTTTAAAGATCTGGAAGGACTGAGGAATAGCCACGGATTGGAAGAGAGCCACAGCAACTAAATGTAAGGTGAAACCTGAGCCTGGATCCTGAAACAGAGAAAAGGTGTTGGTGGAAAAACTGGTGGCATCTTAACACATTCTATAGTCTAGTTAGCAGTACTGTGTGTGCTCCATTGCCCAGTTGGGTCTCTCTGCAGCCCTGTGGACTGTAGTCCCCCAGGCTCCTCTGTCCATGGGGTAATAGACCAAGGTTCATTTTCTAGTTTTGATCATTGTTCTTTGGTTATGTGAGATGTTGACTTAAAGAGAAGCTGGGTGATGGGTACAAAGGGAACATTCCTGTTTGGTAGCTCTCTGTGTATCTTGTTGTTTTTCAGTTGCTAAGTCATGTCTGAATCTATGCAACCCCATGAACTGCAGCACCCCAGGCTTCCTTGTCCTTCACTATCTCCCAGAGTGTGCTTGAACTCATGTCCATTGAGTCAGTGATGTCATCCAATCATCTCATCCTCTGTCGCCCCCTTTTGCTCCTGCCTCCATCTTTCCCAGTATCAGAGTCATTTCCAGTGAGTCGGCCCTTCCCATCAGGTGGCCCTATATGTCTAAAATTATCTTTATGGAAATTTAGTTGAAGGTGCAAAACCAACCCACAGGAAGCAAGTAGAGAGTCACACGTGACAGTATCCAGCTGACAACCTGGGATGGAGGTGGCCAGCTCTAGGCTGAGTCCATGTTGAGGGGAATGAAAGTTGACTTGGGATTTGAGTGGCCAGCAAGAGCTTCATTAGAGAAGGAAAACTTGATTTGCACCTTGAGAGGAGGGGTTGACGTGACGGATGGTGCATGCTGAGAAGTTGTTCTAGTTGCAGGGACAGCGGGGACAGAGGCACGAGAGGAGAATGCTGGTGGCCTGTGCGGCTAAGTGATGTGTGTGCTTTTGCTGGAGATCCGTGTGAAAGAGCACTGGGCAGCTTTGGGAAAGGCAGCAGAGGATCCTTAAGACTGCGGAAGAGTTTGAAGTTGTTAGGGCGGTTGATGCAGAACTGCAAGTTCTCGTTAAAGGAAATGACTCCATATCATGACATATGCACGCGGTTGGTGACAGGATATCCAGAGTGGCTGGAGTTGGGAACGATGGAGGTCGTAGGTTACGAGTTAGAAATAGGTAATGAGAGCTTATATATCTGAGGCCTGGGTTGGGAAGGATGGAGGTGTCAGAAATTTTTTTTTTTTAATATTTATTTGGCTGTGCTGGCTCTTAGTTGCAACACTTGGAATCTTTCATTGTGACATGTGGGATCTAGTTCCCTGACCAGGGATCAGACCTGTGTCCCCTGCCCCGGGAGTGCAGATTCTTAGCCACTGGACCATCAGAGAAGTTCCCGCAGCATGTAAACTTAACTTCCACATATGTTTTTAACAATGAGAACTCTCCATGGAATGTGAGTTTGCCCATGGTGGATTCAAAACATGACTTAAATGGCAGTGTGTTGAATAATATGAATAGATGTTTTTTGGAGAATGTAAAAAGAAATGGCATCTTTTGGCAATGGCAGAACGCTCTGGTAAGTGACTACTGGGTCCCCTTTATGGGCCTGCTGTGGGGGCACATATGTTCTAACTGGCAGGATAAAGAGTCTTTTATGTCCTTTTTAACTCCTATACTGACTTTTCATAGGGAACTTATTTCAAAATTGTAATTGTAGTCAGTGGTTCTATGTAAAGAGTTTATAGAAAAATGCTTTGTGCAGTGGGTCTTTCTACAGTCCCATAGATGCCAGTCCGTTTTCCTCCCTTCTCAGAATGCCTTTACTGCAGTGGGTGTCTCATTTTCTTTTGGCAGCCGAAGTGGAAGTCACATGCTTAGCTCACGGAACCATTTTGAACTTGTTCTCAGAAAAGTTGCAAGGCGAAGGCAAGCGAGACCCTTGTTCTGTAACCCTCAGTGGAGTTCCATAGGGTGGGGAAACCCATCAAGACATCCCCTGTCAACGAGGTGGTGCACAGATATCACACAGGTTAATTCATTATTTCTTAAGAATAATGGGAAGGGCATGGCCGTTTAACCTCATGGGCCTTTCAGAGACCCAACAAAGAAATGAGTGCGGAATGTGCCAGAAAATTGCTGTTGGAAGGAGCAAGGCTAGAAAGCCAATTTTTAGGATTAGACCAAATCTGTTTAAATTTATATTTGAGTTTTACTGTACCTTATAACAACTCAATAATGAAATATGGAGGATATTTACAGAGCAAGAGGTGGAGGATAGTTAAAATTCTTTCCCTTTTTCACTCTCATCTTTCCTTCTTTAGTCTTCCCCCCCACCGTTTCCCATTAAAAGTAAACTGAAGAAATGAATAAGAGGATGAAATGAACAAGTTGCTTTTAACAAAATTCGAGTGATGCCACTTCTGTGAGTTTTGTCTAAAAATTACATAATCCTCGTTTTCCCATCCAGTGCATACACTTCTGCGACCCTAATCCACTTGTAAAATCTGGAAATAATAGGGAAAAGCCTTCTCAGCAAAGAGAAAAATGAAAGAGCAAAAATCCTGCACTTGACCCTGTAGGTGAGGCCCTGAGATACTCAGAGCCCTGTTGGCTTAGAAGGACACTCAACGTAAGGTTAATGACTTACCAAGTTTGCTTTATCCAGTTCCCCAGGTAAATTAAAAAGAGGACTTTCTAGTGTAAATATATAGACCACAGTGAAGGAAGAGGTAAAACTAGAAGCAATATAAATCTCAGCAGGGTGGGGCCGTTTAGTTTGGAGGGAGACCAACTTAGTGGATTATTCAGGGTAGGCAAACATAAAGGACTTTTCCTGAGATGCAACAAAAAGGTGAAGGTGTAGAGGGCAAGGCTGTTGCGGTAAGATACAACCCCAGCCCTCAAGGAGGAACCCAATAGGAGTTTCTTTTTCAGTCATGTTATAGTTAACTTGGGGCTCCCCTGGTGGTTCAGTGGTAAAGAATCCACGTGCAGTGCAGGAGATGCCGGTTCGATCCCTGGGTTGGGAGGATCCCCTGCAGGAGGGGAAATGGCAACCCACCCTAGTATTCTAGCCTGGAGAATCCCATGGACAGAGAAGCCTGGTGGGCTACAGTCCATGGGGTCTCAAAGAGTTGGATACGGCTGAAGCAACTGAACACACACGCATGCATAGTTACCTTGGGGGATTCCACAGCCTGTGGTAGAGATACACGCATAGTAGTAGTTCTCAGACCCCAAGTCCTTCCATCTCATGGCTCAGCTGTTCCCGACGGTCAATGGGAGACCTTAACCATCTTCTGCAGCTATTTGGCCAACAGCCAGGAGGAAAAGAGAGTGTGACTGTTCTCACTGGAGGTTTGTTAGTGGACATGTGGTTCTCTTTCACTTTCCCTGGGTCAGAATTTAGTACCATGGACATAGCTAACTGAAACTAAAACTGGAAAACGTCAAACTATATGCCAGGGAAGCTTGTTGAACACAAGCTTCTGCTTCAATTGGATACCTTCACGAGCAGGATATCATCCTCTGCCCCCATCCTAGCCACACCCTAGGTACATACCCGAGTGAACACCCAGTTATTTGCAGGATATCACAACACATCCATTGTATGAGAATCAGGGTCTCACGAGTCGGTATATCAGGACTCTTGTTCTTTTAAACCATCTCGATCTGAACGTACATTCCCTGATATTATCTTCAGTGAAAAGAAGAGCAGACAGTTGTGTGGCTTCAGAGGGAAAGGCAAGGACCTTTGTACATGCTGCTGCTAGGAGATGGCACCCCCTCCACAATCCCAGGCTTTTATCTATGCCTATTGCTCAGAAACCTGCATCTATCTTAGTTTGTCCATCTGTGCTTCCTAGGAGCTGGTCATGTTCTTGTTAACATTACTAAATTCCAAAGGAATTCCCGAGATTACCCTAGTCCTTCCATATGGCTCACTGTCCATGTTTTAATCTCCGAGTGTGGTTGTATTTTCCAGTCCTCTTTCCTAAGATTGTATCTCCTATCAAAACTCTGAAACAAGTGTTGATTAAGCAGAACTATTTATTGGCCTTTGATTGTCAGATGACTGGACACAAGAAGGGGAGCTTGGGGAGAGGAGTTGAGGGTTAACTATATAAGATTATTTTCATGCTCTGTTACTTAGGCATTTAGATGGAAGGGGGTAGGGAGCATATAAAAAAGGCAGCTTCCAGAAAAAACTTGAATGTTCCAGGTAAGGAAGAAGAAATCTTCTTCTCCCCCAGCTCTTCCTGATTCTGGAACCTATTGTTCAGCATAGAGTCAACTTGCTTGAGAACTGTCCATACTAGAATTTGTCTACCTTATGGCCTTGCTGCTGCTGCTAAGTCACTTCAGTCATGTCCGACTCTGTGCGGCCCCATGGACGGCAGCCCACCAGGCTCCCCCGTCCCTGGGATTCTCCAGGCAAGAACCCTGGAGTGGGTTGCCATTTCCTTTTCCAATGCACGAAAGTGAAAAATGAAAGTGAAGTCACTCAGTCATGTCCGACTCTTAGCAACCCCATGGACTGCAGCCCACCAAGCTCCTCTGCCCATGAGATTTTCCAGGCAAGAGTACTGGAGTGGGGTGCCATTGCCTTCTCCACCTTATGGACTTACTAGATCTTGTTTGCCTTTCTACAAAATCAGGCCTTATTTATAACATCATTTCTCTGAGGAAATGAGTTTGGAATTGCAAACAACTGACTTAGAAATGAACCTTCTGTACACAACTCATTCATAAGTTGAGGACTGCCCGTATGAGGCATGTAACCCAGAGATAACATTTATCTGTGCCTTATCCATATGGGCTTGTCAAGTTAACTTATGTTTACTTTTCTCTGCCTTCATTTTGTTGATAGCCTTCCTCTTAAAATTTGATACTGTCTTTATGTGTTGAGAAATACTTTCTTTGGAGGAGCCTTAAATATTCTGTGTATTGGAATAGTGGTTTTATTTTATCTCCCTATTTATCTTTAGTGGGATTCATGGCTATGAAAGTCTTTTGCTCAGGCAGTCTTTAAATTGTAGAAAAATTGAGAGCTATTTAAAGGAAGTGGGGGGAAAAAAGGGATTCTCCTCTCATATTACCCTGGGCTGTCAAATATCTTGCAATGTAATTACTGTGATGGTTTGTAAAGGTTAAAGAACTCCGAAGTTTGTAATTCTCTTTCGCTTGTGTGTTTCACACATAAAGGGAGAAATCCGACAGATCGCTACAAAATGCCTTGTTAACATAAAAGTTCTGAGCAGTTTACAGTTTGTCGACACAGAGACATAATTCTTGGATTTTACATTTGCTTTCACTGATATCTGATGAATCAGTTATTTGCTCCATGGAGCTCATTTGCAGATTACAAACCCATTTATTTCTAATCTGTAGTATGTGTAACATGAGCACAGAAATATTCTTGCATTGTGGAACCCTGATCTTAGAAATGCTTCTTCTTGGAGAACTTGCTATCCATATACAAGTAAAAATTTCTACTGTTAGCAGAGCAGCTGACAGAATATGATCACAAATGTTATGGGTGCTATTCTGTTCTGAGGTAGAATGCTGAGGACTGTGTAAGCTTGTCATTGTTACAATTTTCAGGGTGAAGTGCTTCCATATTAAAAAGAATACTTTGTCTCCCTCCCACCTTGGAACATGTATGCACCCCAGCAATGTTAAGAAACTGCTTCGGCTGTTACTCTGACTGGTACTTGCAGGCTCAAATTTTGATGCTAGCGTAATTAACATTTAGTGAATAGCAGTCACGTGTAACCATCTTTCCCTTCTGTTTAAAACCGTACTGCAGCCCATGCAAGAAACGTTTTCTTTTAAAGTTTACGTACTTTATTGTATCTCTTGATGGTTTTTCTTTTCTGTTGAAACGATGAGAATAATTTTGATGTCATGATCTTTCTGCTAGCCCCAGCCTGCGGTCACTGTCCCCTGAATTCTCCTCATAGATTTCAGGTTAACTTTATGTTAAATGTTCATTGGGCTTCCCTGGCGGTTCAGCAATAAAGAACATGTGTGCTATGCAGGAGACACAGGTTAGATCCCTGGGTCGGAAGATTACCTGGAGAAGGGAATGGCAGCCTTCTCCAGTATTCTTGCCTGGAGAATCCCATGGACAGAGGAGCCTGGCGGACTACAGTCCATGGGATCGCAAGAGTCAGACATGACTTGGTACCTAAACCACCACCAAATATTCATTAATTAACTAATACTTTTAAAAGTATTTTATAGAAATTGAATGACTGAAAGCTGAGGTTTAGTACAAAGAAGCCCATTTGACTCTGAAAGAAAGCACTTTATGAACAGTGAAGTACTATATAAAAGTGAGGCATTAAAATAAAATACTCTTAGGTTTTTACTGAACGTTGACTATCAAAACATATGAAAGACATATATTTTCCTGTAAGTATGCTGCTGATGATGTTACAAGAGTAGCTAGAAGTTATTCCAATATTCAAGTGGGTTTTTAGGGGAATTGAGTTCTAAAAGCCAACAGAGGGGGAACTCTTGGATCCACCTTTTTAAGACCCCACAGGAAACATGGTACCATCTGAATGTTTCAACCTTACCCAAGCAACAGCAAAATAGAATGTTGTACTTTTTATATCTGGATACAGAAACATGAATGCTGAATGTAGACTATAAATGGTTAAGTTTAATGGGTTTATGTTTTGTGACCATCTCCAGTTTTATAGATTTCTAGATACCTAGAGATACATGGTAGATTTATTCTTATTAAATCTTATATAAACTTAAACCTTTGAACTGTGGTGTTGGAGAAGACTCTTGAGAGTCCCTTGTACTGCAAAGAGATCCAACCAGTCCATTCTAAAGGAGATCGGTCCTGGGTGTTCTTTGGAAGGAATGATGCTAAAGCTGAAACTCCAGTACTTTGGCCACCTCATGCGAAGAGTTGACTCATCGGAAAAGACTCTGATGCTGGGAGGGATTGGAGGCAAGAGGAGAAGGGGACGACAGAGGATGAGATGGCTGGATGGCATCACCAACTTGATGGACGTGAGTCTGAGTGAACTCCTGGAGTTGGTGATGGACAGGGAGGCCTGGTGTGCTGCGACTCATGGGGTTGTAGAGAGTCGGACACGACTGAGTGACTGAACTGAACTGAAACATAAATCTTATATAAATTTCTCTTAGTTTCCAGTGTCATAAAAAATCCCTTTTATCTCTTTCTAGACACCTATGCCCATCTGCCTACCAGGTAGGATCCTGAAGTTTCCGGCTCTGATAGGAGTTGGATGCGTTTGTAGATTATATAGACATAATGGGGTTGGCACCTCTTCATGGAAATTGGGCTCAGTGGGCGACTTCACAGTTTCCTAATGTGCTTGCCTCAGTAGAAATTGATGTTTTACAACTGACATGCCGTTGACCACAGTGACTTGTTATAAGACAGGATGCTTTATCATTTGTTTTGCGTCTTCAGCCGTGAACATTAAAGCCAAAACATGAAGAGACTTTAAAAAGGCTTTATTAAGCCTATGTTTTAAGACAGTTTACATGAAAATTCTTTGAACAATGCTTCCATCTTTGATTCCTGAACCATTCAAATAATAAAGACACTTTTCTGTGTGCGGACAAAAGCCAGCATTACCATAGACCCTCAGAGTCATGTGGGAGTGTTAATAATAATAATAATAATTGTTATTGTTGTGATTATTTTGTTGCAAATGAGTAAACTGGCCTTCTGATTTTTTAACATCAGTGTTCCCTTAAAAACACTGTTGACGTTTATGAAAAAGCTTGGTTTCCTGGAACCAATAATATTATGAGGCCACTTTTTAGGCAGTTATTAGCATGTAAATCAAACCTCAGATGCAGGGTGGGGAATGGTTTTCCAATACTTTCTCTTTGCAGTTTGTTTCCCAAAGAAAATGATGTTCAGTGAAGTCATTTGGAAGAAACGTTGCTTTTAAGGACCCTGTCCTTGTGGTGTGGAGAAACCAAAACCAGTGCTTCAGAGCCCCCGCCTTGGTATTTTTCAGGAGCTTTAAACTCCTGTGTATAAAAGGCCCGTCCACCTTAAAGCTTTTGCCTGTGAAAGATCAAGCAGAGATTGATTTTTACCCACTGTGCGCCTGGGGAAACAGAAGGCACTAGCCAAGATTGAAAGAAGCAGAGAGAAAGGCGAAGAGAAATAACCTCCCTGGCACCCACCTGAGAATGTCTCTGGAGGAGGAGGAGGATCAATATCTTGTGATATTCATAAGGAAGGGAACTGCTGGAATGCTGCCTTTCCTATGCTCTGCCCATCAGGGCCTCTCACCCAGGGAAGACCAAGAGTCTTTATTCAGCGAGGGGAAGCGGGACGCTTCCAGAACCATGTAGCTAACGTTTGTCTTTTTAAAACTGTACAATCGGTGCTTTTTACTGCATTCACAGAATTGTGCATCTCTCTAACTGCAATACATTTTAGAATATTTGCATCAGCCCCAAAAGGAACCCTATATCCATTAGCAGTCAATTCCCATTTTCCTCCTACCCTTCGCCCCCAGCTCCTGGCAACCAGGAATCTGTTTTCTTTACTTATAGATTTGACTGTTCTAGACGTTTCCTATAAATAGAATCATGCGCTATGTGGACTTTCGTGCCTGGCTCCTTCCACTTAGCATGTTGTTTTTAAGGTCCGTCCACGTTAAAAGCTTGTTATCAGTGTTCGGTGCTTGTTGTGATAATGATATGCCGTTGTGTGGAGAGGCTAGGTTTTGTTTATCCATTCGTGAGTTGGTGGTCCCTTGAGTTGTTTCTGCTTTTTGGCCGTCGTGAATAATGCTGCTGTGAACATTCCTGAACAAGTTTTGTGGAGCCATGTTTTCATTTCTCTGGGTAGCTTGCTTTTAAACAGTTAGGAACTGAGAGAGTAAATGATTCTCTCCCCTTTCATACGTTTGTTTGCTTCACTTCACTTTTCTTAACCATCTTGCTCTCCTAAAAATAATTTTCCTTGAGCACGTTGTTGTAGAGGAGTAAGAACATCAGTTAACTTTTACTAATCACTAACCCCTAGCATCTCTTCTTTTTTGAAGCTGTTTTTTTAAAATAATGGAAGTATATTGATTTACAATATTGTGTTAATTTCTGGTATTTGTCATCGTTCACTCGCTAAGTCGTGCTGGACTCTTTGCTACTGCACGGACTGCAGCACTCCAGTCTCCTCTGTCCTCTCCCATCTCCCAGAGTTTGCTCAGATTCATGTCCATTGAGTCGCTGATGCTATCTAGCCATCTCATCCTCTGCTTCTTCGCTCTGTTTTTGCCTTCACTCTTTCCCAGAATCAGGATCTTTTCCAATGAATTGGCCCTTCTCACTAGGTGGCCAGTGTATCAGAGTTTCAGCTTCAGCATCTGTCCTTCCAATGAATATTCAGGACTGATTTCCTTTAGGATTGACTAGTTTGATCTCCTTGCAGTCCAAGGGACTCTCAAGAGTCTTCTCCAACACCACAGTTCAAAATCATCAATTCTTTGGCGCTCAGCCCTCTTTACGGTCCAACATGACTACTGGAAAAACCATAGGTTTGACTCTGTGAACCTTTGTTGGCAAAGTGATGTCTCTGCTTTTTAATACAGTGTCTAGATTTGTCATGGCTTCTGGTATATAACAAAGTAATTCAGTTATAATTTTTCAGATTATTTTTCATTATAGTTTATTACAGGATGTTGAAAATAGTTCCTGTCTCCAGCCTCTCATCTAAGCTTCATGGATATGTTGCTGCATTTCTTCTTTACCAGTGTGATGTGCTGTGCTTATTTGCTCAGTCATATCTGACTCTTTTGTGACCTCACGGACTGTAACTCGCCAGGCTCCGCTGTCCGTGGGATTCTCCAGGCAAGAATCCTGGAGTGGGTTGCCTTGCCTTCCTCCAGCGGATCTTCCCACCAGGGATCGAGCCAGGTCTCCCGCATTGCAGGCGGATTCTTTACTGTCTGAGCCACCAGGGAAGGCCACCAAGTGATGGCTCAGGTTTAAAGAGGCTCCATGAAGCCTGAAGCATCCAGCCGGTCAGTGGTGGGGAGCTGGGACTTGAACCGGCCACTGTTTTACTCCTAATCGCACTGCTCTCTGTTGCCTCCCTCAGGATAATATCAACCCAGGTCATGCACCTGTTCGTCTGTCAGAGAGTTCTGTTTCTATGTAGGGGCCTTTCTCTGATTTGATTGTGAAAAGTGAGGAACGTGGTTCCGAGACTTCATCACCTGCCCTTGGACCTGGGGCGGGCCGTTGTGTTCCCCTGACGCTGGTTGTGGCATGTCCCCTTGTCTGTCTGGCTGAGGGCGCATCATGGAAGCCTGGTGCCGGCAGGGGTCAGCTCAGCCTGACTCTTCTGACTCTTTGCCCTCCCGTCGCTCCGTCTGTTCACCTTAAGATTTGATCTCTCCTTCACTCGAGCCACCTGCAGACACTGGCACACTTACGACCTGTGTATCACCTCGAACCAGTAGCCTTTGGGCCTTTCTACGTCTTGAAATCTCAGACTCTGCAATTCCCCTCTCTCGTCACAGGGTCCCCTGTTTTCCCTTCCCTCCTCTGCATCCAGCCACCACGCTCACTGTTTCAGCTGCGTTCAGATTCACTTTCTCCCTCCCTGGCCCATGGTTTAAAAGGTTCACTAAAAAGTTGGCGTAAAGCTCAACATTCAGAAAACTAAGATTATGGCATCTGATCCCATCACTTCATGGCAAACAGATGGGGAAACAGTGGAAACAGTGGCTGACTTTATTTTGGGGGGCTCCAAAGTCACTGCAATGGTGACTGCAAGCATGATTTTAAAAGATGCTTACTCCTTGGAAGGAAAGTTATGACCAACCTAGACAGCATTTTAAAAAGCAGAGACATTACTTTGCTAACAAAGGTCCGTCTAGTCAAGGCCGTGGTTTCTTCAGTAGTCACGTATGGATGTGAGAGTTGGACTATAAAGAAAGCTAAGTGCTGAAGAATTGATGTTTTTGAACTGTGGTGTTGGAGACGACTCTTGAGAGTCCCTTGGACTGCGGGGAGATTCAACCAGTCCATCCTAAAGGAGATCAGTCCTGGGTGTTCATTGGAAGGACTGATGTTGAAGCTGAAACTCCAATCCTTTTGCCACCCGATGTGAAGAACTGACTAAAGAGCTGACTCATTTGAAAAGACCCTGATGCTGGGAAAGATTGGGGGCAGGAGAAGGGGATGACAGAGGATGAGATGGTTGGATGGCATCACCGACTCAATGGACATGAGTTTGAGTAGACTCCAGGAGTTGGTGATAGACAGGGAGGCCTGGCGTGCTGCGGTTCATAGGGTTGCAAAGAGTCGGACACGACTGAGCAACTGAACTGAACTACAGTCTCCCGATAGTTGAGTGTCACACAGTCCTTCCCAAACACCAGCCCTGGGTGATCCCCGCCACTCATGCAGCTGCCCAGAGGTCCCCACACCCAGTGGATTGGGCTGCTGTCAATCCTTGCTCTTCCTTTGAGACAGGTCCCCATGGTTTCTTCTCCAGCAGACACACTCACATTTTCCCATGCAGCCTGTTCCTAACTTTTCCTGTCTCTTCAAAATATACCACGTCTCCCGCTTCCCATGAATGAGGGGCCCTGCAGCGACTCCTCCACTTCTCCCCTTTCCCCTCGAGTTCTGGGCATCGTCCCCGGCCCGCTTGTCTTAGATCCACAAGCGGATCTGGTGTCTAGTATCAGATGTTACCACATGCTGCATAACCAAGACATCAAGAATTCAGAGAAATTTTTCTGAAGGCTAGCTAGCTGGGAAGCCTGCATTTTATAGAATGTTTCTCAAAATTCTTTCGATTATATTTCTTCAGCGGTTTTTCTAAGCTGTGTAGAGGCCACCTCAATCACTCACCCCCATTCTCTCCTCTGTGGACACAGGAGAAGGGAAGGAGAGGGGCTATGTTCTCATCTGTGAACAATGACTTTGACATTTTTGACTAAACTAAAGTTGAGGTTTGCCAGTCAGCCACGCTGCCCTCCATTCTATCCACCGGACAATGGAAAATGGCTGTAATAGCTCGGGAACGTTATAAAGGGTGCATGGGGGTTGCTGAGTAAGCCTTGCCATCTCTTTTGCCATGATAGATATGTGTCTTCAAGGGACTCCAAAAAGTTCTACTTGACAGGTGAGGTTAAAAGTACACAGGTGTGCTGTAACATCTGTGAGAGGGTTAACATGGAAAGTTTTGTGTGAGCCCAGAATCCTGTCCTTTCGCTGACCCATCACCAGGGACCTGGCATGCTGCAGTCCGTGTGGTCGCCAAGAGTTGGACACGACTGAGCGACTGAACTGAACTGAACACCACGGACCACTCTGTCCCGCCCCGTCACTCAGGACCCCTTAAGGGAACTTCTTATGAATTCACTGTAGTGTTTGTCAAAACGTTTTTACAGCTAGTTTGTTCTTAATTCAGCTGATGGCCAATGGGAGACCTAACAGTTCAGTGAGTAGAAATAGGCAAAATTGGTCTTTTTCTTTATGTCCTGAGGATAAATCCAAAGAAACCTGTCTAGTTGGCATGTCTCCAGCTGCAGCAGAGTTCAAGTTTAAGTGAATTATGAAGACTGAACTAGCTCCTTGGTCTTGGAGGCAGTCCTTCCACTCTGGAGGGGAGTGTTAGTCGGGGGGGGGGTCTCACCAATGGCCTGCATATAGGAAGCTTAGCTGAATGCATCTGTTTTGCAGATGGGTGATCCTTTGTGAGGGATTTTTTTTTAAGTTATTAATTTCTTTCTTGAATATACCTATATTAAAAATAACCAACAGAGTTTTCTAGAATTAGACCACAATATTTTATTCATTTTGTATTTCAGTATCTCTGTCATATTTGTTTCTCTTTATTTTCTTTTAACTGAAAGAATTAACTAATTTGTTTTAAATCACTTAAAAGTACAAAAGGATAAAATAAGAGGTAGAAGAAAAGTAAGTCTCTCATTTCTGTTCCCAAGTCACCCAAATTCACTCCTAGTGGTAAGCTTCATTACCATTTTCTTGTGGGTCTGTTTAGAGATATTTTAAAAATATAAAACCTAAATTATAACTATAAAGTATAAAGAAAATAGAAAATCCAAATATATATAATATAAACCCAACATAAATATAGGGATATTTTATAACTATGCAAACTATAGGAGAAAAAATATGGAGTTTTTAAAAAATATATATATATTTTTGGCCAGGCTATATGGCATGTGGGATCTTAGTTCCCTGACCAGGAATTGAACCTGTTCCCCCCCTACCTTGGAAGCACAGAGTCTTATTAACCATCGGACCACCAGGGAAGTTCTGGTACAGGTTATTTTCAGCATAATGTTTGCACCATGCACACTGTCCTGTTTCTTTTTCTTTTTTTTTTTTACCTTTTTTGAGTTAAGCCTGTATCCTCCAAAACCTTTCTTGTCACGACATAGGGAGTAGTCTTATTCTTTTTAGTGTGTGCATGCTCAGTCTCTTCTGTCCTGTCTGACTCTTTGCAGCTCTACGGACTGTAGCCCGACAGGCTCCCCTGTCCGTGAGATTCTCCAGGCAGGAACACTGGAGTGGGTTGTCATGCCCTCCTCCAGGGGGTCTTCCCAACCCAGGGATCAAACCCACACCTCCTGCATTGCAGATGGGTTCTTTACTACTGAGCCATCAGGGAAACCCATTCCTTTTAATACCTAAATAGTATTCCATTGTAAGGGTTTTGCCTTAGTTTCTTCAGTCCCACATTGATGGACTTTCGCTTGTTTCCGATCATTTTATACTAGGCATGAGGCTCCAGTGAGTTACTGTCTATAAATAGCATTTTCTATGTCAGCGAGGCTCTCTGGAGGAGAAATTGCTACAGTGGAATTGTTGGATCAGAAGAATGTGCAGTTTTAATTTTGGTAAACCTTGCCAAATTGCCCTCAGATTTGGCATCTGTACTAATGCATGCTCCCACTAACACCGTGGGCTTGTGCCTTTTCTCCACAGACCGTGTTACTAAACTGCACGATCTTTGCCAATCTAAGAGGTGCAAACTACTATCTTTTAGTAGCTTCAATATAGAGTTTTGCTTGTTCTCACAAGCAAATGATCGAATGTCTTTTCATATGTTTAAGAGCCAGTCCTATATTCTTTTCTGAGAAATGTGTATTGACTTTTATTGCCCATTTTTCCCTAGATTTTTGGTCTTTTCCAGCTAATTCATTTTTAGGAGCACAAAGTAACTCAAAAAAACTAGTCCTTTCGTCCTGAGTTTTTAAATTTTTTCATGTATTTTTGGACTTCTTAGGCCTCTTTTTTTCCCTGCAGGATTTGTTTTTAAAATTACGTAGCCTTACCTATCAGACCTTTTTTTTTTTTTTTTTAACTTTTAAATTTTTGACATACTTAGGGCTTCTCTGCTCAAATGTTATATTTTAAAAATTGTCTTATATTTTTTCTTAGTACTTTTAAAATCATAGCATTTTTGAGATGTAATTTACATACCACAAAATTCATCCTTTTCATGTGTACAGTTTAGTGGTTTTGGTCTGTTTACAGAATTGTACAACTATCACCACAATCTAATTTCAGAACATTTTCATCACCCCAAAAAGAAACCCCATACCCATTAAGCAGTCACTCTCCATTCGCTCCACCCCAAAGCCCCTGGTAACCACTAATCTCCTTTACTTCTCTAAGGATTCGCCTGTTCTGGACGTTTTGTTTAAATTGACTCATACAATGCATAGTCCCTTGTGACTGGCTTCTTCCACTTAGCGTCATGTTATCAGGGTTTATCCGAGGGCTTTTACATTTGCATTTTTCACATTCAAGTCTTTGGTTGCTCAAGAATTTATTTTAGTGTAGGATCTGAACTAGGGATCTGACTTTATTTCTGCCAGGGGGCCATCCACTTACTGAAAGACTTTCTTCTCCCAATAACATGCACTGCCAACTTTGTCATACTCTGAATCGCAGTATGTGTTTGGGTCTATTCCTTTTCCATTGATCTTGCTTTCTATTTGTGTGCCAGTGCGTACTGATTTAATTTTTGGAGCTTTAAAATATTTTACATATCTGGTATGCTAGTCTTTCCTCATTTACTTTTTTCCTTCTTTCTTTTATTTTTGGTTGCAATGAGTCTTCGTTGCTGTGCTCGAACTTTCTCTGGTTGAGGAGAGTGGAGGCTACTCTCTAGTTGAGCTTTGCAGGCTTCTCTCTGCAGTGGCTTCACTTTTTGCTGAGCACAGGTTCCAGGTCTCTGGGCCTCAGTACTTGCAGCTTGTGGGCTCAGTAGTTGTGGTGCTAAGGCTTAGTTGCTCTGTGGCATGGGAATCTTCCCGAACCGGGGATTGAACTCATGTCCCCTGCATTGGCAGGTGACTGTATCACCCTGGAAGTCCTCTTTCCTTATTTCTTGTTGTTTCATTTTTATGACTATTCATTCCTTCCTATGCATTTTTCCACATAAACTTCAGAGTTGGCTTTCTCATGGTATTCTTGGATATCATCTCATGTTTATCAGTTACTTTGGGAAGAATTAGTGATTTTCTCATCAAAGACCAGCAGGGTAAATGTACCTTCTTTGTCCTTCAATAATGTGAAACTTTCTTTCTTTACCTAGTTCTTGTGTGTTTCTATTTATCTCTAGCTGTTTTTCATTTTTATTGCAATTTTAAAGATTGGGATGTCTTCTTAATGGTTGTTCCTTAGGAAGGCCACTGACTTATGCATATTATTCTTGTTGGTAAAGAATCCAGGAGACCACCTGCAGTGCAGGAGACCAGGGTTTGATCCTTGGGTTGGGAAGATCCTCTGGAGAAGGGAAAGGCTACCCACTCCAGTATTCTTGCCTGGGAAATCCTATGGACAGAGGAGCCTGGCAGGCTGTAGTCCATGGGGTCACAACAGCTGGACACGACTTAGCAATTAAACCAGCACTTGTGAATTACCTTACAGAATTCTCTAATTGTCTATAACAGTTGTTCAGCTGACTTGCTCATGTGATTTTCAGCCACAGCCCTTGCAAATAATGATCATTTTGCTGCTCTTTGCTTGTTTTTGGACTTCTTATCTCTCTCCCTTACATAATTTAATTGGCTACTTCCACCAGAATGGTGTTAACAGCTATAATGGTAGACAGCCTTGCGTGGGTTCTAAGTTTAATAGAACGCTTCTTATGTGTCACCACTCACAGTGAGGCTGCCTTTGGGGTTGGCATGTGTAATGTTCATTGGGCATTTGTGGGGCTTTATCATGAGCAGAAAGCCTTTTGGAAATGCTGGAGCTGACTGAATGGTTTGCAGAGACAGCAGCCTGCTCTGCCAGTTCTCCTGCAGTGATAAAATAGCAGACTGATTTTCCTCACTGGCACTGACAGGCATGTGAGTGGGAAGTCCATGCTCTAGAGGAAGGAGGCAGCAATTATACTTGAATCTCATGCTACGTTTATTTTGCCAGTCAAGTGAAAAGTCTAAAAAGCTATAGGTAGCACCATGAGATGGGGCTTTCCAGGTAGCGGTAATGGTAAAAAAATCTTCCCTGGGTCGAGAAGATCCCCAGGAGAAGGAAATGGCAACCCACTCCAGCGTTCTTGCCTAGAGAATTCTATGGACAGAGGATCTTGGTGGGCTGCAGCCCATCACTAAGGACACACACCAGCCTATTAATGCCTCAAAGCTATGAACTTAGAACACTGTGCGTGCTAAGTTGCTTCAGTTGTGTCCTACTAAGAACAACTGATCAAATGGTTAACTAGGCTTTAAGCTATAGTCAATTAAATAATTTCCTTTTGGGCTTTCCAATTGGTGCTAGTAGTAGAGAATTCACCTGCCAATGCA
Organism: Oryx dammah; assembly: GCF_014754425.2. Taxonomy (NCBI): domain Eukaryota; kingdom Metazoa; phylum Chordata; class Mammalia; order Artiodactyla; family Bovidae; genus Oryx; species Oryx dammah. Next base: position 11,483,587 of record NW_024070195.1, on the reverse strand, counting down.
GGAGACTTAAGAGATGGAGGTTTGATCCCTAAGTTGGGACGATTTCCTGGAAGAGGGAATGGCAACCCGCTCCAGTATTCTTGCCTGGGAAATAGCATGGACAGAGGATCCTGGTGGGTTACAGTCCATGGGGTGGCAAAGAGTTGGACACAACTGAGTGACTGATCATACAAAGAGGGAAAGACCTCATACTGGGAAAGATTGAAGGCAAAAGGAGAAGGGAGTATTAGAGAATAAGATGGTTAGAGAACATCGTTGACTCAATGGACATGAATCTGAGCAAACTCTGGGGGATAGTGGAGGACAGGGAGGTCTGGCGTGCTGCAGTCCAGGAGGTTGCACAGTCAGACATGACTTAGCAACTGAACAACAACAAAGAGGAAAAGAAAGAAAGGAAGGGAGAATTAATGGAAAGAAAGAGGTAAAAATATACGCCCCTCTCCTCACTGTCCTCCCAGAGCAGGCTGTGTGATAAGCCAAACTATTTCCCAGGTAGTTTCCTCCCGCAAAATATTACCAAAAGAAGGGCACCCAACACTACTTGTCAGCAAATATAGTAGTCTCAGAAAAGGCTTAGAAGCAATAGTGAACTCTTTTACCATTTGTAAGCAAAACAGGCTAATAAAGCCTTTCAAACATTGAGAAACCACTGAAGGGAGAAAGAAAGCCTGTTGAAACATGTTTACATGTTGATTCTTTTTGATGTTGCCGTATAAAAAGCGTTTTGATCTTTTGCACAGAAATCAGAGAAACATCTATTTTATGTGCTAACCCCAAACCTGACATTATTCTAATAGTAATAAATACGAGGACAGGCCATCCCTTACATGAGCAGAACTAGAAACCAAAATGAAAGATGGTAACAATTGAGGCTTTGAGGCTCCTTGGAAACATCTACCATGCAGTTGGTGCAGTTGTGGTTATAAACAAAAGGCATTTAGACTGACTCCATAAAGTGGAGGGCTCATGGGTGTCGTCGGAGATTCCATGCTATATCATCTCTATGACATGCAGGAAAGAGAAAGTTTGGGGAAGCACACAGATTGTGTGGGTGTGCCCATCCGGTTGGTTTTGGCCATGCACACCTTCGGCTTGTACCTGTCAAAACCATGTGTGTGATTTTGAAGCTTGCAAGAACCACTGGAGTCTGGGTGGGCGTCTCCGGCGAGTCCCCTAGCCTTCTTGTGAGTTGATGTGTTGAGGAAAAGACAGCTCAGGCTTGGAACAGAGGCATCCGACGCTGCCACTTGCTGACTGTGTGTACTTGACTGAGTTACTGAACCTTTCTGAGCTGCATTTCTCATCTGCAAGTCATGTTTACAATTCATGTGGATTTATTAAGAGGTGTTGGGCCCAAAACACCTAGCATAGCATGGGGCCTGGTAGAGAGTAATTGCTAAGTAGGTGTTCCAGATGGACCGAGATGAACCAGAGGAAGCAAGGGTGGAGGGAAGGAAGGGAGAATTCCATGTATCGAGTTCCACAATCCTGATATATGGAGAGTCCTCGGGAAACTCTTAAAGAATATCACACCAGGGCCAGGGATAAGGGGTGTTTCTAGGAAAGAAGTCTCAGAGAGGTGAGTCATGAAGCCCGGATGGACAGGTTGTGCCAGGGCAGTGCTTCTAGGTGGAAAAGGACAACATTTTCAAAGGCATAGGCATGAAGGAGTCAAGAAGTCTTAAACCCAGGGAAGCGTGGGTAGTAAGAGAGTATGGCTGAGTCTCAGGTTATGGGTGGAGGTGCGGGGGGAGTTGTGAGTAAAAGTCAGGAGAGGTCTTCAACCCTGGGAGTGAGTAGGGTCCTGCTTGTCCCCTTGGATTATGACTACGATGATGGTGGCTGTCACCCTGAGGGACCCCATTGCATCTGCATTTTGGAAAGATGGCACCAGCATCAGTGGGGTGCCTTTAGAGACCACCAGGAGGAAATGAACTCTGGGCCATGGCAGTGATTCCTGCCACGTCCCCCACAAACCCTGCACAGTGCTGAGCACGTAGTAGGTGGTCAGGAAAAGCTGCCTGATGGACTTGGACCAAAGCGCTTGTTTGGCCAAGATCGTCTTCTCCATGATTCATTTGTTTTAGCATTCATAGATGATTCTCCTGTGGATTTGATCATTTCCCCCCAATTATTTTTGACCTTCGATTAAATTATCTTATTAAACAACTGTGTGTTGTGGCATAAACTTACCCTAATCTATTTCTAATTTATTGTGCAAAGCGTCTGTCTCATGAAAGATGTCTTCTTATTTAAAGGGTACTGGGCTAGAACTGCATGAAAATCACCAGTCTCGCTGATGCTCCCTCCCCCCACACCACCCTGAAATGGTTTCTGTGCAGAGGAATAATTGTTTCCAGCTCCAAACACTTTAGGCTTTGCCCATAACTCTCTTTCAAAGCTTTCCCTGTTTTAAGATTATTTCAAGCCTCCTGGTGCTCTTGAAGGGGAAAACTCTAAAAGCTTTTAGCTCCTGATTGACTTCAAACAGAGCAAGCTCATGGTCTTACTTTGGAGTCGTGATACCCTTATAATTAAGGTGGCCAGAGCAGTAACTGCGGTCGCGCCGCCAGCCTTTGAGGGCCACAGATAGCACTGAGTGGAGTGAGAGGTAAGTGTTCCTGTCGTGTACCGGATGAGTGTGCATGCATGCTAAGTCGCTTCAGTCGTGTCTGACTCCGTGCGACTCCGTATATTGCAGCCTCCCAGGCTCCTCTGTCCCTGGGGTTCTCCAGGCAAGCCTACTGGAGTGGGCTGCCATGCCCTCCTCCAGGAGATCTTCCTGGCCCAGGGATTGAACCCGTGTCTCTTTGGCAGGTGGGTTCTTCATCACTAGTGCCACCTGAATAAATAGCAGTTATTCAGAGCCTGGGTTCTGTTTTCCATCAGTCATTCAACTAACATTCTTTGAGATTCCACTGGGTACCAAGTAGGGTTTTAAGTACTGAAATACTAAGGTAGTACAAAAGAAAAGGGTCCCTTCATGCTAGGTTACAATTATTTTAGTACTGTAGATGAAAAAAGAACTAGTCAGTTACAATCCACAGTGATAAGCAGGGTGCGAGGGAAATACAGGATGTGGAGGAAGCATCTAGAAGGGGCACCTGAGCCCCACTTGGGAGGCCAGGCAGGACTGCCGTGATGATCCAAAGAATGAACAGGAAGAGGAGTAAAATAGATCTTAGAGAGTTTGGGGTCGATAGTTTTTAATCTATAAGGAAACATTGGAGTATCATGGATTTTTATTATGAATGTTTCACAAAAGTTTAGTGAGTCCATCAAAATAGCCTTTGAGCCGTACAGGGTTTGGAATATATGCCTGGCCACTTCCATGTAGGTCAGCTGGCTCAGATCTCTTATCAGACACATAGTTTTCTTTCCTGTGTCTCAGCACTGCCAGCTGGCCAAGAAGCACAGATCCTAGAGGTCAGGGACCTGAAAGAAAGTGGAACCTGAATAATATCTCTGGAGAGACTCTAGGTCAGGGAGCACAGGCACAGCAGCCCTCAGCACCTTCTGAAGTTGAAGCCACTTTGCTGTCTGTGCTTTTAGTGACTTAGTATCCCATCCTCTGGGCTTCCCAGGTGGCTCAGTGGTAAAGAATCAGCCTGTCAAGCAGGAGATGGATCCATGGATCAATCCCATCGATCCCTGAATTGGGAAGATCTCCTGGAGAAGGAAATGGCAACCCACCCTAGTATTCTCGCCTGGAAAATCCCATGGACAGAGGAGCCTGGTGGGGTCACCAAAGAGCTGGACATGACTTTGCAACTAAACAACAATGAATCACATCCTCTGGAATATACGGAGCAGCCCCACCCTCAGACAGAAGAGCCCAGGTCAAGTGACTCTCAGTGAGAATTCAGTATATGATCGAGGTGCTCTGTTGAGTTGAATAGCTCTGATGTAGGCCAGCAGGTACAGAGGCATCACGGTGACAGTGCCCAAGGGGACCTCATGCTGACCTAATCCTTTGGTCAAGACTGGCCAGTGGATAAGGATGGTTTTTGTCACAGCCAAGCAGACTGCTGGATGTGGGCTTGTGAAAAGTGTATCTTTTCTAAATTCTGAGTATGGAGTAGCAGAGCTTCCCATGTGGCGCTAGTGGTAAAGAACCTGCCTGCCAATGCAGGAGACAGAAGAGACCCAGGTTCAGTCTGCAGGTCAGGAAGATCCCCTGGAGGAGGGCACGGCAACCCACTCCAGTATTCTTGCCTGGAGAATCCCCATGGACAGAGGAGCCTGGCCGGCTACATGCAGCCCATGGGGTCTCACAGAATCAGACATGGCTCCAGTGACTTAGCACACACATACGCGTGGGATGGTAACCCACCTACACTCTTAATTTTTGCTTTCAGAACTTAGGTCCAGAAAAGAGAAGCAAAATGTCTCTACCTTATTATTGAAATGTCTCTACACCTTATTCAAAACATACTGTGTGAATTACTGCTCTCTACTAAAGGAAGGGTTTTCACAATATTGTTTCTTTTGCAATGGCAGAGGGCAAGCTTAACAGGGAAACATATTTACTCCTCATAAAAGGGCATCTTGGAGGTTTTTCACCTGTCTCTGGGGGGACACGCCCTTCCACAGAGCCTCATAGGAATTCAGGGGCGACTTAGAAATGGCCTGAGTTGGTTAGAGATGAGCATGAGTTGTTTTGGGTCTAGAAGTGTGGAATGCTTAAAATATTTTGCAAAGCAGTATTCCTTCTGTACTTTAATTGTTGTTTCTAGAACCAACCTCTCCGGGTACAAGGGAGCAGCTTTGAGTGGCCAAAAAGCCATTCTGGCTTGTCATCAAGAGCATGTGTCCTTGGAGAATGCTTTAGTTCCATCTTCTGGGTACCCCACCACGGATGCACACAGCATGTTCACATACACTCTCAGATGTGTTACTTAGTTCTGAGAGCCTGGGCAGTCAGAGAGAGATGATTACAAGATTTTTTTTTTTTTCTCCTTTCAGTTGAAAGACACTGCTCTTTTTGCCCTGTCTCTTGAATACGACTTCTCTGCTTTTTGTTTATTTTCAGTCTCTCCAAGGGAAATGTCAGTTTTAACTAGAATCACAGACTGTTAGGTCTTGAAGGGACTGTAGAGATCTAACGTGCCCATTTGGAAATGCCAACAGGACCCATCTAGAGATGCTCAGCAGGTGTTCTGGAAAACACATCTGGATCTTAGAAGAGAGGGCGGGGCTGGACTTGTGGATTTCAGAGTTTTTTGTGTAGAGGCAACAGAGTACCTCTGATAGAGTCCTTCCCCTGCTCTAAACCTTCTTAAACCCCTCCTGATTCTACAGAATCATCTCAATTACTCAGAAAGGCCTTTGGGGTCCTTTATCATCTGGCCCCGACTTTTCTTTCCCAGCTCATCGTCCACTGCTACGTCTCCACACATGCACCTCCAACCACAATGGTCCACTGGCCACAGTGAGACACATATGCCTCTTATCTCTGTTTTCTAAAGCTGTTTATCCTTCTAGAATTAGCTCAGATTCCCTTCCTTCTGGAAGCCTTCTTTCAGGCATTCAGGTGGTAAAAAATTAAAAGGACTCCTGAGGCCTGTGATGAATGAGAAGAAAATATTTCTCCTCCTTCATCACTAGTCAAGTCTTGTGTGACCCGCTTAGAATAGCCTTGTACTCGTTCTCAAGGACATGAGTGGTTGTCTGGGCTGGCCAAGCTCAGGGCTCAGGGATCCATCCTGACATCCATGACACATACATGTGCTACTTCTGCCTGCAAGAAAATAGGTATCTATACATTGGAAATTTATCCAATTTTCTACTTGTTATCCTTCATTTACATTATTTTCTTTTCAGATGTTTCCAAGGAGGTTGTATTGAATTTTCCTCTTTGGAAAGGCATGCCCATTTTTTACTTAGAATGCAGAGATTCTTACTCTAGCTGCATTCTCGGCTTATTGGTTCATTTAGGCAAGTTATATAACCTCTACCTTCATTTATCATCTGTGAAATGAGCCTAAGAATAACACATCTGGTTTTTATAAGAATACGTAAAACCTAGCATTGAAACATTTTGGAAAATGTTTTAAAGCATGGAATGTAAACATAAGGCTTTATTTTTGCTACCATCCTGCTTCTAGTCAACAACAAAAAAAAACCCTTTAGTCCTTCTTGATGATTTCATACAGATCATGTCATATTTATTATATAACTTTGCAGAACTTGACATCAGACGAGATGAATCCATGTTTTGGTTCTGGATTATGAGCAATGTGTCCATTACTGAATTACTTAACCTTTTTGAGCTTCATTTTCCTCCTCTATATATTGGGAATAATGATGTCACTGCTATCTATTAGGGTTGTTGAATAATTATACTCTGCCACTATCATGCTTGAAAAATACTTTTTAAATTGCCAAAGAATATACTCAACATAACCATCATGACTTCTCTTGTGGCCTAATAATTATGCCGGCTAAAAAGAGATCAAAAATATATTATGATTTTCTTTTATTAGATACCTCTCATGTATACTAAGTCACTTCAGTCATGTCTGACTGTGTGTGACCCTATGGACTGTAGCCTGCCAGGTTCCTCTGTCTGTGGAATTTTCCAAGCAAGAATACTGGAGAGGGTTACCATTTCCTCTTCTAGGGCATCTTCCCAACCAAGGGATCGAACCCCCAACTCTGATGTCTCCTGCATTGGCAGGAGGGCTCTTTACCACTAGCGCCACCTGATAAGCTTAAGATATCTCTCAACTTGTCCCAAATGTGCAAGGGATAAAAGGAGGAGGAACAAAAGTGAGCTGAATACGTAGAATAGGATGCAAAGTTGGCAGAAGACTCTGATGGATGTCCCTCCTACCTTGAAGTTGAAAGGGGACAAGTTGATATGTGGATTGCATGGGAGCCACACGGCCAAAGCTGAAGATAGGTATGGGAGAGAAGGCAGTGGGAAGGGGCCATGATAGCATGTGAAAGACAAGTGATGGATTGCCAGGGGTGTCCACGGGCATGGCATGCCTGTTCTTGAGTGTTCCTACTGAGCAGTGGTGAGGCACTGGTGGTGTATTCAGTGGGTTCACAGGAAAGTCCATGGGAGGTGGCTCAGCTTCCCTCACTTACCTCTCTTAAGTTGGGTGGGGATGAGGAGATGTTACATGTTGAGCCACGTCCCTCCAAAAAGATACTAAAGTCCTCCTCCACAGTGTCTGTGACTGTGGGTTATCTAGAATAGGGTCTTTGCAGATGATCAAGTTAAGATGAGGTCACTGTGATGGGCGCCGATCCAGTATGACCTTATAAAAAGAAGACATTTAGACACCAAGACAGAGATGCAGGGAGAATGCCATGTTAAGATTGGAGTTATGCCATCACAAGCCCAAGATGCCTTGCAGACCAGCAGAAGCTAGGAGAGAGACACAGGGCAGAACCTTCCCTCAAGGCTCTTAGAAGGAGCCAGCCCTATTGACACCTTGATCCTGGACTTCCAGCCTCCGGAACATGAGGCCATAGATACTGGAGGTTTAAGGCAGGCCCCCAGCCTATGGGCCTTCGTCTTGCAGCCCAGGAAACTAACAGAGGTGGATGGGCCGTTTCCTCAGACCCGACTGCTTCTCTGTGACACTTGGTCCACAGCCTGGGTTTTATGGTGAGGCTACACACAGTACGCATTTGCTGTCAGTGTATATTAAAAATGACAAGATCTCCTGTGGTTTGGCTTTTGGCAGCAAGTACGTTTAGTGTCCAGAGAAGGCAATGGCACCCCACTCCAGTACTCTTGCCTAGAAAATCCCATGGACGGAGGAGCCTGGTAGGCTGTAGTCCATGGGGTCACGAAGAGTCAGACACTTACTGAGCGACTTCCTTTCACTTTTCACTTTCCTGCATTGGAGAAGGAAATGGCAACCCACTCCAGTGTTCTTGCCTGGAGAATCCCAGGGACGGGGGAGCCTGGTGGGCTGCCGTCTATGGGGTCGCACAGAGTTGGACACGACTGAAGTGACTTAGCAGCAGCAGCAGCACGTTTAGTGTCTAATCTCAAGGTTTGGAGTTGATTTAGAATGGAGTTTCTTTTCTTTTTTTAAATATGTATTTATTTGGCTGTGCCAGGTCTTAGTTACCATGTGTGGACTTCCTGGTTGCTGTATGCATGCAGGATCTAGTTCCCTGACCAGGGATTGAACCTGGGTCCCTGCTTCGGGAGTGTGGAGTTCTTAGCCACTGGACCACCAGGAAAGTCTCTAGACTGGGGCTTCTTAAGGGTTGTCATGACCTCACTTTCGTTATCTCCTCAAATACAGTACCTCTATGTGTGTTGAGAAGGAAAAAAGGGTGCAGTTATGGTCACTTACTTAAAGTCCTGTGTTCGGTTATTATTTTTCCAGCTTCAAGTGCCTTCTTGGGAGTATTTTGTGCTCTATTGTAAGTCTGCTTTGGTTAGAGTTTTGCCAAGTCCACAACAAAGAGGGAATGTTTCTTTTTTCTTTTCACTTTCCTTTGGGTTGTCCACTCCTTCTCTAATGGATGCTAGAACTTCCTTCCCCACTCTGAGGGCGGGGAGGGGAAGGAAGCAGCTTCTTTCCTCTTTGGGAAATGTTGATGTATATTACATGAAACATTTGTTTTTCATAGAACCTTCCATTTCAACATGTTGAAATAGTTGGTTCCAATTTATATGTGAAAAAGAAATGAACTTGTCGTGGAAATGCTCTGAGGGTACAGTTACATAATAATTATGTATGCCCACGCCAACTCATTCATATAGTAGACCTCACTTCCCCGTATTAATAGTTTTCTAAGATTTCATGGATCCTAACAACTTTTCCCAAAGTTCCATTTAAACACATTAAAAATAACTGTCATAAGTTGAAAATTCACTATTTTTATAAGCATGTTGTATGTAGCTTCAGTCCTGTCCAACTCTTTGCAACCCCATGGACCGTAGCCCACTGGGCTCCTCTGTCTTTGTGACGTCCCAGGCAAGAATACTGGGGTGGGTTGCCATTTCCTACTCCAGATCTTCCCCACCCAGGATTGAACCCACCTCTCTTAAGTCTCCTGCATGGGCAGGCTAGTTCTTTACCACTAGTGCCACCTGGGAAGCCCATTAGTATGTTGTGAGTTGTGGCAATTTCATATTCCTAATTAGTTGGGGCAATTAAGTTTCAGAGAAAATGGCAAAGCTGAGATTAAAATTCAGGCTTTCCTGATTTCTAACCAGTATAACGCTTGTTTTCCATGCTAATATTGCAGGCCAGGGTTCAGTTAACACAGATAGTGAGGGGTGTAAGGGCAAGAGAGCCAGAGGACTTGCAACGGAAGCCCCTCGGCCTCCAGTGAGAAAAGGATTTACAGCCCTGCCCCTGCCACTGTCTGACTGCATGACCCTGGGGCCTTTGGCTTCTCGGAGCTCTCAGGACAATGAGGGAGCTTAAAAAGTCTATGCCTCATCCTGAAATATCTAGGGATTAAATGAATTTTCAGGGATTTGCTTGAAGATGTAAGATGAACTGTGAGTTGACGAGTATTGATGCTGGGTAGTGAATATCTGGCATTCTATTGAATGTTTTCTGTACATGTTTGACATTTTCTATAGAAAAACTTCAGAAAAAAATGTTATGCTTCTAAAATGTGTACCTTTTGGAATTCCCTGGTGGTCCAGTGGTTAAGACTCCACATTTTCACTGCAGAGGACACACGTTCAATCCCTGGTTGGGGAACTAAGATTCTACATGCTGCTTAGCGTGGCCAAAAAGCAAAATAAATGCGTACTTTTGACTCTTCCCATTTCCGTTCCTGCTGCTGCTGCTTCTAAGTCGCTTCAGTCGTGTCCAACTCTGTGCAACCCCATAGATGGCAGCCCACCAGGCTCCCCCGTCCCTGGGATTCTCCAGACAAGAACTACACTCCCTTCTCCAATGCATGAAAGTGAAAAGTCAAAGTGAAGTCACTCAGTCATGTCCGACTCTTAGTGACCCCATGGACTGCAGCCCACCAGGCTCCTCCGTCCATGGGATTTTCCAGGCAAGAGTACTGGAGTGGGGTGCCGTTGCCTTCTCCCAGACGCTATTGATTAGCTCACTCATTTCTCCTGAACACAAAGTCCTTTGAAAGCAAGCAAGCTTTTCCCTTTGGTTGGGTGCTAATATGTTGGTCAGTCACTAAGTCATGTCCAACTCTTTGCGACCCTATGGACTGCAGCAGGCCAGGCTTCCCTGTCCTTCACTATCTCCCGGAGTCAGCTCCAACTCATGTCCATTAAGTCAGTGGTACTATCTAACCATCTCATCCTCTGCTGCCCTCTTCTTCTTTTGACTAGTATATATACATTAATAAATCCTAATGTATATATTGGTCCTCCCTGTGGCTCAGATGGTAAAGAATCTGCCCACAGTGTGGGAGACTGGGGTTTGATCCCTCGGTCAGGAAGATTCCCTGGAGAAGGGAATGACTACCCACTCCAGTATTCTTGCCTGGAGAAGCCCATGGACAGAGGAGCCTGGTGGGCTACAGTCCATGGGATCGCAGAGAGTCGGACACGACTGAGCCACTTACACTTACCTAAATGTATATGTTATGATATAAATATATATTATATAAACATATATATATTAATAAAGACTTTCTGATGCTTTCCTCATTTTTTATTTTGCAACTGGTAATACGATGGCTGAGCTTTCATAATAAATTCAAAATCTGCTTTCTGTTCCTCACCAGTTTGAATTGTAGAAGAGTACAAAGGATTAGTGTACTTTAAAATACATCTCGGCTAATTATATATACAACTGCATTCACTAAATGCGAATATTTTCAGGCCTTTCTTTGCTACCAAGTGCCACCTGCTTGTGATTTAAATGGGCACAAATTTAGTTCCATTAAACAAAACACAGCAACTCTTCTCCTGTAGCACAGACTTCTTTAGGTCCTATTCTGGAAGTGGGGAACTAATTCTAGTGTTCCCTTTTGTTAGCTCTGGGCTGGTGTCAGTCATGCCAAAAGGGTGATTACTTGAATGTTTTGCAGTCTTGCTTTCAAAATTTCAGCATGCAGATAGGTTGTGATGAAGTGGTTTGTGTCTTTTGAGGATTCTTGTGAACTCCATGGCATTTGAACTTGTGGTGCTAGCAATTTACCAGGAGATCTGAATTGAGGAATATGTGACTTGACTTTTGTAGTTCTTTAAGGAGATATTTTACTATCTAACAGGGTAGCTCAGATGGTAAAAACATCTGCCTGCAATTCAAGTGACCTGGGTTTGATTCCCCTGAAAGATCCCCTGGAGAAGGGAATGGCAACCCGTTCCAGTATTCATGCCTGGACACAGGAGCCTGGTGGGCTATAGTCTATGTGGTCAAAAAGAGTCAGACAGGACTGAGCGACTTCTACTGTACCACCTTACTATCTGTTGTTGGGGGGTAGGGGGAGGTGGGAGAGAGAGAAGAAGGAAAATGAAATCTCAAAATGGTGTGCTCTTGGGACTTCTCTGATGGTCCAGTGGCTCAGAGGCTATGCTCCCAATGCAGGGAGCCCAGGTTTGATTCCAGGTCAAGGAACTAGATCCCACATGCTGCAGTGAAGGCTGAAAATCCCGTGTGTGCAACTGGAGACGTGGTGCAGCCAAATACATAAACCAACAAATTAAAAAAAAAAAAAGAAAAGTATGTTCTTGGCCCGTACCATGGTCTCCCCAGAAGCTGCTGGACTCTACCTTGCTATTTGTTAAAGTAACAAGGCCATTTAAGAGGAGTTCATCTCCTTTTAATCTGGAACTTTTATGATCTCTGCAGATCCAAAGCCTGTGTTTCTTTGGGGCCTGTGAAAGTTAAAGCAGTGTTCAAATCCAACATGAATTTCCAAATTCTTTCCCAAGAAAGCTTCCACGAGTGGCCTCATCTGCTACATTTGGAAAGTGAAAAATCCCAGGGCGTGAAGGGCGCATTCACCACACTCATAGAAAAAAGTGATTTCCTTCCAACAGGCTCTTTTGTCTCCAGCTATCTGGACCCCAAATCCTTGATGCTGGAGCCAGTCGGTTAAGAAACGAGGAGGAAGCTCCTTATCTCTCCTGAAAGTCCTGATTTTTCCTAATCTTGCCTCCTCCCTCCACCCTTGCCCTAAATTCCTTTCCATTTTGCCCTTTGAGAAACTCCTCCCTCCTTACAAAAGCTAAAAATAATGTCTATGCTTTCCAGTGACCCTCCCTTATTAGTATCGGAGATGCAGGCAAAAAGGAAACCCGTCACGGTCGGTCCTGCTCAGAAGTGTGTGTTATAAGTCTTGGCTCACCCCGAGATTTTCAGATGAAAAATGTCATCTGAGATTTTCACTCTCACTTGAATCCCAGGATCTTTGCCTTAGTGTCAGACCATGCCAACAGGCTTGGAAAGTCCCGACTGATTCTAGGTGATGCCAACCCCAGAGCACCCCAGAGAGGGGTTCATGGACCCAGGAAGGTAAAGACATACCCAAATCATCCAGCTGTGATTGGGGGAAGTCCCAAGTGCTGGTGGGAACACTCCAGTTTTTAAAAATCACATGTTACTTAATAAAGATCACAGACCCACTCTTGTGTGCTCAGGGGTGTACCGACCTGCAGACAAGGGCCCCGAGGAAGGTGGGGACTCTGGAAGCCCGGTCCTGCCAACAGAGTTCCAAGTTGGGTGCGATCCTGCACCCTAACTTGGCCGGCCGGCATGGACAGCTGGCTCTGGTTACTGTGGGAACAATGCAAGGACGGCTGTTGTCACATTCCTCCCGGGTCAAAGGCACAACCTCCCCAATACGCTCAGTCCCTGCTGGTGAAGGGAGAGCTGGAGGAGCGTGGAAGCAGGGGCTGGGAGCATGCGAAGGGCTTTAGAAATCTGGTAACCCCCCTTGTTTTACTGACTGAGAAACTGAGACCCAGAGAAGTTCTGTGACTTCCCATTATCAAGTCGATGGCAGACCCAGGACTGGAATTTTCTAACTCAAGGTCCAATGCCCTGGGACTGCCCCAGCAGTCCTGTGGTTAAGACTTTGTCTTTCAATGCAGGGGGTGCCGGTTCGATCCCTGGTCAGGAAGTTAAAATCCCACATGCTTTGAGCCAAAAAAAAAAAAAAAGAATGTAAACAACAGAAGCCGTGTTGTAGCAATAAAGACTTTAAAAATGATTCATGTATTTTAAAAAAAGGTCCAACGCCCTAACGTTTCTTTGCACATCTTGATTGTTTCAGACTCATGGTGAGAAGAGATTGTTGGTAAAGGCATTATATTTTCTGTGTCTTTACATTTAACTGAGTCAGGTTCAGGAGGGACCATCTCTGTTACTTTTGGGCCAAGATGCTCAAGTACCACCAGAGTCTCACCAGCAAGCATCATCTTTGGTGACCCTCGGGGATGTCATTGGCTTCCAGCCCCAAGCCCAGAAGTGAGAGTTAATTTTTAAGTGCTCATCTTTAACTCAAGCATGAAACTCTAAAAGCACTCAAGTAGTAATGCTTGAAAACAGCTCAATTCCTCTGAGTTCTGACCACACTTGAACTCTTTCTTTAGAAAATAGCTAAAATGTAGTGGTTAGGACACAGGAAAACAGAATGACTTGATAAAATTTGTCACATATACCCTGGTTGGAGGGGCATCGAGGAGTTGAATTTATAGGTGATCGAGCATTCTTTTTCTTTCAGCATGTTTTCCTTCAAAGAGTCTCACAGGAACTTTCTTTAGCATAGGTGCAAGCTGATACAAGATTTTCATTGAATATTTTTGGTATTATATAAATACACACAGAGGAGGGAGAAAAAGTGTCTGATCCTAAAGGGCAAAGAATTAGAAGCGGCTCGTTTCCATATAAACTTCTAGAACTTTCCTTTCACAGGAAAGGGCATCAGAAATTACTTTTCATCAGGAAAACTGGTGCTCAGGTGATGGGCTGCTTCCACGGCTGATCGCGGGGTGGCTGTGGCAGGGAGGAACGAGCGGAAACTGCTGTGGTCCTGAGTGCTTGCTGCATCCCACGTGTTTGAAGGTCATTCCCTGAAGATGGTGAACATGCCATAGTTCAATGCCTCACTTTCTGTTAAAAATTTTGCCTCTTGACTTCCCAGGAAACGTTTCCAGGTTCTTTTCTTTTTCTTTAGATTTTTTTTTTTTTCATGTGGACCATTTTATTTTATTTATTTATTTTTTTCATGTGGACCATTTTAAAAGTTACAATATTGTTTCTGTCTTATGCTTTGGTGTTTAGCAAGGCATGTGGTATCTTAGCTCCCTGACCAGGAATTGAACTGGAACCCACTGCACTGGAAGATGAATTAACCACTGGACCCTAAGGAAGTCCCGACCTTTTCCAGGTTCTAATACCTGATTGTAGATTTTTTTTCCTCCTTGAGAATGACTGTATTTGGCTGCTGTGAAGGTGCCAGGGCTCACCTAGAACAGGACTTGGCAGAGGCTCCCGAGGTATCTGGAACCCTGGACGGCCACCAGGTTTCCGGTCCGCCGAGAGCCCCAGTATGACACGCCTGAGACACAGGCGTGTTTTCTGAGATCTGGGATGAGCCGGGGCAGCTGTCAGGGAGGGGAGAAGACGAAGACGCGGCACATCCCTTGCTGTGATGGTTTCTTTCCCCTGACGGAGGCAAGAGTGCTCTCCGCTATTTGAAGAGAGCAATTTAGATTTATATTAAGGAATGAATAAATAGGATGCAGTGATGAAATCTCATCTGGAGTGAATGCAAATCGGATATGCTAATGATCGTGGGGCCGTTTCTCACAGTAGAGCAGAAACAGGGAGCCCAGCGGAAGCCTGACTGCTTCTCCCGTCTCCCCCATTCACCCACTAGATGTTCCAGAACAACTGAGGCCGTGGGGAAGGGTTATCTTTTACTTGACAGTGGGCTTCCCTGATGGCTCAGTGGTAAAGAATCTGCTTGCAGTGCAGGAGACAAAGGTTCAATCCCTGGGTCGGGAAGATCCCTTGGAGAAGGAAATGGCAACTCACTCCAGTATTCTTGCCTGGAGAATCCCATGGACAGAGGAGCCTGGTGGGCTACAGTCCATGAGGTCACAAACAGTCAGATACAACTTAGCAACTAGGCAACAACAACAAAGCACTTGACAAGCCTTCAAGTAATTCTGGGCAGAGCATTTTAAACATTTCCCAGAAGGTCTCAAGAGATGATTTATGCAGACCCCTACATGAACTGGGGCTTCCCAAGTGGTGCTAGTGGTAAAGAACCCACGTGCCAAGGCAGGAGATGCCTGAGACAAGAAGATCCCCTGGAGGAGGGCATGGCAACCCACTCCAGTATTCTTGCCTGGAGAATCCCATGGACAGAGGAGCCTGGCGGGCTACAGTCCATAGGGTTGCAAAGAGTAGGACAGGACTCAAGTGACTGAGCACGTGCACACACATGAATTCACTTCGATCCTAGGCATTTTACTATCTCTCCTTTAGCTCACTTGGTAAAGAATCTGCCTGCATTGCAGGAGGCCCCAGTTCGATTCCTGGGTCGGGAAGATCCCCTGGAGAAGGGAAAAGCTATTCACTCCAGTACTGTGGCCTGGAGCATTCCATGGACTGTATAGACCACGAGGTCGCAGAGTCAGACATGGCTGAATGGCTTTCACTTCACTTCGCCTTTTGACATCGGGAGAAAATCCTTTTGGTTTCCATCTGTGAGTCACCTCCTCCTGTCTCTCCTTAGAGTTTTGGGTGCACGGGGCAGGAGGTCAGAAGTCTCCTAGTGTGAGCCATGCCAGTGTCCAGCTTTGGCCTAGTTACTTTTCATGAGTGAGAAGCAGGTTGCCTGCTTGTTAAATGGGAGGCTGGACCCAAGGCTTTCCAAGGTTCCCTCCAGCTCGGACATCCGGCCTGCTGAGACTCAGCACCATGGGGTGCGACTAGACGTGGATCAGCCTTCAGCACCATCCTTGCAAAACTGCTGCTTCAGCCTGAGCAGCGTTCCCACCGCTGCGGAGCCAAGTCTGCCAGCGAAGGGCTCCAGGTCTGGTCGAAGGTGTCCACCCCTTGGGAGCAGCTTGTGAACCCCCTGCGTGTGCTTTGTCCTCTTCTGCTCTGGTTGGTGATGAAAATCTAGGTCACTAGGGGATTGCCTCCTTTCCAGTTATCAGTAGGGGAGACCCCCAGGGCTGAAAAAGGAACAGATGCAGAGCAACTCCAGAGAGGGAAATAGCTAAAGAGGTGCCTGAGAAAGGTGAGCCTCGCCCCATTGAAGGGGAAGAGAACTGGGCCCTGAAGCTTTGGAAGGAGAAGGATTGCCATTCTGGCTTCCTCCAGTGGGTCAGCAGTTCTGTGAAATGTGAGGGAAAAGGTGAGTTACCTTCTCTCGGAGTTTAGGGGGCTTCGGGCAGAGTGCCTTCTCCACCTGTACTTTGTTCTGAATCACTGGAGAGACCAGACCTGTGCCCTGGACTTGGCCTCTCTCCTTTATCTCTAAAGAGATATATATACAGTCTATAACTAGAATATTCTATATAAACTATATTTATATAGTGATATTCTGAGATTATGTAGATCTTCATTTCTTACAAACATCCCATGGTTTTTCAAATTTAAAAACCACTGTTAAGTTGTGCAAGAAACCATGTTCAAAACAATATGGCCTTGGACAAGTCACTTGATTTCCCCGAACCTCACTTTCCTTATCTGAAAACAAGGTTAATTGGAAATCCTCAGCCTGTCTCACAGAATGAATGAAGGAGGATTGACTAGGGTCAGTGGTTCATCCCTCCATTCCACAGCCATGTACAGAACACCTCCCCGGGGAGGCTCTGCTGGGAGAGAAATCCATAAGCAAATGTATGGGACTGTTCTTCCAAGAAGAGGAAAGAAGCACTTGCAGAAAAAGCACAAAGATAACTTCTTGGTGCTGGTGGTGTTGATGTTAACTATCGAAAAAGCAAGAGAGTTCCAGAAAAACATCTCTTTCTGCTTTATTGACTATGCCAAAGCCTTTGACTGTGTGGATCACAATAAACTGTGGAAAATTCTGAGAGAGATGGGAATACCAGACCACCTGACCTGCCTCTTGAGAAACTTATATGCAGGTCAGGAAGCAATAGTTAGAAGTGGACATGGAACAACAGACTGGTTCCAAATAGGAAAAGGAGTACGTCAAGGCTGTATATTGTCACCCTGCTTATTTAACTTCTATGCAGAGTACATTATGAGAAACACTGGACTGGAAGAAGCACAAGCTGGAATCAAGACTGCCAGAAGAAATCTCAATAACCTTAGATATGCAGATGACACCACCGTTATGGCGGAAAGTGAAGAAGAACTAAGAAGCCTGTTGATGAAAGTGAAAGAGGTGAGTGAAAAAGTTGGCTTAAAGCTCAACATTCAGAAAACGAAGATCATGGCATCTGGTCCCATCACTTCATGGAAACTAGATGGGGAAACAGTGGAAACAGTGTCAGACTTTTATTTTTTTGGGCTCCAAAATCACGGCAGATGGTGACTGCAGCCATGAAATTGAAAGACGCTTACTCCTTGGGAGGAAAGTTATGACCAACCTAGATAGCATATTGAAAAGCAGAAACATTACTCTGCCAACAAAGGTCCGTCTAGTCAAGGCTATGGTTTTTCCAGTGGTCATGTATGGATGTGAGAGTTGGACTGTGAAGAAGGCTGAGCGCCGAAGAATTGATGCTTTTGAACTGTGATGTTGGAGAAGACTCTTGAGAGTCCCTTGGACTGCAAGGAGATCCAACCAGTCCATTCTGAAGGAGATCAGCCCTGGGATTTCTTTGGAGGAAATGATGCTGAAGCTGAAACACCAGTAATTTGGCCACCTCATGCGAAGAGTTGACTCATTGGAAAAGACTCTGATGCTGGGAGGGATTGAGGGCAGGAGGAGAAGGGGACGATAGAGGATGAGATAGCTGGATGGCATCACTGACTCGATGGACGTGAGTCTGAGTGAACTCCGGGAGATGGTGATGGACAGGGAGGTCTGGCGTGCTGCGATTCATGGGGTCGCAAAGAGTCAGACACAACTGAGTGACTGAACTGAACTGAACTGAACCCAGTTTAATATAGCGACTCCAGAGTCTTAACTGCTTGGGCTTGAATCCCAACTCCCACCACTTGGGAGTGTGACTTCAGTACCTCTATTTAACCTTATTGTGCCTCAGTGTTTCCATCTGTACAATGGGACTGATATTAGACCCTGGGGCACTGGGTTGTCAGAGAGCTAAAATTAGAGTTAATACTCGTAAACTAATCGAAGTAACGACTAATACGTGGTGAGCCATCTCCACATTTATTATTGACACTGTTATTATTTCACCATGCCTTGTGAAATTGGTGCTGTAGAGCACGTTGCTAATGGGTGTGCCAAGAGTGCTGTTGGTTCTTGGTCCTCAGCATCACAGTCCCTTGTAATCATACTCCCAGTTTTGTCTCTCCTCCTGCCTCATGAGCCCCTGGAAGATGCATCCTGCATCTGAGAGGCAAGGCAAAAGAAACATGTCAAAGAGTCTCTCTTCTCTCTCTTCCTTCACCCCCACCTCCTGCCCTTTTTTGAGGTTGGATTGGTGCTCCTTTCACACTGAACAAAGGCTTTGCCTTGCAGAAAGGATCTTTCCGCATTCGTGTGTCATCTGCCTTTAAGGGTGTAATTTGTTTCTGATGTATGCAGGGCGCTCCCTGGAGAAGGCTTTGTTGACGATGTGCAGAGGCCTCCTGTATCGATCGGTGACATAACGGTTCTATAGTGGGCGAATGAGGTCATTCTCATCGTGTTACTCAAGTCAGCGACCTTGAGGCCGATCAGATGACTAAGCCCTATAGGTGAATCCCTGGTTACAGAATGTCCTTGTTTAAAGGTAAAGCGGTATGATGGTGTTTTAAAGAAACGACTGCAGAACGAAATTACATGCCCCTTGGTGAGAGGCAGTCTATATTAATAAGCTCTGAGGCCACCCAGGCCTTCGTGGGACTGTTAGGGCTGATTTTCAAGAGTTCCTTTATCTGTACTTCTCTCTTATCTCTTCTCATTAAATTTCAATTCTCTGTTAAACTGCCATGACAGTGTATAATACTGTCAGTGTGAAGTTCAGAGCAAAATACTTAGGGTTCTGAGTCTGTTGGCTGGTGTGCTTTTTCTTTCCTTTTAAAAATATTCAACAGTGGGGTGGGGCAGAGCAGAAGATGAAAAGGTTTTTTAATATAAGAAAAGAGAGGAAGTAAGCATGATGATAAAATCTGCATGCGGAAAAAACCCTAGTTTTAAAATTAAAAAAAAGGAGAAGTGAACTGTATAGTTAGCCATACATTTAATCTGGATAAATACATTAGCCATGCAAATAGGGGTTTCTATCTGCCAACATCCCTGTGGTTGCAGACCAGGCCTTAATGGCTTTGGAATAGATACAGGTCTTAAATGAACAAACTTTGAGAGCAGGTGGGCAGGTGAAGGGCAGTGGGTGGGTGAGGGGGAGGTGGGGGAGAGAATAGGTTATAATACTTGTTTTGGAATCATTGGGCAGCAGTCAGCTGTTTTGTTGTTTATCCATAATGGCAACCCACTCCAGTATTCTTGCCTGGGAAATCCCGTGGATAGAGGAGCCTGGTGGGTTGCAAACAGTCGGACACAACTGAGCGACTAAACAACAAAAAGCAAAAGTAGTACTTAACTATGTGCCGAAACTGTTCTGAGTACTTTTTCATATAGTAATCCTTTAATCCTTACAACCATTATTTTGGGAATTCAGCATCGGAGAACAGTGAGGTTAAGTAATTAGTCCAAGATCGTTTAAACCCAGACTTTGTCTCCAGAGTTGGTGCCCTGACCACTTATAGTCTCTCACTGGCCGGCAGGGTTTTGGGGGCATGGAGAAGAAGGGAATACCTGTCCCCAGGGTAGATTTCTTTTGCAGGTAGGGAGGAACTTAATTCTCTCAAAGGATTTCATCAAATGTCCTAATCTGGCATGTTTCCATTAAACTCATTGTATCTGATTGGGCGAATGTACTGATTGTTGCATCACTTCTGGGAAGTAAGGCTTTTTTTCCCTTCCTAGTCAAGCATCTGTTTTTTTGCCTGAACTGTATTTTATTCTGATTAGAAAGTCATTGCTAGTATACAGATACTCATGCACTGAGCCCTTTTCTGAGGGTAAGCAGAGAGCTGGCTTTCGCCCTTGGTCGCATCACGTGGCAGACGTGGCAGAAGAGAAACGCTTTTTTTTCCTGTGGCAGTTGACAAGGCCATCAATTCGCAGAGGAGGAGAACAGGGAAACCTTCTAGACAGCTTAAACATTTGGTGGCACTCATGAGTCTGTCAAGCATCTAAACTCAGGACAGTGCACACTTAAAATGATCTGGAATAAACTTTAGCTTTCGTAAATATAATAACAATCCAGTATTCGAGTCAGAAGAGGCACATTTTTCCTAAATCATTTAATTAACTCCTATCTCTCAAGAAAAACTTCATACGAAACAAACACACAAAAAAGTCCTAAGGTAGCAAAGGTCAACTAAGAATTGAAGATCAAGTGAGTAAATAACCAAGTACATGGAAATTATCAAAGAAGTAGATGTATTGTGAATGCACTGTTCAAGATGTTTATTAACCAGAGCAGTAATGATGTGTTTTTAAACTGTAATAAGGGCAAGTATTGAATTCCATCCAGCCACACGCATGATTTGGAGGGTCCGTGTGGAATATAAAACTCTGCAGAGTCTAGAGCTCGTATCCTATATGGCTTTTGGCTAATTAACAAACATTGGCCTCATGTCTGTTACTTAATAGCCTAATTGCAGCTCATTGGCAAGAATGCAGTCTTTCACTGCTGATGGTGGGGTTGGGGGTGGATTTTCTGTAAAAGAGGTTAAAGGGAGAAATCATGAAACTAACTTTCTAAAATGAGGTGCTCCAGAATAATCAGATACATTTACATTTGAGTCAAATAAACAATTCCTTAGAAACTTTTTTACTGTGAACAACCTTAGCTGTGCAACCCTAAACAACTCACCCTGCCTTTCTGAGCTTCAGTTTCCTCACCAGGAAAGGGATTAATCTTAGTCCTCCTTGCTTTATTGTGCTGCTGTGAGGATTAATGAGTTAAAACTTCTAAATCTCTTAGAACAACTCAATGTGAGTTTCAACTTGAATTCTACCAATTGCTAACTTTGTTTTCTTGGGCAAAATAGTTATATCTTTTTTTTTTTTCTCCTCATTGTCCTGTAAAATGAGAATGAAACCATTGAACAGCATTTGGGGTATTAAATAACTACAGTCCATAGTTTATTCAGATTTCCTTAGTTTTTACCCGACGTCCTTTTCCCGTTTCACGGCCCCATCCAGAACACTGTGTTACATTTAGCTGCCATCTCTCCTGAGACTCCTCTAGAACATGACAGTTTTTCAGACTTGATATGACCTTGACAGTTCTGAGGAGTCTGTTAGGATTAGAAAAACCCCAGCTGAAGGATATTCAACAAAAGAACTGATCAGTACTCCTCAAAATTGGTTAAGTTGCCATTTTCGTCACATCATACGTATCAGAGACATGCTATCAACATGACTTATCCCTGTTGATGTTGATCATCTGTCTGACGTGACATTTGTGCCCTTTCTCCACTCAGTTACTCTTGGGGTACACACCCCCACCCGCCCACCTTCCACATTACACTCTTTGGAAAGAACCACACCTGAGGAGTGGGGAGCTGCGTTCCCCCTCCTTGAGGTCAGTGTATCTTCATGAATTCTTCTGCACAGCTTTGTGTAGTCCCGTCCATTTATTTATTGACTCTCTCATTTCTTTGTTGTTGTTCAGTCACTAAGTCGTGTCTGACTCTTTTCGACCCCACAGTCGCAGGACGCCAGGCTTCCCTGTCCTTTACTCTCTCCCAGAGTTTGCTCAGACTCATGTCCATTGAGTAGGTGATGCTATCCAGCCATCTCATTTCTTACATCAGTATAAACTAATGAGTATTTTTATTCTTTAGGTTATAATCCAGTACTGTGGATTTTATTCTTTAGGTTATAATCCAATACTAGTTATCTTGTTTCTTAAATTGTTCCAGTTTTGGCCATGGGGAATATTAGGATTGTTGATTCCTGTTTCGCTTTGATATGCCATCATCATTGTGTTTTTCTGTTTTGTTTTGCTTTTTTTTTTTTTAAAGCATTCCTTTCATATTAATCTTGAATATTCCTTGCCCTAGTTCTAGAATTTGCTGTTTCTCCAAAGAACCCTGGTTCCTTTTACTACAAAACAGTGTTAGAAACCAAGGTCTGGGCACTAGGGCTTACAGAAGTTTCCTGCTCAACTAATACTAGTTTCCTCCCTTCCTGCCGGGGAAGTTTGGCGTGTCCAGTAGTGAGCGCCCTTGTGGCAGTGGGTCCTGGCTGGTGAGCCTCACTCACTGGACAGCATCAGCCCAGCTGGAAAAGTCAGCAGGATCTTATTCAGCTCAATCCAGGTCACAGTCTTTGTGGGGGCGAAGTGCTATGAGAACCATCCCTGCCCTCGTGGAACCCAACCCTCTAGAATCCAAGAGGAGTAATATAAAAATGCTGTAGAAAATCAGAACAGAGAAAAGCTAGTGCAATCAAAGAGCATTTGAAGAAAGCTTCTTATACACTATTAAGCTTGAGCTAGTTTCATTCCAGATGGGGAGATGGAAGAAAAGATATGAAAATGTGGACAGATATCTTAAAAAAAATTATTTTTGTTCATCTTTTTTCCCATGCTGTGTAGCATGTAGGGGTCCTAGTTCCCCAACCAGGGATCAAACTCATGTCCTCTATATTGGAAGGCAGAGTCCCAACCACTGAACCAGGGAAATCCCAACAGATATCTTTTAGTAATTAAAGAGTCTCTTGATGAAAGTGAAAGAGGAGAGTGAAAAAGCTGGCTTGAAACTCAACATTAAAAAAAAACAAAAAACTAAGATCATGGCATCTAATTCCATCACATCATGGCAAATAGGAGAGGAAAAAGTGGAAGCAGTGACAGATTTTATTTTCTTGGGCTCTGAAATCACTGTGGATGGTGACTGAAGCTGTGAAATTAGAAGATACTTGCTCCTTGGAAGGAAAGCTGTGACAAACCTAGACAATATATTAAAAAGCAGAGACATCACTTTTCCTACAAAGGTCCGTATGGTCAAAGCTATGGTTTTTCTAGTAGTCCTGTACAGATGTGAGAGTTAGACCATAAAGAAGGCTGAGCACTGAAAAATAATGGTTTTGAATTATGGTGCTGGAAAAGACTCAAGTGTCCGTTGGACTGAAAGGTGATCAAACCAATTAATCCTAAAGGGAATGAACCCTGAATATTCATCAGAAGGACTGATGCTGAAGCTTCAGCTCCAATACTTTGGCCACCTGACGCCAAGAACCAACTCACTGGAAAAGACCCTGATGCTGGAAAAGATTGAGGGCAAGAGGAGAAGGGGACAACAGAGGATGAGATGGTTGGATGGCATCACCGACTCAATGGACATGAGTCTGAGCAGAGTTTGGGAGATAGCAGAAGACAGAGAAGCCTGGTGTGCTGCAGTCCATGGGGTGGTAGAGTCGGACACGGCTTAGTGACTCAACAACCAGAACAAAGATAAGAAGAGGCCTGAAATTAAGAAAGGACTTTCGCTTTGGGGGTTTATTTCAGATATGAAACAGGGCTACTTGATTTTGGTGAGATAAGGGAAATGGGCTTCAGCCAGTGGTGTGTTGGAGCCAGCTTGCACTGGCTTTCACAAGTTAGTTGTTAAATTTTTAGGAATTTTGAGAACAAGTTGGCATCGGGTTGCTAGCCGGAAGTCAGTCATGGTGGGAGGGTTTATAGAAATCTGCAAACGCTACAAACCAGGGCTTCTTTCTCCCTTTCAGCTGGTTATTCAACATTACCCTGTTTACCAATGGCTTTTGCTATCTAAAAATCTTGTCTATACCCCTGCTCTGAGTTTATTTTTTTCCTCCAGCAGTTGTTTTCTCCCCATATACACATTTCCCTTCAGTGCTTTGAATTCTCTGACAAGAACTGGCAAAAAAAAAAAAAAAAGGTTACAACAGAGATGAGTGCTCTTGAAGAAAAATTGAATTTCCCATCATGTTGGCTAAAACTCTGAAAGTTAGAAAATCCTGTAGTTAGTGGGGATATTTGAGACCCTCTGATAGCCATTCTGGATAACTGAGTTGGAAGAGAACCCAGTCTTCCTCCTTGTTTTGGGTGGGAGAAGATCGATCCTGACTAGTAGGTAGTTGTCCGTGTCATATATAAGCAGTGTGGCTGTAGGATTTTTCTCCTTCCTTATAGTTGGAAGAATCTTCCTGTTTCTTCTCAAGAATCTGGGAAGAGGTATCATGTTCCTTCAGTTGCGAAACCATGACTCAGCATCACCCTGCTGGTAGTAGGTCATGTGGCCCTCTGTTAGCCTGACTTTGCAAGAATGTAAGCAAACCCGAGTAATCCCTGGAAGAGTGCTATGCGAATGTGGACAGTTCTCATAAGGTCACCTCTTGGGCATGGTTCTATGGCGTTGAGCACTGTTCAGAATTAGAGGACCTTACATTTCAAGAGCATCAACTAAAAGCAGTCAGATGCATGTGACCAAGGAGAGCAGGGTTAGGGAGGGAAAGACTTTTCTTATTGTAGGTGGAGATTCTGAGTTATCACCTTCATCCTCAGGGAGTCCAGTTCAGTTCAGTTCAGTTGCTCAGTTGCGTCCGACTTTTTGTGACCCCATGAACCGCAGCACACCAGGCCTCCTTGTCCATCACCACCTCCCACAGTCTACCCAAACCCGTGTCCATCGAGTCGGTGATGCCATCCAACTATCTCATTCTCTGTCATACCCTTCTCCTCCTGCCCTCAATCTTTCCCAGCATCAGGGTCTTTTCCAGTGAGTCAGCTCTTTGAATTAGGTGGACAAAGTATTGGAATTTCAGCTTCAGCATCAGTCCTTCCAGTGAACACCCAGGACTGATCTTTAGAATGGACTGATTGGATCTCCTTGCAGTCCAAGGGACTCTCAAGGGTCTTCTCCAACACCACAGTTCAAAAG
Source organism: Oryx dammah (assembly GCF_014754425.2). Classification (NCBI taxonomy): domain Eukaryota; kingdom Metazoa; phylum Chordata; class Mammalia; order Artiodactyla; family Bovidae; genus Oryx; species Oryx dammah. Next base: position 11,458,595 of record NW_024070195.1, on the reverse strand, counting down.
CATCAATTCGTGCTCAGCTTTCTTCACAGTCCAACTCTCACATCCATACATGACCACTGGAAAAACCGTAGCCTTGATTAGACAGACCTTTGTTGGCAAAGTCATGTCGGTGGTTTTTAATATGCTGTCTAGGTTGGTCATAACTTTCCTTCCAAGGAGTAAGTGTCTTTTAATTTCACGGCTGCAGTCACCGTCTGCTGTGATTTTGGAGCCCAAAAAAATAAAGTCTGACACTGTTTCCCCATCTATTTCCCATGAAGTGATGGGACCAGATGCTATGATCTTCGTTTTCTGAATGTTGAGCTTTAAGCCAACTTTTTCACTCTCCTCTTTCACTTTCATCAACAGGCTTTTTAGTTCCTCTTCACTTTCTGTCATAAAGGTGGTGTCATCTGCATATCTGAGGTTATTGATATTTCTCCCGGCAATCTTAATTCCAGCTTGTGTTTCTTCCAGCCCAGCGTTTCTCATGATGTACTCTGCATAGAAGTTAAATAAGCAGGGTGACAATATACAGCCTTGACGTACTCCTTTCCCTGTTTGGAACCAGTCTGTTGTTCCATGTCTAGTTCTAACTGTTGCTTCCTGACCTGCATACAGATTTCGCAAGAGGCAGGTCAGGTGGTCTGGTATTCCCATCTCTTTCAGAAGTTTCCACAGTTTCTTGTGATCCACACAGTCAAAGGCTTTGGCATAGTCAATAAAGCAGAAATAGATGTTTTTCTGGAACTCTCTTGCTTTTCCCATGATCCAGCAGATGTTGGCAATTTGATCTCTGGTTCCTCTGCCTTTTCTAAAACCAGCTTGAACATCAGGAAGTTCATGGTTCACGTATTGCTGAAGCCTGGCTTGGAGAATTTTGAGCATTACTTTACTAGCGTGTGAGATGAGCGCAATTGTGTGGTAGTTTGAGCATTCTTTGGCATTACCTTTCTTTGGGATTGGAATGAAAATGGACCTTCTCCAGTGCTGTGGCCACTGCTGAGTTTTCCAAATTTGCTGGCATATTGAGTGCAGCACTTTCACAGCATCATCTTTCAGGATTTGAAATAGCGCCACTGGAATTCCATCACTTCCACTAGCTTTGTTCGTAGTGATGCTTTCTAAAGCCCACTTGACTTCACATTCCAGGATGTCTGGTTCTAGGTGAGTGATCACACCATCGTGATTATCTGGGTTGTGAAGATCTTTTTTTGTACAGTTCTTCTGTGTATTCTTGCCACCTCTTCTTAATATCTTCTGCTTCTGTTAGGTCCATACTATTTCTGTCCTTTATTGAGCCCATCTTTGCATGAAATGTTCCCTTGGTATCTCTAATTTTCTAATTTTGAGAGTACTGTAGTGGGTTGCTATTTCCTTTTCCAGCAGATCTTCCCGACCCAGGGTTTGAACCCAGGTCTCCCACATTGCAGGCAGACACTTTACCATCTGAGCCACCTGGGAACAGCGACTGTCAAATTTTCAAACTCAGTTGCAATTCCTCAGCTGCTTCCTGTAAACCAATCCTCTCAAGCATGACAGACTTGGACCTCCTTGGGATAACCTGGTCCAAACAGATCACCTGAAAAATGTGATTTTTTAAAAAATCTTTTTTAAAAACTTGTGGTTAAGTATGCATAAAATGAAATTTATTGTTTTTAAGTGTACAATTCACCAACATAAAGGACATTCACAGTGTTGTGCAGCTATCATCATCCATTCATCTGAAGAATGCTTTCTGTCTTCCCAGACTGAAACTCTGTACTCATGAAGCAGACCCTCTATTACCCCTCCTTCCAGCCCCTGACAACCATTCTACTTTCTGTCTATGAGTTGGATGGCTCTCAGTACCTCATATAAGTGGAATCATATCGTGTATGTCCCTTTGTGACTTATTTCATGTAGCATAATGTCCTCGAGATTCCTCCATGTTGTAAGACGTGTTAGAATTTCCTCCTTGTAAAAGGCTGTATAATATTCCACTGTGTGTTTGATGACTGCCATTTGCTCATTCACACTTGAGAGCATCCACCTTTTGCTTTTAAAGAATAAGACTGCTATGAACATGCATGTACAGATGTATGTTCAAGTCCTTCCTTTCATTTCTGTTGGGTGTATACTCAGAAGTGGGATTCCTGGATCATACGGTAATTCTGTGTTTAATTTTTTTAAGGGACTATCATACTGTTTTCCACAGTAGCTGTATCTGTACCATTTTACATTCCCATCAGTAATGCATAAGCGTTGCAGTTGCTCCACATTCTGGCCAATATATGGTATTTCTCTGGTTTTGTTTGTTGTTTTTGATAATAGCCACCATCCTCAGAAGTGCAAAGTGGTATCTCAGTATGGTTTTGATTTGCCTTTTCCTAATGGTTAGCGATGCTAAGCATTATTTCGTGTGCTTATTGGCCATTTGTGTATTTTCTTTGGAGAAATGTCAGTTCAGGTCCTTTGCCCATTTTTAATCAGGTGGTTTGTTTTTTGCCCTGGCACAGATGTCTCCCTGATTGCCTAGAAAGGTCACTGCTTCTCAAGGCTATTGGGCACTTACCCAGGGTTCTCTGGGGTAGCCTCTTCCCTTTACGTGTATGTCATGCAGAGATAAATGTAGAGATTTGCCCCTCTGGAAGATTCCACCTGACATTGAAAGATTTGTCCTTCCCACTTATTGTAAAGGAAGTTCAGTGGTAAGTGCTGCAGAAATAAGCCAGTTACTGCTTTTGGATAGTGTGTGATATTGTCATCTGACTTTTTACTAAGTAAAAATAAAATCTCTTTTGGGGAAAAGGAGGAAACAGAGATTCTGTTTTTCAAGTTCCTAGTATGATGATATTCTAGACCAGGGGTTGACAGACTCTGGCCCATGGGCCATATCCCGCCTCCTCTTGCTTTTACAAATAAAGTTTTATTGGCACACAGCCATGCCCGTTTGTATAGTATTGTCTATGGCAGCCTTTGTGGTATACAGTGGCAGACCTGAGTGGTTGTGACAGATTGTCACACCCACAAAACCTAAGATATTTGCTATCTGGCTCTTTTTACTGAAAAAGTTTGCCAGCCCTTGACTATTCTAGACATTTAAGAAGTACCGTTAAATAATCAATACAATTTAGTGGTGTTGAGAGCTGACCATTCACGCTATACTCGAGTAGTTTGAAAGCTGTAAAGCTCATGTAGATGTAAGAGAAAATGACTTTTGAGAATTTGCTGAACTCCAACTTTGTGTCCAGATGTGTTCTTTAATTAAGCCTTTTTTGTTTGATTGGGGCCTTAACTTTTGCATCTGGCACCACCAGGACTCCTACCCAGTGTGACTGAAATGTTTCTAACACAGGCAGCATTTTTTAAAGTTACAGTATCTAGGGGACTTCGCTGGTGGTCCAGTGGTTTAAGACTCCAACGCTTCCAGTGCAAGGGGAGCAGGTTCAGTCCCTGGTCAGGGAACTAAGATCCCACATGCCATAGCCAAAAAAAAAAAAAGTCACAGTATTTGATGCTTGCCTTTGCCCTGTGAAAGTCCCTATTTATACTAAACTGAAGTAGCTCTGATCTTTACGTATAGTAAGAGGAGTTATACTGCAGGGACATGCTGTGAAATGTACAGCACAGAAAGCTTGTGGCTTTTTACTCTAAAAATAGCATCCTGCTTCTTTTACCACTCCCTCCAAGCCAGAGATACAGCCTTGCTAAGGTAGTAATGGTCAATTTTGGAATTTTGAGATACCGTTGGTTTGCTGATTTTGTTTTGCTCTCTGTTCAACCCTTTAGCCATTCATGCAGTGAACTTATGCTAATTACTAACAGAATTGTTAAGGTGTATGGGAACGGACTTTGAGGAACTTATATAGTATGTTTTGGCAACTCAAGGATATTAAATATTCAATTTAAAAGGCTTTTATTTTAAGCATTGTAGTGTGTACATCTCAATCCCAAACTCCTAAACTATATCCCTCCTTTGCTGGATAACCAATAAGGACCTACTGTATAGCACAGGGAACTCTGCTCAATGACAACCTAAAGGGGAAAAGAATTTGAAAAAGAATAGATACATGTATATGTATAGCTGAATCACTCTGCTGTGCAGTTGAAACTAACAGAACATTATTAATAAACTCTACTCCAATATGAAAGTTTAAAAAAAGATTATTTATAATATCCTTTGAGATCATTGGAAATTCTAGACCTGCGCACACACAACATACACTCATAATCACCCACAAACACAGGCTCCCAGGAAATCATAAAGCTAGGAGTAACGTCTACCTGAAAATGCTTCATCACACTGAATGGCAGGTAACCATTCAGTACAATCCAAATAGGATCTCTATAATGGATGAATCCGGTGAGATGTCACATTTTGCTGTAGATATAATATTTATCTAAAGGTGAAATAGAGGCTTTGTCCCATTTTGTGAGGCTTACTGCCCCAACTAATAGTGAAAGTGTTAGTTTTCATTTGTTGTTGTTTAGGTGCTAAACATCTGACTCTTGCGGCCCCATGGACTGTAGCCCGCCAGGCTCCTCTGTCCATGGGATTTCCCAGGCAAGAATACTAGAGCGGGTTGCCATTTCCTTCTCCAGGGGATCTTCCCGACCCAGAGATTGAACCCAGGTGTCTTATGTCTCCTGCATTGGCAGGCAGGGTTCTTTACCACTGAGTCACCAAAAGCCCGTTGGTTTAGTGCTGATCTATTGAAAGCTTTATAGCCTTTTTTCTTTACTTTTTGAGAAGAAAAGTTGACTTCTTTCCCCCCGCCCCATAATCTAATAATCAGTATTTCTCTTCCAGATGTGGTTCCTAACCTATAGTGATTTTAATTACTCTCCTTGGAAACTGCTCCCCAAATACTCTCTCCTCCAGAGCTTAAAGGCTTTAATGTTGAGCACAGTTTGGTGAGAATCCCCTTGCAAATGATTTTCTTCAGTTGGTATGAGGGCAGTCTTTCCTTATTTTTGTATCTGTGTGTTTTTTCCCCCTAGGAACAGATTTTCATGGTATATATTTCCCCAAATCTTTTCAATTTGTACCATCATCTTTTCAATTTGTAGACACATTTTGGAATTCAGATCTTGCCCTTAGAACAACTGGGGGATCATTCATCTGCTCAGTAAGTGTGCCTTCTTATTTATGGCCCAATGAGACTTCATTCATTTCTGCATATTTTGGTTGTCTGCTGTTGATGCCAGACACTGGACTCGATGTTGGGAATACAGAAATAAATGATGTCAATTCCTTGCTCTCAGGGCTGGGCCGCAGTTGAGCGGGGGAAATGCAAACTCACCAAAATTTACAATGGAATTTGATTGTGGAGATGTGTACCACATGCATTATTAAGTCTGGGGAATTTGTAAGCTTACTTAAGTCTTTCAATTGAGTTAGACTGTGGATAAGTGTATCAGATGAGAAACACATAAATGGTATTTATTTACTCTGAGGTAGTAAATGGAAAAGTTGAACGAAATAAAATGCATCTATTATGACCACCGGGATCCAGCAAGGCCACTGCCTTTGTGCCACTATTCTGCCTGCACTTTCTTTGTATGTGGGTCATTAACATTGTGTTTAGGTCCGATGAGAGTCTGTTCCATCTTCTCTGATAGCTGAAGCAAAATGCCGATGAAGATCATTTGAGATCATCTCTGTGCTGTTGATTGCATGCTTGTGGCTCATAATCAGAATGATGCAAAGTAATTGTTCGAGCCACTTGCCGCGGCTCCGTTTTGCGTCATTGCAACTCTCAGCAGGTTGGTCCTGCTCCTCTGCCTGAAGCATGTTTGCCCAGCGCCTGTTGGATGGCGCGAGTCACCCTTCAGTGTTGTGGGTGACATTGGTTCTAGCATCCTCACTTGCCTCCCCACCTCTATTTTGTAACCTGAAAAAAGAAATGTCTGCTTACTTAGTGGGAGCAAGTGCTGGCTTTTGTGTTCACCAGAATGCTACGTACCAGGGCTTCCATGCAGAAATCCACATGCTTGTTGCCATAGTGCTCCTCTCTTTTTCTCTTTGGCCAGAAAAGCCAGGCAGACCTGGCTTTGAATTCTTGCTCTGTCACCTACTGGTTATGTAACCTTGGATAGGCCACTTGTCTTGAACCTTGTTTTCCTTATCTGCACACTGGGTCTAAGAGAACCTGTTTTACAGAGATTTTGTGAGGATTAAAGATAGTAGATAAGACTTGTTGGCATAAGTGTTGTTCAGTCACGAGGTTGTGTCCCATTCTTTTGCAACCTCGTGGACTGTAGCCTGCCAGGCTTCCCTGTCCATGGGATTGCCCAGGCAAGAACACTGGAGTGGTTCATTCCCTTTTCTTTCTTCAGGGGATCTTCCCGACCCAGGAATTGAACCTGTGTCTCCTGCATTGAAGGCATATTCTTTACTTCTGAGCCACTAGGGAAGCCCTTGTTGGCATAATTAGCCAGTAAATGGGAATAGTTAATATTAAGGAATCCAGTGCTTACTCAGGATGACATTATACAATGGCAACACAGAATTTTCCTAAATCAGTAGTCCAAAAATATGTTGTAAGTGTGGAATAGAGAGTATCAGCCCAGTTTTCCTAGCTACATCATGTTTACCAGAGACACACAATTGGATGGGGGTATCTTAGAATCTAAACCCTCATTTTCCACGGCTGGGTCTGCTCTACAGAATGTACTCTGGGCCAGACCACCTACACCATCAAAGGATGTACTCCAGGCCAGCCCACCTACACCATCAAAGGATGCAAAGGTCCCTTTGAAAGCACATTTAAGGACGTGTGTCATTTAGGTTCCACTGCATAAAAGAGACATTATACTGGATACTGCACAACACAGCCTGACCATCTGGTTTCCTCTCATGCAGAAAGCAGGGACCGCGACAGAGTGAAGCAAAGCAGAAACTCTGTCCCTTGAAGAAGTTCGTGGTTAGATCTAGGAACTTCTCACAAGCTCCTGAACTGTACCATCAAAAGAGATCTGTTAAACGTAGCTCACTCCATATTCCTCCATACAGTAAAGTCCCTAGAGGGAGTTGTGGAAGAGATGCTTTCTCTGCTTCTATCCAGAGCTAAAATTTAAGATCTAAGTTCTTATCTCCAGGTGTTGATGCTGTTACTACTCATGGACAACATAGAACAGTAGAAATCTCTTCTAAGAACATGCCCCCCCCACCACTAATTATTGCTTCCCCTAAAAGTCACATAAGCTGGACAAAGCATGAACTTTTCTTAGAACGTAGCGTGTGAAGTGTTTATCACCTGTGCATTTCTTGCGGGTTTCACAAGTCGAACTCTTGTGTTTCTCCACGTTTGGTCTCAGATACCAGAATTTTTCAGCTGGTATCTGATTTGGCATTTCTCTGCGGCCACAGTGTGTCCTGTCTTTCTTTCGCTGTGCTCTCTGGCGATTCCCCACCTCCTGCCTGCTTGTAGGAGCAGAGTTGGCAATGCATTAAAGGGTTCCATTCATAACTGGAGGAAGAGTTCACTCTACACTCTGCTGATCGTGGGGCTACCTTCACCTTCCCAGTTACAAGCTTCTCAGTCGAGGACAAGCATGTGTCGCGCAACTCAGTTAAGCTGTATCACATATGTTTTTACCAAACCAACCATTCTCTTTGAGAAGGAAATTAGATTAGAAATATCGAGACCGCACAAACATTCCCATTCTTGATATCTTTTAAATATGGTAAATTCTGATTTTTTAAAAAAAAGTTTTCTAGTTCGTATAATGTGATTATCATTTGTAGGTTCACACAGGAGTCTACAATTTCCAGTTTACTTCTCTCTGTACCATGAAGTCACTCCACCACAACTGGGCCTCAAACAGGGACACCTCTTGAACTTCAGGGTTAATGATTTTCACGCTTGAAAGAGGCACCTATATCCACTGGTAATCCTAGTCTTTAAAATTTTGTCCCCTTTCAATATATTGGAAACTCACTGAATACTGTGATTTGTGATATTATTCCCTGCAGTATATGCATCAGCTACACCCACTCACACCAGAACGATTTTTTGTTGTTAAGGCTTCTGATATTTATACACGCTGCCTTTCTCAATCTTGATGAAGATATAGAAGCAAAACAGTCACATGCTACCACAAGTGTAGTCGTTTCTCATCCATGTGGGATACTGATAAATCCTGTAAATTCAACAAATATGGATTTAGTGGTTCGTTTTTTTCATCGCAATACTCTTGTAGTCCTTACGCAATTATGATGGGGATGGATTTGTTGATGTTAAAAGAGGTTTGCAATAGAACAAGTAAAATATTAGACAAGAACAATATGAATGGTATCATAGAATGTTATAAATACATTATATGTATGTCTATAATTTTATTTATATAAGTATGTGTATGTTATATTCTGTATATTTGAGCATAGCTGAGAGCTTGCCGCTGTAGAAGTGAAAATGTTCAAAGTGTTATTAGTGGAACTTTTGCTGCTTTGTATTATCTGGGTTTTTTTCCTTCCTTATCTGTATTACCTAATTGTTCACGTGGGCGTGTGCCTAGTCGCTTTGGTTGTGTCCGACTTTTGTGACCCCATGGACCGTAACCCGCCAGGCTCCTCTGTCCATGGGATTCTCCAGGCAACAATACTGTAGTGGGTTGTCATTTCCCTCTCCAGGGAACTTCCCCACCCAGGGATCAAACGTGAGTCTCTTAAGTCTCCTGCATTGGCAGGTAGGTTCTTTACCACTGAGCCATCTGACAAGCCCTAATTGTTCACAGTAAATGGTTTTACTTTGTTTTCATTTTTCTCATCTCATTTTTGAGGGGGTGGAGAAAGAGAGAACACAATACAGATACCCACAGTTTTCTCTGCCGTGTCTTGTCATCACAGATCTGTAAACGTGTTCTGCTGCCCGGCATTAGGGGATTTTCTTTTTACTAAGTCTCTTCTGCGTGCCAAGGACTGCACTGAGAACCTGAGACATGATGTGAAGTTGGTAGTATGACCGCCAGCAATGCAAATAAGGAGAGGGTTCCGAGAGTTGATGTCCCCGGCATCACACAGGTGGCGGGTGACGCATCTGAGACTCAGATTCAGGTTTGACTCTGAAATCAGTGTGTGGGCTCCTGGTGAATCTCACTCTAGACCTCCTGTCTGCCTTGAGGAGGAAAAGGTTAATGTATGCGAGTGAATTATAAAGCGTTGCTTTCGAAAGAAGGCGCTCAGAGACTTCACCAGTGGGGCCAGGACCGCCTCTCGGGGATTGCCGTGTTTCCCTGCAGTGCTTTCAGTCAGCCTGTGAACTTCTCAAGAGGCAGGGTTATGTGCTCTCAGTACCCCTCTCCTCTCCCCGCACAGGCTGGTGGTCGGGGAGGGGGGGTTTCTCCCTGGGGCTGTGAAGGCAGCCTAGAAGATTCTGAGGCACCGAGTCTGGGAATCTGTGGCCAGTGGACACCTCCCCGGGAGGAGACTGTCCATCCAGCCCTCGAGGTCGCAGTGCTCCTTGCCTTTTAGGGAAAAGGAAGGAAAAGCAGTGGCTGGAGACTGGATCCCTGGTACTCTGGGATCGTGTGAAAATTACCAGTCGGGGGAGCTAGGCTCGCCTTGCCTCCTCCCCTCCTGAACCTGCAAAGCCGTCTTGAAAACAGCCTGTGGAAATTTTTAAAAACTTGGATCTTGTGCTGAGTTCCTTGGGTGATGCAGATTAAACGGTCTGTGGCTGTCACCGCCTTATCTGCCTTTGTCTTCCAGGCTTCCTCTTCCAACACTCACATCATCTCGGTTCTTTCCCACACTTTATCTCAGACACCGTGGCTTCCTCACGGGATTACTCAGTCCGCCTGATATGTGGGCGCCTCTCTGCCAAGTCCCCCTTCCCGTAGGAGCTTAATTATGGATCCCTTTGGGGTCATGGACTTCAGTGGCGGCGGGGGGGAGGGATGGATCGAGTTGTGGGTGCCCCATTTTGGGAGAAGGCAAAGTGACGTGATGGGATGCTCTGGTTACTGTGAAGACATCTTCCGTTAACCCCATTGTGGAGGTGAGACGTGGCGTTTTTAAAGGTCTACCTAAAAATGATTTCCCTGTCACCACTATATATGTGGACTATATATTGTATGGTCCGGCCGATCAAGATGGCTGTTCCCTTGATCTCTACATCGCCTGCCCGACCAGGCTCAGCTTCACTCACATGACTATCCAATCCCTTAATTACAGGCCTTAATCAGTAACTGCCTACGTACTTGCTCTGCCCTAACCTCTGGGTTTCCCTGGTAACTGGGGGAGTCCACCTGCCCTCTATTCCCCCTATAAATTGTAGCCTCCTCTCCCAATTAGTGAGAAGTGCGGACATATCCGTGTCTTGCTCATCGTCTGTCACACACGGGAAGCTGTCTCTCCAAGGCCTCGGTGGAGGACCCCCTTGTCCAGTAAACCAGATGTCTCTGTTGCTGTCTCTGGGCTCTTCCTCCCATCTTGAGCCTGGGCAACTACAAGGCTTGAAGACCCGCGGGATGCGGCCCCACGACACTCCTTTTTCAGAGGGTCACTCCTCCGGAGATAAAGAAATCATGCACATGAGTATTTTCTCCATATTAATTGTTCAGAGCGCCGTCTTTAAAATTCTCATACTCAGCCAAGCGGTGGGAGGTCCACGGTCTTCAGACATTAGCTGTGTGCCTAGTAAGTAATCAGGGGCCCGGTGCTAGAGGGTCTCATCTCCTTGGCCCGTGTCCCCAAGCCAATTTATAGGATGGGTTTAATGTTTTATTTTTAATCTCTTTTTCTCTTCCAGTTTTCCAAAGAAATTAGTCCATTTTCTGGGTGGAGAGAGACCAGACTGCTGTTTTCACAGGGTGAGTGATCCTTTGACACCTTCACGGGTGTTTTACTCGCCTCACTTAGTACGCACTTATAATCCGTAGGCCTTCTCCCACCTGGAACTGAGATACTCTTCCTACTCATTGCGTCTCCTCTTCCCTTCAGAGGGGAGGGTTCCCCCGGGTGTTTTTCTGCCATTTGTTTTGGCTGTTCATGGGTTTTGTCTCCTCTAAGTTGGTCTTCTTCGTTGCTGTTACCTTGTTCATCTCGCAGAAGGGATGAGAGAGGAAATTTCTTTTTTTTTTTTCCTCCAGTGGCTGATGCACAGAACCACAGCCGTGGGCAAGGAGAACCCATGCATTTTGTTCATGTGACATACTGTCTTAACACCACGAGAGAGAATAATAGGATGTGAGCACTAGATGGGACGTTAGAGCCTGTCTGGCAAAGCCCCTGTGTACAAACGGGACAGCTGAGGTCCCGAGGGCTTCGTTCCCCCGCCACCCTCTTCTGAGCCTAGATTATGAGGGAGGCATTGGACTCTCAGCTGTGTGCAGTCATGGCCCCTCAACCCCACACACAGCTGTCTTTTGAGTCCCAGTGACCCCTGAGGATACAGTTAACAGGTGGTTCAACCTGATGTCATCCCGATGGTAAAGAAGCCACTGTCAGTGCAGGAGAGGCTAGAGACCCAGGTTTGATCCCTGGGTTGGGAAGTTCCCTGGAGGAGGAAATGGCGACCCACCCCAGTATTCTTGCCTGGGAAATCCCATGGACAAAGGAACATGGCAGGCTCCATCCATGGGGTCACAGAGGCAGGCACGACTGAAGGCACCCTCACCACACCATACCTCCATCTTTCAAGACAAGTGGCAGGAGGAGCACTCACCCCTATTTAACTTTCTCATACTTGACTACTACCTAGAGTAGCTGATGGCGTGGAGGTACCCAGAACCATTTTTGTTTGGGACCTCATCGGAAAAGGCCTATTGTTTCTTTCCTTTGCGCCTTTCCCAAACCACCGCATTTGCAACACCCCGTCACGTGCTGGGACTCCGTGGTCCACCTGCTTCGCTGCTAGACTCTGAGGCGCACCTGCAGGTGTGTTCGGGCCAGCTGCAGAGCGGCATGCCCCCACCCAGGACTGCCTGCACCTGCAGAGCGGGGCTGAACAGGGTTCTTGCCGTGCTGTGCAAATTTGGCGTGCAGTCATAGACTCTCAGAGGAGCATTCCTTCTCTTTAAAAAAAAAAAAAAGGTATGCTTTTTACGTGAGAGTACAGTTGGGGGTTACCGTGGAGACTGTACAAATGTGGGCTCCCAGAAGGTGGACCGACCTGTGGTTCTTTCAAATCACCTGTGCCACACCTGGCTCTGGATCACCTTCATTTAGGTTGCCAATCTAAGTGCACTTATTTCCAAAACGTCTCATCACCTCTAGAGCTTGGTCCAAATCTAGTATTGAGAGCCCGTGTCCCTCATTGTATCCCACTTCTCAACTTAATCACTTTATCTTGACAAGCAGAGGGCTTCTCTTCAGCCCTGCTGGGAGTTCTTGTAAAGGAACTTGATTTTTCTGCTCTCAGGGTACAGAGATAGTCTGCGTTCTACCAGCATCCTGTATAGAATTTAGAACGTGGATTGCTGATTCACTAAGGAACTGCCTATCTCGCCTTCCTGTTACTCTAGAATTGATGTCTCTTGTTCCCACATATTCCCTGTGCATGAACTGTGCATCATTAGAAGTGTGAGGGTGTCCATTCCCTCATCTTATCCAGGAAAAGCTCAGAAGGTTTATCCCCCAGAGCACACCACTATAACGTGGAACACCGAGGCCTGCTGCTCCCTGGGGAAACTGGAGGGTCTCGGTGGAACCAAGAGATTGATCACGACTAAAGCAGGAGACGGTGAAGGGCCTTGGGAAAAGGCGGAAAGTGCTGAATTCCTTGCCTATTTTGTGCTGTTCTTTAAGTTAAAAAAGTGGTAGAGATGGGTATGACCTAAGAAATGGTGAAGCAGTAAGATAAGGACCACCTGAACCCACACTGAGCTGCTTACGGCAACTTCGGTTTGCTGCTGGGTTGAAGCAATTTGAAGTCCACAGTCAGGAGGCATCAAATCGTTGTCCCCAAAAACTGCATGTTGTTTGCTTTTACTGGTTGTGAGGAACCAAAAATATACTGAAGCTGTGAGTTTCTTAAAAAGCAACTCAGAGGCTGATCCCCACGCCTTGTGTTGGTACCACACAGTTTCACGTGCTGTGCAAGTGTTAAGCTTGTGAAACGGGTCCACTGGGCTCCAGCTCATGGTATTCGGTGGGGTTGGGAAACAGCAGCAGCATTGTTCCAGGGTCCAAGCTCCAACAGCGCCCGGCCTCCATGGTATCCCTTTAAGGGAAATACTCCTTCCAGTGCTGCGATTTTATTTGCCAGAGGCCAAGTAGCAGTGGCATGTATTGGTTCCATAGCAACATGTCTGTGCAGCCAGAAAAAATATCATGGCCGTGGCAGCCCGTGTGTCCTGAGCAGGATGAACGCAGCCCTGTGCCTCCCGCCTTTTTTTCCATGTTATCCCGGCCCGCCTTTCCTCTCCTGTAGAGAGTGTGGACTGGGTCATTGTTATCCTATCCGTCTCTGCTATCAACACTTGCCTCCTGTCCCCACCGAGCTGGGGGCTCAATGAGGGGAAGGCTGTGTCTGTAGTAAAATTCTGCGGGTCCCTGAGTGTGCTGGCAGAGAACTGCCCAGCTCGAGTCGGTGAGAGCCTGTTCTTCTAATCAGCCCTCTGGCCAGGAGGCCCTGGCAGAGGGGCATGGTGGGCAGAGTGCTTCCTGTACATGGCACTCAGCTGCTCCTGGCTGAAAGTGGACAGGGAAACAGGCCACATTTAACGTGGTCCACAGGGGGTTGAGGAGACCCCTCTCAGAGCAGTGCAAGGGCAGGCCCTGTAGGGCTGCACCCAGTGATCTGTTGCACATGGTGTATCTTCTAGGGGCTTCCACCAGAGGTGCAGTTTCTAAGTGCAGTCTCCAGTGTGTGTGGTGGGGTGGGTGGAGTTTTCACATTTCTTTGATGTTTTCTCATCTCTCAAATCCTCCATGGGGACTTCCCTGACTGTCCAGTGGTTAAGACTCTGTACTTAAAATACAGGGGGTGTGGGTTTAATCCCTGATTGGGGAACTAGGATCCCACATACCATGTGTGTGCCCCCCCAAAAAAAAATTCTCCGTGAAACCATTGTGATCACTCTGGGTAGTAGCAGATGCTTCCCCCCACCAAACTCCTGACTCATTTGAAAAATCTTTACCATCTATTTGACATTTGATTTGTATTTGCTTTTTTGATACATAACATTTTGGGGGCCTGAGCAGTCTTTTTAGGTAAAGAACCTAGGAGTCATCCTTCTCACTCTTCATCTTGTTAAAAATTATTTCTCTAATGCTCAGAACTGAGTCTTGTAGATAGTAACTATATCATTAATAATTTCTCCACGATAATGTTTTGGTCTCATCCAGCCTCATAAGGAAGCAATGAGGCAAGTGTGTAAATACTAAACGTTTTTCAATTTTTAAAAGAGAAAAGATAAATTCAAAAATTTCGTTTACTGGTGAGGTTTTAAAAAAAACATGTAGATAGGAAATCATAAGGTAAGACTATCTAAAGATTTCACGTTTCCTCTTCTTCCTCTTTGTGGCTACGGACCATGAACTGTGTACCCTAGGGTTTCACAGTGGCACTGAAGTCATCTCCCTTCTCCCCCAATATTTGCTATTTCTGTTGAATTTGCCTTATTATACCTCTTTAGCTAGACCGCTCAGTCAAACCCCAACCATGTCTTTGGAGCTATTAAGTAAGAGATTTGAAGGATTTTTCATTAAGATGACAGGTTTGATAGATTCAGATAGTGCTTCCTAATTTAGTTCTGAGGTCTGTTGAGGGAGGAAAGGTTTTTATTGTATGAAAACCTTTATTTTCAAAGAGTGCTCATTCCTTCCCAAGTCCTGAGCCAGCTGAGAGATAAGACAAGTGTAATAAGGCAGATGGAGGCAGGGCGAGCCTCTGGGACTGGCGACTGTTAACTGAGAAGTTGTATCTTAGGATGCGAATCTCAAAGAGCTTCTCTGGTCTGGGCTTGGTCGGTCTACCTGCAGGAAAGTTTTGAGCCTGTGGGCCACTGTCTGTGTGAAGAAGGAAGGGAAAAGAGAACCTAATTCTCCCCCTCCTACCCCTGTGGTAGTGTAATTCTGCCCAGTGAAGTTATGGTTTCCCAAGGAGAGGTGTGGTCCCCCCTGGCTTTAGCCCCCAGCCAGGTACCTCGCTCCACATCCCTGGGAAAAGAAAAAGGATGGAGTAGAAGGCCAGGAGGGTTTAGGGGAAATTCTTCCCATGGAAAAACAAAGGGATGGAGTCTGGTGTTGGCCTCTGGCTCTGCTCTCACCTGTCACTTTCTACACTTCTACAAATGGAGGGGCGGAGTCTGGTGTGTCCCCTGTTGCCCCCTGGCCGTCTCAACCTACTGGGTTTTCTTCCTAGCTCCTTGGTTTGCATATCTCTTAACTGGTTTATTGTTAGTCTCCTCTGTTAGAAGGTAGCAAAAGCAGCAATCTTCTCAGTATCATTAACTGCTGTGTCCCAGGACTTAAGGCAATACACTCACAGAGGAGGCATTTGATAAATCGTTGCTGGATGAATACGTGAATAAATGGTTTGTTGCCTCTTCTTACATCTAATTACTTGGATGTCTTTGTGCCTCATCTTGCCTGGCACGTACCTTATTCATATCATAAACTCAGGTCAGCTGTCAGTTCTCCATGGAACCTTCCAGCTTCCTTTCTTCCAGGGGAAAGGAGCACTTTCTTGTTTGTAGGCAGCCGCCAGGAGTTGTGTACACGTGAGTGTGTGCAGCTGTGTGTGCATGCAGGTCTGCCTTTTCTGTGTGTGTGTGTGCACGCACTTTCTGTATCTGGTTCTGTAACACTTCAGTTCACTTGTTTAGGTATCAATATTTAATCACCTTTACTGGATTGTAAACTCCTTAGAAACTGGGCAACCTCTTATTCATCCCTGTTTCTCTAATATCTGCCATCCAGCGGGTGCTCAGAAAATGATTCTAGCGTTTAGTGTGTATGCGTGCTCAGTTATCTCTGACTCTTTACGACCCTGCAGGACTTCATCCCGGCCAGACTCCTCTGTCCATTGAATTTTCCAGGCATTGTTATTTCCTCCTCCAGGGCATCTTTCCAACCCAGGGATCAAACCCACGTTTCTTGTGTCTTCTACATTGCCAGGTGGGTTCTTTACCACTGCGCCACCTGGGAAACCCCACCACTGTGTCTTAGTACTTAACTTCCTAAGTACCTTACACATATTAATATATGTAATTCTCACAACAACCTTACTAGATATATTTTTTTACTCTCACCTTATAGATAAGGACACGGGGGCATAGAGAGATGAGGTGACTAGCCTACGGTCTCACAGCTAGTATGTTTCCATAGCTGTTATCATTGCTGGTCCTTAGGACTGTTTAAATGTACAGATGAAGGAATAGGAAGCCCAGACACATATCATTAAACAGGACCACAGACGCTGGGATCAACACAAATAAGAGATGATCACCAAGCCAACCTACGATTAGTTGACAAAGAATCCTGAGGCCATGCTGACAAAGGCCCCAGGTGAGTCCCTAAAGTTTTATAGTAGCTATTGTGCTTAATTCCTAATTATCCATGCCAGTGGAATGGCATTAGTTACTGAAAGTAAATAATTGTCATTATATTAGGGGGATTATTTCTTAATGGGAAAATGTTAAGTCATCAATTATGAGTTGAACAGTTGCTGTATGCAAGGCTCACTGCTAAATTTAGGGGGATTGGAGGGTGAAGAGGAGAGCCCTGTGAGTAGAAACAAAGGTCACCATGTTTAAGAGGCTCTTGTTAAAGAGGCATGATGGCAGGTAAAGTTAAGGAAATTTAAAAAAATAAAGGGCAATGAGTATAAGGATGATCACAAGGCATTATTACACTATTACACATGATTAATTGCCAAATGTTGATAGTAGAGGAAATAAAAGCCATCGTGTTAGTCAGGACAGGATGGGCTTGTGCTGCAGAGAGTCTATCCTGCACTCTCGCTGGCTTAAAGCAGAAGTTCCCTCCTCCCTCATCGAGTGTGCAGTGGATCTGGTGTCTCTGCAAGACCCTATTCTTCACGCATAGCTCCCCAATGCGGGCTGCGTGGATCTTTCCAACCTAGAAGCCTTCCTCATGATCACAGAGGAAAGAGAGAACCTGCAGGATTGTAGCAGTGATGAAAGCATTGCCCTGCGGAGGGCATGTGCCCCCTGCTATGTTCTAAACACGGCATTCAGTCTTTTATACGTAAGCTCCCATCTTTCGAGTCTGCTCATTCATTTTTGGTTTTCTTCCACCCAGCACACAGTAGGTGCCTCATGAATATCTGTAGGGTGAAGGAGTGGGTGAACCTAGGGATGGAGTGTCACTCATCCCTGATCATGTTTGTAACAGGAATGCACGTGCCAGCCCCCAAACCCAGAACTGAAGAAGTTAAGCCTGCCTCAATGATATTGACTCAAAAGAGGATTAATAATAATAATAACAGAGCTAACATTAGTTCATCATGGTGAGTGGAAAATGATGAAGACCTGGGCAGGTTAGATCCAAGTCAGCCGGGGGTTGGGCTCCACTCCCCAGCCTTCCAGGCTTCAGCGCTGTCTCGGCCACGTCACTGTCTGTCTGCAGCCCGACCTCTCTGTTCATGTGTTACGTGATTGTCCTCCTAGCCTGGTTCCTCCTGAACAAGGTAGAGATGACTATCCTCCTTTAAAAATGAAGACACTGAATTAAGGAGAGGTTAGCTTGTCCGGAATGCTGCTGGAATTCCAGTCCAGGGGTATCTGACTGCACTCCGGCATCAGGCTGTCGAAAGTGTACCTGCTACCCCCTCATCCTGGGGTTGGCAGACCACAGCATCCTGCTCCAGGTCAGTGGAGAAGGGGCATCTGCAATGAAGTCGCTCAGTCATGTCTGACTCTTTGTGACCCCATGAACTACAGCCTACCAGGCTCCTCCGGCCATGGGATTTTCCAGGCAGGAGTACTGGAGTGGGGTGCCGTTTCCTTCTCCAGAAGGGACATAGCTGAACAAGGCATAGCAGCCAAATGTGAACAATGAGTTGGAAGCTCTGGGTGTGAATCCATATGGGCAGTGGTGCACTCAGAGAGAGAAGTGGAAAGATTGTACTGGAAACGTAGGGTGGGGTCATACCATGGGTGTGAGACTAAAGAATGTGCCTTTCAATCACATCTCCGGATGTACTATTTGATCCAGAGAAGCCTGAATGCTGGAGAACCCATGAATGCAGTTTCTCACAGATTCTTGAAAATGGTGCTTGTTTGTTTCTGGGTTGGGGGCAGGGACATGTCATGGAGGGGAGAGGGAGGGCTCTGAGTACATACAGTTTCAGCATGAACAGGGCAGTGCTTGTGGACACAGTCTTAAAGTGGAGGTTGGTAGTCACTGGATGTTTCTCAGCAAGCTGGTGATGGAACCACTCCTGTTTCAGTGAGATTAGCTTTATAACTGTGTTCACAGTGTAGGAGGTAGTGAGGAGAAAACCAGAGATGGGGCCCATGATTGGAAGGTTATTACAGGAAAAGGATATAAGATTTTGAAAACTTGGGAGCGTTATGAAGGGGCAGATGTGGTCGACTCTACAAGGAAAGAGTTGACGAGGACAGGGTGACTGTTTGGATGTAAGAAGCAATGGAAGGAGTCAGAGATAATGGACTTGAGCCCAAGTAGCCATTGAAGTTATCCTATGTTATATATATTTTTGAGCTTATTTTAATGACATTGTCATTCTGTGAGTTGAGGCTTCTTGGGTAGAATAGGAGGATCGCCTTAGATTAGGATAAGCCCCCTTTGAGTAACTGAGTATTGTCTTGACCCCAACTTTTTCACATCTCTCTTCCTTTGCTGCCCTGCCCTCCCCAAGATCTTGGATCAGTTCTTAAATCAGCAGCAAAGTCATCAGGTTACAATTTCATCTCCATTCTGGCCCTCTGGTGGAGATAAAATGGCTTAAACATGAGCGAGAAAGTAGAATTTAATGTTGGGGCATCTAGTTGCTGATGAAAGAGGCCTTGTGGTCTATGCTCAGAACCGTGTCTCTCTTTCCTGCTGGTTTGCCTCATTACCAGACACGAGCTCCCACGGCTCTGGGAGGTGCGTGGTAACATTTTGCTGGTCGGTCAAATTTGTGTAAGCTGACAATTCATCTGAGCTTCACCAGGTCACTGCACACCATTTTCTCTTTTTTGGTCTAACAGGAGAGTGCCAGTTTTGATTTGAAGGAGAAGAGAGAGGAGGCTGTTTGATGGGAGAGAGGAGGAACACTTTGCATTCCCCTTTTACTTCCTGGGACCCGTCCTGTCACATTTCATAGGCTCCTGTCTCTGATGGTCGAGGACGGTCTAATGAGAGGAGCAAAGTGCATGGCCTGCACACAAGTTAAACGCAGCTCCCAGAACCAGGCTGGGTGCCGGATTCCTGGGACTCAGGCGTTCATCAGCCCCAGTCTCTTTTCCTTGAGTGTTACATCTCTCTGGAGAGATGCTTGCAGGGGAGAAGAAACCTCCTAACTGCTTGCCTTTATTCTCTGCTTTCCGCATGGGTCTTGCAAAGCAGGCATCTCCAGCCAGGGATGCAGAAAGTGTGATAAGAGGAGGAGGCCTTCAGGTTGCCATCCCTCTTCCTCGAAGGCCCTTGACCTTCCTGATGCTTCCCTTGCTAGGTAGACCCTCCTGCTTGCTCTTGTTGACATCTGTACTGCCTCTCTATGAAAGCTTTCCCCTTCTTCAAACTTCAAGGGTCCCAGTTGACATGGAGATATCTGGCATTCCTCCTCATTTCAAGCCCTCTTGCCAACCCATAAAATCACCACAGTTTGTTGGATTGATTCTTAAGTAATATTCATTTGATATAGCAAGATGGTCAGAAGCCTAGAATATGTCTGGGATGGGGGAGGGTGGACATTTGGACAGAAAGGCTGAACTACGTATAGATTATGACGTGTTTCAGGGAGAAGGTGGAGGTAAGCTTTGCTCCCCATCTTGCAGAGTTTCAGTTGTTACTAGAAGATTGTAAACGTCTCAAGTTTCCAGTGATATCTATGTTCTTTTGATGTACTTTGCAGAGAAACTCAAGCAGGAACAGGCTTCAGAATAAGCTAACTAAAGCATCGCAGGCTTTTGATCACTTTCCATTAGCACGAACAATAATCTCTGTCCTGGCAGATTTTGTTTGAAAGGGCGTTCACTGTTGAATGAAGATAAACATATTGCTGGGTATTTAAGACATCTTCTCAATGCAGGGACTGAAAAATTCATACATGAGATTAGCTCTGTTGCCAGAAAGGGGATTCTCAATGGCCCAAACATTTCCCTAGCCATTGGCGGAATTTTGGAAATGTGCTTTGCTAAAAAGAACAGATACTGAACAGATATGTCACTTACAAAGCCTTCTGTTTCAGCGGTGAGTCCCAGGGGCCTCTTAACCACATCGTTGCTATGCAATATTTGGTCAAAGATCTACGTTTAAGGAGGACATGTGATCTCAGCCACTGACAAATTCCTAGAAAGTGATGCTGGCTGTTCGTTGTTCTTTAGGTGGTGGCAGTGGGGTGCGGGAGGACCTGAGCCACTCTTCCGGTCACTGTTGTAATGCATATTCTTCTGTTGCTACTGACCTGGGCTTCGACTCTCTGACTTGCAGGAGGGAGGGCATAACTGCTCTTCTTGGTGTCTGAAAACCTACAAGCAGAAGTTTGAGCAAGCAGATCACAGGCTCAGCCAGAGGGTGCTCAGCCCATTCTGTTGCTCTTTGCTTACTGACGTATTGGGGAAAAAATAGGGCTTGCATTCTAAAGTTGTTTTTGTCTTAAAAGAGAGCACCTTTTAAATGTTTAGAACTTGGGAGCACTTTTTTTTTTTTTAATAAACTTAGAATTTGCAGAATGGGTGTCCATGGAGTACAGGTTCCTAATTGAGAGAGAACAGTAAACAAAGGCATTGCTTCCGTTTTCATTTACAGTGCCTTCCTTCCTGAGGAGTTGAGGGTGTGGGGACCGGATTGGAGACCATCCTTTCCTCACATCCAGCTGTCTCCTGATTGTGTGATCATCGTAGATGCCATGGCTCCGCAGTGTCAGAGGCACTGGCATTTTGTGCAGGAGTTATTTAGGGACACGCAAACCAGTGGGGCTTTCTGAGGAAGGGAGGCTGTGTATAAAAACCCTGGGGAAACCTTTCCTATCAGCCCTGGGTGGCAGAGCTGCTGAGGAGCCGGCTTGGAGGCCGAGAGCATCCCTGTCTCTGTGAGGCCCCGGGGAGAGGCGGGCCCGTGTGTTGTGCTGCCAGCTCACACCTGGCTGCCTCAGGACGTCCTGTCCTGTAATTAGACCCACCCTGGAGTCTGCCCGGAGATGAGAGGGACCCGGTGCGGAGAAAGGTGGTGGGGCGAGGCCGCGGCCACACTCTGAGCCGCTCAGGTGCAGGGGGCCGGCCGGCCGCCTGGGCCACCCCTCTGTCGGTGGGTTAACGGCTCGGGCAGCGCGGCGGCCTGAGACTGACCCTGTCACTTCCCGCTGCTGCTCCCCCTCAGAGGCGATCTTGTTCGCCGCAGGCACCCCCCCGCCCTGGCCTCACGTCTCGTATTCCCGCTTCCTGCAAACCACTTTTGCAAGCGGGTCTATCAATTTGAGCTTCCGAGATCACGAGATGGCAGTCTGGAGAAGAAAGGGCGTGGCCCGGGCTCTCTCTGTGGCTGGGATGGTTCTGGGAGAGAAAGGGAAGTTTGGAGACACCCCAGCAACGGAGATGGAGCAGCCTGCAGGCAATAGCATCACGAGTCAGCCCCTAGTCCTGCAGCAGACGCCAGCTTATTCAGACAGTGCCTTTTGTGCCACAAGACAAAGGAGGTTAGGGATCCTTCGTGTCTTGAAAGTTGCTCCCTGCCCAGGGGCATGGAGGGTGGCCGTGGTTGCCCTGTGAATTCTCCTGCACGGTGGCTCCTGTTTGAAGTCTGAAGTCGGGCTGATTTGATTCGCCTGCGGATGCCCCCTAGTGGCCAGCACGGTGCCCTTGACGAAGGCTCGTCCCCCACGGCCACTGCCTCCCATCCCCCAGGTAACACCTACTCCCCAGGAGCTGAGTACATGTCACATCACGTCTGTATTTCCTTCCTATGCTTTGTCTACCAGGTAGGAAAAAATCCAAAGCTTTATTACAGAGCAGAGAAAACTAGTGCTGCTGTTCCGCCAAATGAGAAATCTTACATCTATAGCACACTTGTGTTATAATCTACTTGGAGGTGATAGAAAACTCTTTAAAGTTTTGATGTAAATATTTTTGCAACCAACAGAAGAGTTATAATGTTGGCCAGTGAAAGTCACTCAGTCGTGTCTGACTCTTTACGACCCCATGGGCTATATACAGTCCATGGAATTCTCCAGGCCAGGATACTGGAGTGAGTAGCTGTTCCCTTTTCCAGGGGATCTTCCCAACCCAGGGATCGAACCCAGGTCTCCCACATTGTAGGCAGGTTCTTTACCAGCTGAGCCACCAGGGAAGCATTTGGTCAAATCCTCAGCTGGCTTCCTATTCACAAGTGGACAAGCTTTATAAAACCACAAAATCTTCTCAGCTGTTGGCCAGGCAAGATTTGTCTTTCTCACTCAGAAGGTTGATAGTTAACCTTCCCCTGACTATGGAGATTTAATACAGTTTTATATAATGAAAGCCTTATTCATTCACAATTATCTTTGGATTGTGTAAGTTTTCTGTTTTTGATCATTTTTTCCCCTAGTCAGTTAAGACAGTCAGATATGAAATGAGTGGCTAGCATGAACTTGATCAAATGCATAGGAATCATTTGTTAAAATGCAGGTTCTGGATCCCCTCATCTAGGACTGAGGGTGGGGCACAAGATTCTGGATTTCTAAGAAACTCCTAGGTGATACCAGTGCTGCTGGTCCAAGGACTGAATCCAGGGGAACAAAATAATAGATGAGAGGAGAAGGAGACGAAAGAGGATGAGATGGTTGAATGGCATCACTGACTCAATGGGCATGAGCTTGAGCAAACTCGGGGAGATAGTGAAGGATAGGGAAACCTGGCATGCTGCAGTCCATGGGGTCACAAAAAGTCAGACAAGACATAGTGACTTTACAACAATCAAGGTGGCAGGTGATACAGGCTGTGTCCTCTAGAAGCTTATGAGCTGAAAAGTGACCGGAAAAAGTATACAAGTAATTATGGCATAAAAGGCAATTTAATGGAATGTATAATTAAGGTAAAGTGTCTTAGGGAGTTAGAGATGGAAGTGATCATTTCTGATTGGGAAGATCTGGAAATTTTTCATGGAGAAGGTGATTTTTGAAAGTGGACTTGAAGTTTAGGTTAGTCTGCAGCAGGGGTGGGTAGGATGGTGAAGGCCAATGAGTCGAAAAGCACAGATTCTAGGAAACAAAGAGTATGTCCAGGGAAGAAGCAGCCCATTTGCCTGGGATGGGGAAGATGTGAGATGCAGTTGGAAAGGTCAATAGATGTGGTGCTATGGACTGTCAGGCAGAGCCAGTCTGGGCTTAAATCAGACAAGAGATTTTGCAACAAAAAAGTAAATTCATTGAGACTATAGTTTAAAGAGATCAATCTAGCATATGTGTAAAGGATGGAGTAGAGTGGGGAGGGACATCGTTTTCCAGACAGGAAGTGATAAGAGAGATAATGTGATTAAAATTAGCAGCAGGGAGACTATAGAGAATAGACTGGATAGAGAAGGGTCAGAAGTTGGATATCAGGGTTTTAATCCTGGATGTTTAGAAACATAGTTGCATAATCACCATAAATAGGAAAGCCAAAAGGAGCTCTTGCCCATGTTTGAACAGGAAAATAACCTGGATGAATATGCAAAGGCCACTTGCAAGAGGCCGTCCTTGTGTTTTCTATCTAAAATATTAATAGCACCTCAGGCTTCTTACCCTGCTTTGCTTCTTCTCATGATACTTTTTGCTATCTGACATGATTTTTTAAATTTGTGCTAAGTATTGAAAGCCTTGCCCGCAAGGAGCTTACGTGCTTAAGAGATTACATTGAACTGAGAGCGGAGCCGGTGGCATATGCAAAGGCCTTGAGGTGAGAACTGCTTGGCGCTTTCAAAGAACCTGAACCCGAGTGACTGAAGGCCAGGGTGAGTGAGACGGAGATGAAGTGAGAGCTGGCAAGCCACAGGTAATGAAGAGCCCTGGACTTGACAAGGAGGTTTGATTTTATTGTAAGTACCTGGAAAGTCACATGAGGGCCTCAGTAGACAGATGGGTTGGAGGATGGCAAGAAAACAGGGAATGGGGGCTGGGGGGAGCCTAAAGCTGACAAGAGAGGAAGTGATCGTGGTTTGGACTTGAATGGTGGCAGCAATGTTAGAAGTATATGAGTTCAAGATGCGTGTCTTCTCAAGGTCAGCTTGTAGGACTTGTAGGTTTCTGATGTGGATGAAGGATAGGGAGGTGGTCTCAGGATAATTCCCAGATTTCTGGCTTGAGCAAGGAAAGAAATGAATGTGTTATTCACAGGGACGGGGAGGCACAGAACAGAGTTTTGAAAATGTTGAGTTTAAGGTATACATTCTTTTTTTTTTTTTTAATCATGGTAAAATACTCCTACAGTTTATCATCTTGATTATTTTTAGATGTTCAGCTCAGTAGTATTAAGTATCAATGCACACGTGTCGTGCAACCAGTCTCTAGAATTCTTTCCATCTTGTAAAACTGAAACTCCACATCATTAAACAATAACTTCCCACTCTTCTCACACCCCGGGACCTGGCAAACACCATTCTACTTCCTGTCTCTATGAAGCTGATTACTATCAATACCTCATGTAAGTGGATTCTAGATACCATATAAGTATTTGTCCTTGTGACTGACTTATTTCACTTACCACAATTTTCCTAAGGTTCATCCATATTGTCGCATATGTCAGAATTTCCTTCTTTTTAAGGCTGAATAATATTCCACTGAATATATATACATTTTGTTTATTCACATTTGAGTGGCTTCCATCTTTTGGTTTTTGTGAATAATGCTGTTATGAACATGGGCGTACAGATATCTGTTCAAGTTCCTGCTTTCAATTCTTTGGGTATACACCCAGAAGTTCAATTGCTGGATTGTGTGGTAATTCTATTTTTAATTTTTTGAGGAACCTCGATATTATTTTCTGCAGTTTCCACATCATCTTATATTCCCACCAGTGGTGCACAAGAATTCCAATTTCTCCACATCTTTGCCAACACTTGTTATTTTGGGGTTTTGTTAGTAGCTTTCTTAAGGTGGTGAAAATTATTTTTAGTAGATATCTCAGGTAGGATGTTGTGTCTTTTCAGATATACAGATCAAGAAGAGATTTGGATCTGAGATATAGGTTCAGATTTAAGCTATCTTCCATCCTTTGCCAACTTGGCTTGTAAACATTTTAAGGACTTAGAGATTCAGTTCAAAGAATTAGATTTGTACTTAAACTCACAAGTATGTTTGGAGTCAGAGTAGATTAAGTTAAAAACATTTCTTTCTTTCTCTTCTACTTTCATATTATGTAAAATAATTTATTTACAACTTTAATCTACAGTATCATTATCATCTTTTGAACCGCTTTATAAGTCATTTGGTAAATACTTTTTGATCTTGATTTCCATTTAAGTCATTTGAGATACAACATGTTTTGAATCTCTGTGAGATGCTGTTGTCACCAGAAATTTTATCCCAAGTCACAAGTACCTGGGTCTATATGTATTGACTACATTTTAAATACCTTCCCAGCCAAAACAAACCACATAACCAAGCTTAGTTAATGTGAACATAGATACAGGAAGGTATGATACTGGGGACCAATACTGTAACAGTATGAGTATCAAACAATATGGAGTTTTTCCTTTTCTTCCAGTGAGTATGTATTCACAAACTATACAGTTTAACCTCTTACTGTGTTGCCTTAGAAAGCAATCTTTAAAATGCTTTTTAAAATTTATAATGACATATCCAATGTTTGCAGCTATAAAGTCATACTCCCAAGAATAATGACTAGCTAAATCTGTTTTCTTCCTTTAAAAGAAAAAACAATCTTTTCAGGTGACTTTTGTAAGTATTCAAAAACTAGCTTTGACGGAGGTGGTTTCAAGAGAATATGTTTTCCATTGAGAGTACTTTGTTGTTTAAAATTTAAGAGAGCAACAGTATGATAAGCTTTCTGTGGACTCAGAAATTAAGGGAACTTGATCTTCGGTGCATTTGGAAAAAGCCTTCCCCTTGTATTCAGGGCATACACAGTAAATTATAAACTTGGCTTTGGAGTGTACAGTGTAAAGAAGAGTTTCCACACAGTAGAAGTTCTTAAACACTAAAATCGTGATTGAGCCCATTTCCTATAAAGGTTTGTTAAGAAAAATACAAGCTGGATAGTATGGTAGTTCTTTATTTATTTTTTTTGAGGAACTTCATACTGTTTTCTGCAATGGCTGCATCACTTTACATTCCCAGCAACAGTGCACGGGGGTTCCAGTTTCTCTACATCCTTGCCAGCGCTTGTTATTTTCTGTGTTTTTGATAGTAGCTGTCTTCAGTACATCTTCAGCCTTTCCTAGATGCAGGAGAAAGCTTCCAAGGTTCATTCTGACTTTGCAAAGCTGTGATTAGGTAATGCCTCTTATCCCTTACCCATTTGTCCATCCACTTACTTATTCATTAATTCCAAGTACTTTCTATAGTGTAGAGAATTTCTAAGTACAATGTAATAGAAAAACTTTATTTTTATCAGTTTAGGCAACAGAGGGAAGGGTAGTAACAAACATTAAGCCAAAAATATTTGTATTACCTCAAATACTGGACAAAGCCATATTGAAAGTTTTTAACCCAATCTCATAGATTTGACTTAAGGAATTTCATTATATTTTAAGACTCAAAGCCCGATGATATGTTTCTGCAGTGCTAATTTGGGTG
Organism: Oryx dammah; assembly: GCF_014754425.2. Classification (NCBI taxonomy): domain Eukaryota; kingdom Metazoa; phylum Chordata; class Mammalia; order Artiodactyla; family Bovidae; genus Oryx; species Oryx dammah. Next base: position 11,431,785 of record NW_024070195.1, on the reverse strand, counting down.
AGGAAGACAGGGCTCTAAAGAAGCAGCCTTCGTGTATAACCTGGAAGGAGTATATGTATTTGATTGCCAGCGGGTCATTTATCTACTCATCCACTCATCCTTTCATTTATTTTTACCTTCATCAACTTAAAACAGCATTATCAATACTCATGAGCATGCCCGTTACTCATAGCATATGCTATGAACATAGCAGAGAATTGGGTAAAAGTAAGTACTGCAAAAGACTTTCCTCTTACCTTTAAGTTTCAAGCTTTGTATGCTAATGAGGCCCACTGGACCGAGTCCATCACCTTGACTCCACTAAAACAAATACTGGTATTACTCATTTCCCATCTTTGACCTGGGAATTGCAAGAGATTTACCAACATTAACTTATCGATCCTCCTAACAATTCTGAACAAGACATCAGGATTTTTGAACTCAGCATGAAAATGGGTTCTGTGGAATGGCCTAGCTACTACCATTAAATAAGGAGGGAGGAGGGGAATTAAAGCTAAGTCCTCTGTTTCTAAACTACTCCTTGGTGGCCTGACCTGCACACACACAAAGTCTTATTTTCTGGAAATTAAAAAGGGGGGAAGGGGTGGGCAAACATCAACTTTGCTCTTGTAAAAATATTAAATGAGACCATACTAGAAAAAAATCATTAGAACCCCAAATGACCATTTTCCTTAAAACATTTTCTCCACTGGATTTGGTTCTTTATAAAATGATAAACTTAAAAATGATACAGCATGCTTGCTGTCACCCAAAAGATGAATCACAGCATGTGAATAAATGAAAACAAATCTCTAGCTAAAAGGCCCAACCTCTCTGTTACCCTGGAAATAATAGTTCTCATTTTTCCAGGGCTTCCAATGGTCTTCCAGTCCTGTGTAACCAGTTTATAATAAACTCTGATGCCAAGATTTTTCAGTCATTTCCCTGCCAAAACCATGATGCTCTCAGCCTGGGAGTAGGCACTGTCCCACAGATGAAGCGAAAAGGAGAATCACAAAAAAGATTATTTCTTCCAGGAGGAAATGGGATAGCATTCCTCCCTGGGACAGCATTCATCATGCCTGGGTCTGTGGAGGCTTTTATGAGAAAGCAGAGATTTTTTATAACTCACTTAGTCTGGCAAGTGAAACAACACTGAAATTCCTTAAATGTCTAAAAGATAGGAGCATAGCAGTTTGTTCTCCATCATCTGAAGTTATCACCAAGACCCTAATTTGCTTTGCTCCTGACCATGCTTTTGGAATAAGGGCCTCGTGATAATGCCCATGAGTCGGTTATAGTACAATATTTCAGGAAATTTAAGTACTTGGTAAGCAGTCAGCTGCAGTTTTGTTAAGGAATGAAGCCTGCTTTTTCAGCAAATCTGGCTCGTGTTCATATTAAATGCCACCCTCCTCCCCCCTGTTTTGGAAGGGGTACTCTCCAGACCTCATTTCTGACTGCAACTTCCTATTTTAGAAGGCTGTAGGTACCCTTCTCCCTTCCGATGAAGCCCACAGGCGTTCTTTACCTTATTGACTTTTATAAGATTGGGGATGCCCCACCTAACCTAATGATAGAAACTCAAAAATAGGACTGATACCAGCACCCCAGGCACAATTGATAGAAGGACCTTTTCCATGCTCTTAACTTCTTGGTAAAAACAAAAAGTCTGATGGCATTGGTGCTGGCTGGTTAAACTTGATACATGGTGTGCGTACTGATGAGTCAAGGTTGGCATCTGGGTTACTTCCTGATGTGTTCGTGTTCGCTCTGAGGACTGGTGGCCCACCCTTGTGTGTTTCAAGGTATCCAGGCTGATCACAGCTGAGAGAGAGAACTATATAGATGGTATCTGGTTGGGTTTTGGCCCCTTGCTCAGTGGTCTACATAGCTGATACGAAGTGGAAAGCAGTAACTGTGATCCAAGCTGGGAAATAGAGCTAGAGCTACAAAACCTACAGAAGTGGAAGCCGAACACAGGAAGAGGTGGGCTCTTGCCCTCATCTAGCACCTCAACCAGCCGTGCAAAGTGGTTCATACTTGAACTCTTCCCCTTGAGGACTCTTGGCGAGGTCGGAGAGCTGTTGAATGCTGGTGCAGGAAAGAATTCAGGATTGGCTTAACCCAGTTTGAATTTTAATTTGCCCTGTGTAATTTACACATGGTGAACCGGAGGCCAAGCAGTGGAGACTTTTATGGGGTAGCAGTTAGCATGGGGTCCCAGCCTGGCGTCCAGGTCACCCGCTGGCCTCTGTCAGCCACTAAAATGACTTGTCACCCTTTTTAAGTCTTTTCTACTTTGCTTTGCTTTATAGTCTTCTGACTGTAAGATCGGAGATATGATCATGTTCATGCAAGCATTTTAAGCGAAAAGTCTCTCTGTTCAAAAGTAAAATATGTACCAGTTTTCTCTAATTTCTCTGATCCTCTGGTGATAAGATGCATGATAGATGTAATGATTAGTTTCCTGGGGGAATAAAAGAAATGCTATCACTTTTTTTATGAGCTCATGAGGTTATAAAACAAGTCCCAAGTTCAGAGGTGTTAAAATATGGAAAATAAAATTTCATGGGTATCACATACAAGCTCTGTATTAGCCATAGGCTCTTGGGCCTGGATGCACCTGCTCCTTAAAGTGTACTTTCCGTGGAGCCCCAGACAGCCCTGGGGTGCAGACTGACTCCTAACAGTTCATGTTAATAGGGATCAGTGAGGGCTTAAGGAAAAAAAATCCAGAGTATTCATTTCTAGCAACCTAAACTGGTAGCTGGTAGCTAAGCTGGTAACTAGGAGTTTCACTGACCATATGTCTTAACCACATTGACCACATTTCTCACTAAAGAAGGCCCCAAGTGTGGATGAGAAGGGGTGAGAGATACAGCAGGTGGGGGGCAAAGGGGAAGTGAAGAAGCTGGGTATTCCACACCCTAGATCATTAAAGTACATTATTAAGAGGTTTTTTAAAACAACATATTTATGTATAGAATTTCAGTTTTGCAAAATGAAGCATTCTGAAGATGGATGATGGTAATGATTATATGCAGTGTGAATGTACCTAATGCCACTGACAGGTTAGACTAAACGTGGGGAGCAAACAGCACGGTGCATAATGTGTGCAGTTAACAGTCGGCATGATGACTTGAGGACATATCATGTGACTGGTGGGTGGTGAGGTCATAAGTCTGTGAAATAAAGGAGCAAAGTGTAAAGAGTTCTATATGCTGTGTTAAGGAGCTCAGACCCCTCAGACCAATGGCCTAAGGTTTTCTCAAAGACCGCCCCCCCAGACCCCTATGGGGCTGCTTCCAGAAATCCTTGGTGGTGAGGAGGGGATGTGTAGGGAATGGAGAAACCAGTAGGTCACTATGAATAGTCTCAATTTATCTTTTTGTGTTAGATTTCTATATAAAATTTCATTTGAGGGCAGGGTTCTGATTTAAAAAAAGAACACTTTTCAAAATCATTGATGGTGATGAGAAATCCCCCAAAATGATGAAAGTTGGTGACAACTAGTTTTATGTTTTAAAAATCAGTAGTCAGGATTCAGAGTGATGAACATGTTTTCTCCATGAACCTCACCTGGTAGTACTTTGCACTTGATATTCAGTGAAATGTTCACTGGGAATGTTTTAGGGGTGTGACTTGTGTGCTGTGTCGGTAAGGGTGAATTTAAATAACATACTGCCCAGTAACTCAAAAGGAATTTGTAGAAATATAAATGCACTTTCCCCTTATTCTCTTTTTCCTTATTTAAAATTGTACTGGAGTAATTTCTTTTAACTGATTTTCCTGTTTTGAGACATTAGCTTTTATAATTTGATGCCTTGGACCAAAGCTGACCATCTGATTCTGTATGTGGGACTGAATTTAGTGGAAAATAATAGTTAATTGTATTTTTTTTTAATGCTTACAACAATATTCCGGGCAAGTTTTGTTTCTTTATGGACGATAGCCAGATCCCTACTGTTTTTCAATTTGTTTAAACGCAACAGCTTATACAACATATGTACATGTTCAGTTGAAGATAAAGGATATCATTATTTTTAGCCGATTACAAAGAAAACCACATTTTCTCTTAAATCTCTTGATATAAAGTAATTTGAACACAATTTCTGCACAAATCATTTTCAAGAGATTGGCTGTCAAGTGTATTTTTTAAAGTAGCACTCTCCTAAGAGCCAATGAGACTTTGCAAATTTAGATATATTCTAAGCCTGGGATGTGGTTGAAAATGTCAGTTTTAAACAGCGCTTTGAGAAGTAGTTAGCTTAAAAGTGTAGCAATTCAGAGCACACAGAGAATGATTTTGAAGAGTAAAGTCTTGATACACTGCAAAGAAACTTGACAGATTCACTACAATTAAGAGACAAGCAGCTATGACTCCCACTTGTGAAAACTTTTTCTCATCTAGCCAACTTCTGACACTGGCCTAAGAAAACCTCCAGTAAATTCTTATTCCTTTCCAGCTCCAAGTTTGTTGTATAGAAACTCTCCCAATTTCCTTATGTAGTAATAACAGATATAGAAGAATAACATTGGAGCCCACTGCCCCTAGTCTAAAGGATGAATAAATTAGATCTGTGAAAAATGATCAGACTGAAATGTATTTTTCTACCGGCCTCTGTGTATGTGCACACACATTCATGCATAGACTCACACATTTGTTTGAGTACACCAGTTAGAAAAAGGAGGAAAAAGTAACTTGAAACTCACTTCTCAGCTTCTCCCACCATAACCAATATGTTTTTATCAATTCTGACTTTTTTCTATTATGGTGGAAAGGTTTGTGAATGTGCCCTGTGCTTTGACAGACAAGACAAAATTATGTTGCTATTGTGTCTTCTCTGCTATAAGAATCTAAATATTTAAGTATTGGTGTTTTTGCCTGATATTCTTGACTCTTGCGGTTTTCAGCTGCTTGAGCTTTGTAATCATATGTAGGCATGAGATTAAATTCACAAGTGAACCAAGTGTTAGTTTCCTCCGTGCTTGTTATTTCTATACTGAATTAAAGGTGTTTCATGGCATGTTGCCAGTCTTATCCTACACTGGGAAAAGAGTTACTGTTCCCCCACCATCTCTGAAAATCTTACCCAGTTATTACAGTTTGGAAGTCATGTCACACCGTCCTGAAGTCAGACATACCCCTGAGGCCCACTTCCCTTGTATGGACACACACACACCCCCACCCACACATCCTCACACACCCATGTACATACAACAGAGAAAGAGAAGTAAATAGCAGAGGCAGCGCCCACTGTTCTTTTCAGTGAGTACACATATCCTGCAAGATGAATACTGGATGCAAGATGTAAAGCTGCGGTTTCCCCTGTGGGCCCTGGTACCAAATGATGTGACCACATCCATAAATTCCACCCCCTTGAAAATTACTGAGAGAGAGGACATAAAGGATACAGACTTTTGGGTTGAAAGAACTGCACTGAAATCCCTTCTCTGCCACTTCAGATATTGTGATCTGGGGCTGTTGCTAACGATCATTGAGAAGAATAATAAGGGAAGCCCTCCTTGTCCGTGGCTTTTACAAAGATTAAAGGAGAGCAAATACAGAGAACTGCTTTTGTTAGTTTTAATCTGCAACTATAAAACTTAAAAAAAAAAAAAAAAAGATAAATGTATATCCCTAACTGCCTGCAAGCAGTGGGAAGTGGCTGGAAGGGCGGGTTCTGAGATCCAGAGGAGTATGTAGCAACCTCAGGTGCCTGACTGCAGGGCAGTGGCTTCCCCCTGGCCTGCACATCAGAATCCTGTTGCCTGGGCTGCACCCCAGATCAGTTAAGTGAAGGTGTCTGCTGGGGCTTCCCAGGCAGCAGTATTTTTAGAGCTTCCTAGGTGATCTCAATGTGCAGCCAAGTTTGAGAAACGATGCTTTAGAGGGATTTGAAAGTCTCCTGTTCCACTACTGACTGAACGGACGATGTCCAGACTGCTACAACCTATACTTCATTCTTTTGGCTTAACAAAACAAGAACTTGAGCATCGTGCTAAAAGAATATTATATCTGTCCCTGATGGCTCAGACAGTAAAGAATCCAGCTGCAGTGCAGTAGACCCGGGTTCGATCCCTGGGTCGGGATGGTCCCTGGAGAAGGAAATGGCTATTCACTCCAGTATTCTTCATGGATAGAGGAGCCTGGCAGGCTACCGTTCATGAGGTTGCAAAGAGTCAGACATGACTGAGCGACTAACACCCAACACAACAAAACAAGGACTGGAACATCACGTTGAAAGAATATTATATCTGACTCAGTGTGAATTCACTTAAGTTCTCTGCAAGGAGCCAATATTAATAGGCAGGTATTGGGGTGGTAACAGGAACAGAGATCTCTAGGTCCCTGAATCTAGAGAAGACAGAAGCAGCTCACTAGAGCCGAAGAAACAGGCGATAAATGGAATGAAAATAATGGAAAACCCAGCAGTTTCAAGCTACTTGTTGCTTTTGGAAATTGGTCCTTGCCAAAGCACCACCCAAGAACTGGTTGACTTCCTAGAAAGCTCAGGATTATGGCCCTAGGGCATCAAGTTTCTTGAGAACTTGCTATATCTTCAGAATGGGGGTTGGGGAAAACAAGTTTATTCACTTACCCTCTCTGTAACCAAAAGTCAGTTAAGGAAATTTGCAAAATGACTTATTTTTTAAAGAAAAGAAAAAAAAAAAACTTATAAAGGATGAACTAAAATCACTCCATATTCAAATCTCTGTGACCTTTATTCAACTAATGGTGCTGGGAAAGCTGGGAAAACACATGGGATCCATGCAAAAGAATGAAGTTGGACTCAACACCATGTGCAAAAAATTAGTCCTATTTAAGTTGTTAATCCATTTATTTAAAGTATATAACTTAGAATAAAACATAGGGATAGATCTTCATGACTTCAGATTTGATAATGGGTTCTTAGACTAAAAAGACAAGTAACATAAAATAAATTGCACTTCATAAAAAAAAAAGCAAACTCATGTGAATCAAAGGATACTATGAAGAAAGTCAAAAGACAACCCACAAATGGGAGAAAATACTTGCAAATCATGTATCTGATAAAAGTCTAGTTTCTGGAATAGGTCAAGACCTCTGTGAACTGCATAACCAAAACACAACTCAATTTTAAAATGGACAAAGGACTTGAATAGACATTTCTCCAAAAGCAAAAGTGTTAGTCGCTCAGTTGTGTCTGACTCTTTGCAACCCTGTGGACTGTAGCCCACCAGGCTTCTCTGTTCATGGGATTCTCAGACAAGAATATTAGTGTCAGTAGCCATTCCCTTCTCCAGGGGATTATCCCGACCCAGGGGTCGAACTGGAGTCTCCTACATTGCAGGCAGATTCTTTATTGTCTGAGCCACGAGGGCAGCCCCACTTCTCCAAAGAAGAAATACAAATGATCAATAAGCATGTTGAAAAGATGTTCAACATCTTTAGTGGCTAGAGAAATGCAAATAAAAACCACAATGAGATACCACTTTATGTCCATCAAGATGGCCATAATAAAAAGAAAATAACAAACATTGGCAAGGATATAGAGAAATTGGAGCCCTCATGCACTGCTTTAAAATTGTGTAGACACTATGGAAAACAGTTTGGCAGTTTCTCAAAAGGTTACAGAATTACCGTGACCCAGCGGTTCCACTTGTAGGTATATACCCAAGAGAATTGAAAACAGGCATTCAAACAAAAACATGTACAGGAATGTTCGTAGCAGCATTCTTCATAATGACCAGAAAGTGGAAACAACCCAAATGTCCATCAACTGATGAATGGATAAACAAAATATGGTATATACATGCAATGTAGCCAATATTTAGCCAAAAAAGGAATTTAGTGCTGATCCATGTAACAACATGGATGAATCCTCAAAATGTTATGCACAGTGAAAGAAGCCAGACACCAAAGGCCACGTATTGTATGATTCTGTTTAGATGCAATATCCAGAACAGGCAAATCTGTAGACACAGAAAGCAAGTCAGTGGTTGCCAGGGGCTGGGAGGAGGAGGGAATGGGGAGTGACTGCTTTATGGCTATGGGAGGGTGATGAAGATCTTTTGGAATTAGATCATGGTGAAGGTTGCACAACAACATGAGTGTAGTAAAAAACCACTGAATTTCACTTTAAAAATGATTAAAATGGCGAATATTATGTGAATTTTACCTCAGTTAAAAACTCTCTCTCTGACCCCATCTGTTCTTCAATTTTGCACTTTTGATTGTAAACCCGCACCTTGGTGGTGGTGATGGTTTAGTTGCTAGGTCATGGCTGACCTCATGGACTGTAGCCCGTCAGGCTCCTCTGTCCCTGGAATTTCCCAGGCAACAGTACTGGAGTGGGTTGGCTTTTCCTTCTCTAGGGGATCTTCCTGACTCAGCGATTGAACCCAGGTCTTCTGCCTTGCAGGTGGTTTCTTTACCAACTGAGCTACCAGGGAAGCCCAAATCTGATAGCCCAAACCTAAGCCCAAGCTTACCTATTACTGAAGGATCTTTTTCCATCCGTTATCCTTTGGAATTCCACTCTCATCCTACACTTTTCCCCCTCCAATGTCAGCTTCTGCAGGGACCAGAACACTGGTCTTCACTTCTTACCAGGATCCCATTCATCACTCCTCCTCAAGCTTTGGTCCCCAGCATCCATGTACACGGTTCCTCTGCCGATTCCACGCTCCACCTGGGAAGTTCTCCATCTGCTCATCCCCACCTGGCAGCTCGGGTGCTTCCTGCTTTGCCCATGAGGCCTTCCAGTTTCAAAAACTGGAAACTGGGTTTCAGTGGACTCATCCCCCACAGCATTGCCACAGAAGGTAAGTTCTTAGGGACAGATGGGAAAACCTGCCTAACCATTCCTGGCAGGCCCTTGGTGACTCCTGCAAGATCAGTACAGTAAAAGTCACAGGTAGGAAAATGTAAATTTGTATGAGAAGATCTAAGGCTGTTACTCACAGAGCTTAAGTCCTTTTCATTCTGGATAATAGCTCTGATAGCCTTGGAGGTTGATCTCAGAGCTTACAGAGTGGTCTAAAAGTGGAAGGAAGCTGTATTCAACATTCTCTTAATTTCTTTCTCTCCCTTTCCTCCCCTCCCCACATTCTTTTTCTGCTGGGGTCAGCAGAAATGGGAATCTTTCTCTCTTTTTTTTTTCTTTCTAGATCAGTATTATTATGATTCCGATTATACTGAAAGACCTGTATGGGAGGAATGCTGCGATCTGAATTAAAAATAGCATTTTCTGTCCTCCCACACACAGCACTTGAGTGCTCTGAATGCCTTTTATAAATGCAGACTTTCTGCCTGGCTAGATAAAAGAAGCTGTCACTTCATTTCCATAACGAAGTCATTCCCAGCAGAATTCCATTGTTTTAGCAATAGAATTTTTGTAAAAGGCCTCTTATTTTGCCTGAAAAAGGTAACAAAAATGAACTTCGGAGAGCTCATTCGACAAAACAATTAAGGAGCGAGAGATTTTTCTCCTCTTTTGATATGTGAGGAGTTCTAAGTGTGAGAATCCCCTGGGCCATGATATTAGGGTAAACCCGTAAATCTGGCAGATGAAGGTGGTTGGGAGAATGTCTGTTACTCTTTCTTCTAGTAGGAGTGGGGTGCACCACTCCCTAGCATGTGGGTTCCAGAGGCGAGTGTCCAAGTGTTGTTAATTCTTTATTTTTTAATATTTGTTATTTATTTTATCTGGCTGTGCCAGGTCTTAGTCATGGCACACGGGATCTTTAGTTGTGGCATGTGGGATCTAGTTCCCTGACCAGGGATCAAACACAGGACCCTCCCTGCATTGGGAGCCCAGAATTTTAGCCACTGGACCACCAGGGAAGTCCCCAGGTGTTGCTACTGCTAAAGAGTTTTAAGTATTTGTTTTTAAAGAGATGTAGGACACTTTGGAGAAGGCAATGGCAGCCCACTCCAGTACTCTTGCCTGGAGAATCCCATGGGCGGAGGAGCCTGGTAGGCTGCAGTCTATGAGGTCGTTAAGAGTCTGACACGACTGAGCAACTTCACTTTCACTTTTCACTTTCATGCATTGGAGAAGGAACTGGCAACCCACTCCAGGGTTCTTGCCTGGAGAATCCCAGGGACGGCGGAGCCTGGTGGGCTGCCGTCTCTGGGGCTCGGACACGACTGAAGCGACTTAGCAGCAGCAGCAGGACACTTTTAAGATGCTCATTATATAAGGAAATTCCTTGTAATTTTTCATGAAATGTGATCATCTGGTATAGGACTCTGAAAGCCAACTGTGGCTCTATCTTGCTGGGGTTGCTGGGGTCCTGTTGCTTAGAAAAGAATAGTTGATGTTGCCCTTTATTTGACATTGTAGCAAATGGAATTGTTACTGAGTCCAAGCTCCTGGTGCTCCCTGGCAACAGGCCAATAAATTCAGACATGAGTTGTTGGGGAAAGGAATAGTTACTTTGATATTCAGAGCACTGGCAGATGGAGAGGATCGTGGACTCCTGTCCCAAAGAAACATCTTGACTGAGTTAGAATTCAGACTTCTTTACACTAAAAAGGGAACAAGTAAAGTCAAACATTTCCTGGTTTAGGTCAGCCTCTGGAGGGGAGCTGTTAATTTTGTCCTTTCTGTAGTCATTCACAGGAGGACCTGGTCTGGCTGTTTCATATGAGCTAAACAAAAGTATCTTAGCTTAATGCTCATTACCTGGGAGGCAGGATTCTCAGGGATAGCCCGTTAGGTATATTTTAAGCTTATAGGCAACACATCTTTAGTGATTTACTTGTAGTAAAACATAAAGGTTCTTCCTGGATGGACCTAGAGATTGTCATTCTGACGGAAGTAAGTCAGAGAAGCGGAAACATCATACGACCTCAGTTATACGTGGACTCTAAAAAGATGTGATATAAATGTACTTGTTTACACAACAGAAACAGACTCATATAGAGAACAAACTTATGGTTGGCAGGGAAGGGGGAAGGATGGAGGGAAGGGATAGTTAGGGAGTTTGGAATGGACCTACATTACACTGCTATATTTAAAGTGGATAACCACCAAAGGCCTCCTGTATAACACAGGGAAATCTGCTCCTTGTTATATGACAACCTGGATGGGAGGGGAGTTTGGAAGAGAATAGATAAATATATGTGTATGGCTGAATCCCTTTGCTGTCCACCTGAAACTATCACAACATGGCTAATCAGCTGTACCCCAATACAAAATGAAAAGTGCTTTAAAAAAATACAAAGATCCTTCCCAGCGACAGAATAGGAAGTACTTTGTTATACAACATTACTTGTAACTAGTTGAAGCACGCATGTGTCTGTGTGTCATGCTTGCTCCCACCCTCCCTCCCCACCCCCCTCCACGCAAGAAATCTTTGCTCCAAATACCATAGCAAATCTTCAACTCCATGTTAATAAAAAGAAAAGGATAATTGTGTTTATTGGTACTTTCTCGGCACCAAGTAACCCACATCAAAGTCTACCTGCCTTTGGTGTTTCAACAGGTAATCCCCAGATTTAATGCCAAGTGGCATTTCTATTCCATGGTGTCTCGGATGAAACCACTGAAATCTCAGTTTTAAGCTAGCATAGTTTTATTAAGCCTCCTCCAAAAGAAGAGGTTTTCAACAGCGTCTTTGTCAAGAAGTACCTCTGTTCTGATTGTATCAGAGACTTGTGAAAAAAAGAGGTTAATATATAGTCATTGTATCTCTTGGCTTTTAATTTAAGAAAATGGACGAAAAGTAGACAAAGGAGGTTGATTTTAATGTAATTATGGAAATCCTATTGATCAAAACATTATGCAAAGTTGGATAGTTAAACTGATGCTGATTTTGAATTTGGGGAAATAACTCTGTTTCACAAAAAAGTCTTTGAATAGCCTTTAATCGTGTAACAATACCATAACTTTTATTGGTTTATTTTTTACTTTTTATTCTATATTGCTGCTGCTGCTAAGTCGCTTCAGTCGTGTCCGACTCTGTGCGACCCCATAGACAGCAGCCCACCAGGCTCTCCTGTCCCTGGGATTCTCCAGGCAAGAACACTGGAGCGGGTTGCCATTTCCTTCTCCAATGCATGAAAGTGAAAAGTGAAAGTGAAGTCGCTCAGTCGTGTTCGATTCTTAGTGACCCCATGGACTGCAGCCCACCAGGCTCCTCTGCCCATGGGATTCTCCAGGCAAGAGTACTGGAGTGGGGTGCCATTGCCTTCTCCATTGAGGTATAGCCTATTAACAATGTTGTGATAGTTTCAGGTGAGCAATGAAGGGACTCAGCCATATGTAGACATGTATCCAAAGCATGGTTGGAGGTCCTAGTTGGAACTTTGCTTTTATGTAAAAACATTTCATTAAATGAAAAGGAAGTCGTGGCTTTGATAGGGTGCTTCCAAAATTTTAATACCTGTGGTGAATTCTGTTCCTTGTTTCTGCCCAAAAGGATGGGGCTGGAGAGTGTATGCAAATTCTGTCTTGTCATTTTACTATGACTTACCATTTGGTATTTTGAGAAGTCAGGCCAAAGAAAATACTTGACGGTACTATCTTACTACTCTTAATATTATGGTGAGAAGAGAATGAGAGCAACATATTGGAATTTTCTTGAGATTTTTATGGATTTTGTTATTAAAATGAGAGAATTTGTTATTAAATATTAATATTTATTAAATAATATTTGTTATGAAAATAGAGCAGAAACAGAAATGTAAAGCCAGGGGGACTCTTCACAGTAGCTACTCAGGGACTGTAACAGCTCACAGTTTATGAACAAAGTGAAGGTGAAAGTTGCTCAGTCATGTCTGACTCTTTGCAACCCTATGGACTATACAGTCCAAGAAATTCTCCAGGCCAGAATACTGGAGTGGGTAGCCTATTCCTTCTCCAGGGGATCTTCCCAACCCAGGGATCAAACCCAAGTCTCCCTTATTGCAGGCAGATTCTTTACCAGCTGAGCCACAAGGGAAGCTTAAGAATACTGGAGTGGGTAGCCTATTCCTTCTCCAGTGGATCTTCCTGACCCAGGAATCTAGCTGGGGTCTCCTGCATTGCTTGCAGATTCTTTACCAGGGAAGCTACCAGGGAAGCCCACGGTTTATAAATGGTTTATAAGTGATCAAGGCATGAAACAGGTTTTGTCCCTGCCTCTGCCATTTTTATCAGGCACTTTTGCAGCATGCAGCCAGACTTCTCACTGACCTTCTCCAGCAGGTGTGAATAAAACTCTCCTCCTGGGAGAAGGTGTGTACTCTTGGCAGCCTGAAAGGGACCTGCAACCCAGGGGATGCAGAGCTATAGTACAGTCTTTAAGTTTCTTCATCTAGATTGTTCTGTCTCCTGGGCCACAGTGCCTTCTGTTGGGTATTAGCAACCCCATTTGAAAGCAGAATAATAGACAAATAGGGTTGGGGAGGAATTGTCCATACGGAGCACATGCCATCTTGATCTTTAAAATCCTAATTTCCTGGAGACATCATTCTGCGGCTGTTCAGTGCAGATTAGGTATTTCTCTCTCTCTCTCTCTTTTTTTTTTTTCTTCTTGATATGCAGACATATGTTTCTCTGGATGCATAATTGTATTTCTTAGCAAACTTTGCTTTATACCAGTAAGGAGATATAACCAGCATACAAATACAGACACCTGCCAGGTCTGTATGTGTGTGGATAGAGCCTTACCTTTTGTGATAAGCTGTGCTAATCCTAGGAAACAGTGGCATGGATCAACATGAGTTTTTTGGCTCTTTTTTAAGTTTCATCGTGGGTTTTTTTTCCCAGCATGTTTTTCTCTCTGATTATGTGTTCTTTCGATAGATGCTAATTTTAGTTTTCATTACCTAAGCACAAACCAGTTACTATCAGGGATAATGTCCACAAGTATGTGCTAGATATTCACAGACTGCCAGTTTGGAAAAGGATTTTACAATGGATAAGTCAAACAAATTATTGATTGGTTGATTGAAAAGGATGGCATGATGTAATGAACGGGTCATATTCTTCAGAATACCCTAGGTTTGAGCTACAATCAACTCCCTCTAGTTCTACTTGAAATCTGACTCTCGGGGAAGTTCTGTTGGCGTCCCTGGGGAAGGGGAGCATTGGGGGTCCCGCACAACCACCATAGATGCTCCTTTGTGAGCAGGGTGCAGACAGAAGCTCTGGACCTGCTCGTCTGAGCTTACCCAGAAGAGGCACTTCTGAACTCTGTGGTCTGTAGCTGTCTTCCTCCCTCAGGATGAAAATACCAACAGAGTCAGCCTTTAGGCCTGAGTTGGAAAAAGAGGCTCTGTGGTTGATTGGCGGAGCAGTTTCCATATTGGTTCATGTCGTGACTTTTCTCCAAGTCACCAGAAAGGAGCTCACAGAGTGAGGAGACTTGAGGACATGTCAGAGGAAAAGGAAAATGCCACATTCTCAGTTAAGTCACCAAGTATGTGTCAAAGGCTTACCATTGGCAAAGGCATTAACCTACCCCACCTTCTTAGAGTTCACTACAATCTGTCTAGAGAAATGGTGCCTGTTTGAGGATAAAGAAGAAAATGGCTAGTATCCTCAGGAAAAGAAGTCAAAACCATAGGAGTTCTCCTCCAGAACAAACAAACAAAAATACTTCTGATGGAGAAAGTTGTAGCACAGGAGAATGTAAAGGAAAAAGTGATGGAAGAAGTGGGACTCGAGTGGGTCTTGGTAGGTATGCCTTGGATTCTCACTTGCAGGTTGTAAGACTGAGACCCTCACTCTATCACTCTTGGCTTCTGGTGTCCATCTCAAGGTTCTTGCCACACGAAGTTCCCCCCTCTCCCTCAGTGTGATCTTTCGTGTTTTGAATCTCACTGCTGGAGGAGCCTGTTCTTTCGAAGGGCTCTCCTGATTAGGTCAGGTCCACCAAGGACAGGCTTTCTGTTTTAAGGTCAGTTGATTTAGGGCCTTAGTTTTGTTTGCAAAATCCTTCACAGCAGCAGCACCCAGATTTTGTTTGATTAAATAACTAGGAGAGGGTACATGAGCACTAGAGGGCCGGGCAGTCTTGAGGGCTACTTTCGAATTTTGTCTGTCACAGCACAACTAAAACATCCAGGGATGAATCTGACTTTTGGCATGGCCAGATCCAAGGGAACTCGCTATCACCAGGCCTCAGACGCCCTGGCTTTCAACCTCGTTCCACACTGCAGAGCTCCATCCTCATGTGGGCCTCACTTGTGGTAAAAATAGCCCTGTGAGTAGACCATGCTTCCTGATTCCTCTTAGTTCCAGTCAGTCGGAGAGGGGCCTTTGGTTCATGCTCATCCCTACCTAGATCCAGTCATCATCACGAGAGGGATATGTATTCTGATTCTCCAAGCCTAGATCACATGCCCGTCTTTATTTATTTAAAATTTATTGACGCATAGTTGATTCACAGTGTTAATTTTCTGCTGTATGGCAAAGTGACTCAGTTGTACATATAGGTATATTCTTTTTATATACATATTCCAGGCCAGAATACTGGAGGGAGCAGCCTTTCCCTTCTCCAGGGGATCTTCCCAACCTAGGGAACGAACCCAGGTCTTCCACATTTGCAGGCAGATTCCTTACCAGCTGAGCCACCAGGGAAGCCCAAGAATACTGGAGTGGGTAGCCTATCCCTTCTCCAGCGGATCTTCCCAACCCAGTGATTGAACTGAGGTCTCCTGCATTGCAGGCGGATTCTTTACCAACTGAGCTATCAGGGAAGCCCAAGAATACTGGAGTGGGTAGCCTATCCCTTCTCCAGCAGATCTTCCCAACCCAGGAATCTAACTGGGGTCTCCTGCATTGCAGGTGGATTCTTAACTGAGCTATCAGGGATGCCCATAGTTGTCACAGTGTTGTAATTTTCTGCTGTATGGCAAAGTGACTCAGTTGTACATATATGTATATTCTTTTTAATATTCTTCCCCATTATGATTGGATTTATCACAGGATATTGAATATAGTTCCCTGTGCTATACAAAAGAACCTTGTTGTTTGTCTATCCTATATATGATAGTTTTCATATGCCTATCTCTGGACCCAAGGCATGAGGTTGACCCAGCTCAAATAACAAAGAAAATGAGGTAAAGGTCATATTCTAGAAAGATGCTGTTTAGGAAAAGTTCTAGTCCTAAATAAAATGAAATTTTAGGGAACTCCTTTATCAAGTATTATAAGAGAGTCAATCAGGAAAAGGACACTACATTAAGAAGACAGGAAAGCATTCCTGACCTTTAAAAGAGAAGTTTACTTTTGAAGTGTTGAAATCAAACTCTACGGGTTTAAGAGGTACCTGATGAAATACAGCGTGGAGTTTATACTACACTTTAGCATGTTTTATGGTGAGCAGGGGAGAGGTGACGGCCATTGGGGAATGTATCAGAGTCTGGGGATGATTGAGTACGTTTGTAAGCTGTGAAGAAGTTTCTGGTAGACAGAAGACGGAAGGAGAGACAGAGGGCAGCATTGACCCCAACAGGACCTGAGCCAGTAGGAGACAAAGAGCCCCCAGAAGTTTTCCCAGATTTTAAAGTGGTATGGGATTTTGGGGTGGTTTGGTTTTTTGTTACTTCTTTGGAATAAACAGGTATCATTCCTTCCAATGTAATCATCTTATAATGATTAAATATACTAAAAAAAAAAATCCTTAGTCTCTGTCCGCCTATGTAATTGACAGAAAGACTTAGGCTTACAGTAGTGATTCTCAAAGCCTGGTCCTTGGACCAGTAGCGTCGGCATTACCTGGGAACTTGGTAAACATGCAAGCTTTCTGGCCTCACCCCAGACCTACTGGATCTGAAATCTGGGGAGTGGGACCCAGAGACACAGTTTCACAAGCTCTCCGGGTGTTTCTGATAGCACTTCAAGTCTGAGAACCACTGCCTCAGAGCATGCTCATCTCTCCTTCATATACCACCAGGGTTTCCTTAACGAGGGCTTTTGAGAAGCTAGGAAAATGAAGGATAAAGGCTCCTGGTGGTGGGGGAGGGGACTGCACATCTTGAAAGGAGATGGCAACTGTTCAAAAGCCATTAGTGACTAAAAGTAGAATAGATTTGAAGAACAGAAGAGAGAAGGGTAAGTTATAATTTAATTGTTCTCAGGTTCACGCAGTGCTTTCATTTTGATGACAGGCACATGGGACCTCCCAAGTCCCTCCCTGGAGGACAGAGTGAGAAGGGCTGACATTATAGCTGAGAGTGGTGCTTCCTTTGGCGTAAGGATGAAGTCGTAGAACTGGTTTTAGATATAGATCGTTTAATTTAAATTCAGGCTCTTCTGCTCGACACTCTTAGGAGGCTGCAGAAGAAGGGCACGGCAAGGTTTCTTTATTCAAGGAGCTTATAAACTTTTTGAGCCTTTCAAGACTTAAATCAATCCAGTGGACTATAAAAAGACAATATAACAGAGTGCTGAATTGAAGAGAACCCACGGTAGAGGCTGTAAGTGCTGTGGGCAGTCAGGAGAAGGAGAAATTGACATTGTGTCATTTTCATCTCTGGACAGAGGATGAAACTGTCAGCCTGGCATAATTTCCCAGGTCTCGTGGCAGAGTTTTGGACAACCTGGCAAGTTTTTCTTCTTGCTCATTCTTTCCTTCCCGAATTTGTGAAAGCTTGTCAGAACTACTGAGTCAAAGTGAGGGTTGATCTTTCATGACTTTGAACTTGTGAGATTGTTGACATTTGGGTTTATAGGAAAAACCAAATGTGTAGGAGATACTACATTTTATCTGGTGCCTTTAGTGAAAAGAGAGTCAAACAGGAGTTTGGCTTATTTGTTTCAAACAGACTTTCAAACTTAACTCCATTCATGGAAGAACATGAATGAGCCTGTCTGAGGATGCCTTCAGTTTGTAGGATGAAGAAAGCAAATTACTGATTTTCCTTAGTGGAAAAAATTAAGTGGTACCAGTTCTGCGATGGTAGGGAACAAGAAAACAGTTTAGATGAACACAGTATTTCTGAGGCTTTTTATTTCTATACACCATGTGGTTCTGGGATGGTAGGGAACAAGAAGACAGTTCAGACGAACACCATATTTCCGAGGCTTTTTATTTCTATACACCTTACTGCTTACCTGGGTAAATAAACAGATACCAAACCGAGAACCAAAAGGGAAGACACGCAGACACTCTAGAAAGTGGGCAAAAATGCCATTTCAGTCCAGGAAAGAAATAATAAAGATGTTGTAATAGTCAAGAGGAAGCCAGCCAGTTTGGAACCTAATAGAAGGTAGTCAGAAGTGTGTGTGTGTTTTTTTTTTTTTAAGAAGTTTACATGTAATGTGATCTGATTTTAGCCCTTTGTGGGTGGTTCTTAACTCCAGCTGTGGCATGTGGGTATGAAGAGGGAGCTTCACTTTACTTCATCGTGATAATGGGGTTATTTATGTTGCATTGCTGCTAAGTCACTTCAGTCGTGTCCGACTATGTGTGAACCCATAGATGGCAGCCCACCAGGCTCCCCTGTCTCTGGGATTCTCCAGGCAAGAACACTGGAGTGGGTTGCCATTTCCTTCTCCAATGCATGAAAGTGAAAAGTGAAAGTGAAGTCACTCAGTCATGTCCAACTCTTAGCAACCCCATGGACTGCAGCCTACCAGGCTCCTCTGTCCATGGGTTGTTCCAGGCAAAAGTACTGGAATGGGGTGCCATTGCCTTCTCCGTATGATGCATTAAGAAGCCACATTAAGTATTATATCTGTACTGAATGATGTTCCCCTAGCAAAAATTGCTAGCGTTTGTTGCTCTGATGGCCCAGTAGCTGAAAAGAAGAATCGTTTCCTGTTTCAAGGTATTGAGAACGGTTCTGTTGATCAAGGAGACTCATTTGAAATATCCAGGGGGAGAAGGGATGAAATAACAGAAACTAATAGTACAGGTCTAGTGAGATCACATAATGCAGAGGCTGTTTCCTCTGCCTAGAAAGGTAATTCTTGCTCATCTTTTACTTCCCTGTTTAAGTGTTGCTTTTGTAAGAAAGATCCTCCTTCTAAGTGACATAACCCATTATAGGGTGTTTGCAAATCGCAGTGTTTATTTGTCCTTCTTGATGTCTATCTGATTTTTAAATTTTATGCATATGTTAAAAATAATATACTCTGATTTTTTAATATCTGTTCTGCTTGAGGCGATGAGGTCCTTAAAGACCTGGTCCTTTGTTTTGTTCACCATTATGAACAAAGAACCTGTTGGATATAGAAAGCACCAAGTAAAAAAATGTGTCCCGTGAATGAATGAATTAATAAGAAAGCACTTTGTACACGTGAAACTAATTCAGTGTTTTATGTCAATTATAACCTTTATTTTAAAAGAAAGAAAGCACTTTGTAAACTGAATTCACTATAAAAGTCATGGTTAATTATTTTCATAGAAGACATCTCCTTTCTCTCTTTAATCCTCACTTTTTTCCCTACAATTTTTTTACTTCTTTAAAGGTCTGCTTGTCAGTGTTTTGCCAGTTCCAAACCTAAGATCTGGTGTTATTCGTTCTTGCCTTTTTTTTTTTTAAGATAAGAGATCACATTTTTCCCTCAAAAATATTCTTTACCAACCATGGTAATGCTGGGGTTCCAATTTTTGTTCAGTGTGCACTTATGACTTTGAAAGGAAAACATGGCTGGTACTTGTGAATGATTTATTTGGGAAGCAAACAAGATTCTAGAGTAGTATTTAACTTCTATTTCTTGTCATCCCCAAAGCCACTCTTGTAAGTCACTCTCTGCAAAAGTACACACGTCAAAATACATTGAATAATATTGGCCTAGGAGAAGTTGTCCCTGGCCCTGTCTTACAGGAGGCAGGGCGGGATGGGAAGCAAGAAATCCAGATTTACAAAATAATTAATGAGATACTGAGAGTAAACTCCCAATCAGGTCTTTTCTTTAAAAGCAGCAAACAAACAAAAATCACCCAGCCCTTTCTCAGAAGGGCCTCCGTGTGCCATTTCTTTTCTTTTTAAATTTATTTTTTATTTAAGGATAATTGCTTTACAGAATTTTGTTGTTTTCCGTCAAACCTCAACATGAATCAGCCATAGGTATACATATGTCCCCTCCCTTTTGAACCTCCCTCCTATCTCCCGCCCCATCCCACCCCTTTAGATTGATAAGCGCCCCTTTTTGAGTTTCTTAAACCATACGGCAAATTCCCATTGTCTGTTTTACGTATGGTAATGTAAGTTTCCATGTTCCTCTTGCCATACATCTGACCCTCTCCGTCCCTCTCCCCACGTCCATAAAGTCTATTCTCTTTTTCTTCATCGCTGCCCTGAAAATAAATTCTTCAGTGCCATTTTTCTAGATTCCATATATATATGTGTTAGAATATGATATTTATCTTTCTTTCTGGCTCACTTTGTATAATAGGTTCTAGGTTCATCCCCCTCATCAGAACTGACTCAAATGAGTTCCTTTTTATGGCCGAGTAATATTCCATTGTGTATATGTACCACAGCTTCTTTATCCATTCATCTGTCGAGGGACATCTAGGTTGCTTCCATGTTCTAGCTATTGTAAATTGTGCTTCAGTGAACAATGGGATACATCTGTCTTTTTCGATTTTGGTTTCCTCAGGGTATATGCCTAGGAGTGGGATTGCTGGGTCATATGGTGGTTTTATTCCTAGTTTTTTAAGGAATCTCCATACTGTCTTCCATAGTGGCTGTGTCAGTTTGCATTCCCACCAACAGTGCAAGAGAGTTTCCTTTCTCCACACCCTCTCCAGCATTTATTGTTTGTAGACTTTTTGATGATGGCCATTCTGACTGGTGTGTGGTGATATCTCATTGTAGTGTTGATTTGCATTTCTCTAATAATGAGCGATATTGAGTATCTTTTCATGTGTTTGTTAGCCATCTGTATGTCTTCTTTGGAGAAATATCTGTTTTGGTCTTTTTCCCACTTTTTGATTGGGTTCTTTGTTTTTCTGGCAATGAGTTGTATGAGCCGCTTGTATATTTTGGAAATTAATCCTTTGTCAGTTGTTTCATTTGATATTATTTTCTCCCATTCTGAGGGTTGTCTTTTCACCTTGCTTGTAGTTTCCTTTCCTGTGCAAAAGCTTTTAAGTTTTATCAGGTCCCATTTGTTTACTTTTGTTTTTATTTCCGTTACTCTAGGAGGTGGGTCATAGAGGATCTTGCTTTGATTTACATCGTTGAGTGTTCTGCCTATGTTTTCCTCTAAGAGTTTTATAGTTTCTGGTCTTACGTTTAGGACTTTAATCCATTTTGAGTTTATCTTTGTGTGTGGTGTTAGGAAGTATTCTAATTTCATTCTTTTACATGTAGCTGTCCAGTTTTCCTAGCACCATTTATTGAAGAGGCTTCAATATTGAAGAGGTTTATTTTTGTACAGCTTTTGCACAGCAAAGGAAACTATAAGCAAGGTGAAAAGACAACTCTCAGAATAAGAGAAAATAATAGCAAGTGAAACAACTGACAAAGGATTAATTTCCAAAACTAATTGTATATTCTTTCCTCCTTTGTCAAAAATAAGGTACCCATAGGTGCCTGGGTTTATTTCTGGGCTTTCTGTCTTGTTCCATTGATCTATATTTCTGTTTTTGTGCCAGTACCATACTGTCTTGATGACTGTAGCTTTGTAGTTTAATCTGAAGTCAGAAAGGTTGATTCCTCCAGCTCCATTCTTCTTTCTCAAGACTGCTTTGGCTATTCAGGGTCTTCTGTGTTTCCATATGAATTGTGAAATTTTTTGTTGTAGTTCTTTGAAAAACATCATTGGTAATTTGATAGAGGTTGCATTGAATCCATAGATATCATTTGGTAGTATAGTCATTTTCACAATATTGATTCTTCCTACCCAGGAACATGGAATATTTCTCTATTTGTTTTATGTCTTCATTGATTTCTTTCACTAGTGTCTTACAATTTTCTGTGTACAGGTCTTTGGTCTCTTTAGGTAAGTTTATTCCTAGATATTTAATTCTTTTTGTTGCAGTGGTTAATGGGATTTATTCCTTAATTTCTCTTTCTGATTTTTCATTGTTAGTATATAGAAATGTAAGTGATTTCTGTGTATTAGTTTTGTATCCTGCAACTTTGCCAAATTCACTGATTAGCTCTAGTAATTTTCTGATTCTTTCTTTTGAGTTTTCTATGTACCGTATCATGTCATCTACAAACAGTGAGAGCTTTACTTCTTCTTTTCCAATCTGGATTCCTTTTCTTTTCCTTCTCTGATTGCTGTAGCTAGGACTTCCAGAACAACATTGAATAATAGTGGTGAAAGTGGACACCTTTCTTGTTCCTGATCTTGGGGGGAATGCTTTCAGTTTTTCACCACTGAGAATGTTTGCTGTAGGCTTATCATATGTGGCCTTTACTACATATGAGGTAGGTTCCTTCTATGCCCATTTTTTTAAAGAGATTTTATTGTAATTGGGTGCTGCATTTTGCCAAAGGCTTTTTCTGCATCTATTGAGATGATCATATGGTTTTTATCTTTCAGTTTCTTAATATGGTGTATCCCATTGACTGATTTGGATGTATTGAAGAATCCTTGCATTCCTGGAATAAACCCAACTTGATCATGATGTATGAGCTTTTTGATGTGTTGCTGAATTGTTTGCTAAAATTTCGTTGAGGATTTTTGCATCTATGTTCATCAGTGATATTGGCCTGTAGTTTTCTTATTGTGTGTTGTCTTTGGTTTTGGTATCAGAGTGATGGTGGCCTTGTAGAATGAGTTTGGAAGTGTTCCTTCCTCTGCAATTTTTGGAAAGAGTTTTAGAAGGATAGGCGTTAGTTCTTCTCTAAATGTTTGATAGAATTCTCATGTGAAGCCATCTGGTCCTGGACTTTTTTGGGGGGGGGAGATTTTTGATCACAGCTTCAATTTCAGTGTTTGTAATTGGAGTCATAATTTCTATTTCTTCCTGGTTCAGTCTGGGAAGATTGAACTTTTCTAAGAATCTGTCCATTTCTTCCAGGTTACCCATTTTATTGTCATATAGTTGTTCATAATAGTCTCTTATAATCCTTTGTATTTCTGCGTTGTCTCTTGTAACCTCTCCTTTTTCATTTCTAGTTTTGTTGATTTGATTCTTCTCTTTTTTTCTTGATGAGTCTGGCTAAAGGCTTGTCAATTTTGTTTGTCTTCTCAAAGAATCATTTTTTAGTTTTATTCATCTTTTCTATTGTTTCTTTCATTTGCTTTTCATTTATTTCTACTCAGATCTTTATGATTTCTTTCCTTCTACTGCTGCTGCTACTGCTGCTAAGTCGCTTCAGTCGTGTCCAACTCTGTGCGACCCCATAGACGGCAGCCCACCAGGCTCCGCCATCCCTGGGATTCTCCAGGCAAGAACACTGGAGTGGGTTGCCATTTCCTTCTCCAATGCATGAAAGTGAAAAGTGAAAGTGAAGTCACTCAGTTGTGTCTGACTCTTAGCAACCCCATGGACTGCAGCCCAGCAGGCTCCTCCGTCCATGGGATTTTCCAGGCAAGAGTGCTGGAGTGGGGTGCCGTTGCCTTCTCCGTTCCTTCTACTAATTTTGTTTTGTTTTTCTTTTTCTAGTTGTTTTAGGTATAAAGTTAGACTGTTCGATGTTTTGCTTGTTTCTTGAGGTAGGATTTTATCGCTATAAACTCTTAGGACTGCTTCTGCTGCATCCCATAGGTTTTTAGCTGTCATGTTTTCATTGTCATTTGTTTCTAGAAATTTTTTGATTTCCCTTTTGATTTCTTCAGTAACCTGTTGGTTATTTAGAAATGTGTTGTTTAATCTCCATGTGTTTGTGTTTCTCACAGTTTTTTTCTTACAATTGATATCTAGTCTCATAGCATTGTGGTCAGAGAAGATGCTTGATACAATTGCAATTTTCTTAAATTTACTGAGGTTTGATTTGTGACCCAAGATGTGGTCTATCCTGGAGAATGTTCCATGTGCACTTGAGAAGAAGGTGTTTTCTTCTGCATTTGGATGGAATGTCCTGAAGATATCAGTGAGATCCATCTCATATAATATATCATTTAAGATGTGTTTCCTTACTAATTTTCTGTTTTGATCTGTCCACTAGTGTGAGTGGGGAGTTAAAATCTCCTACTATTATTGTTTTACTGTCAATTTCTCCTTTTATGTCTGCTAGTGTTTGTCTTATGTATTGAGGTGCTCCTATGTTGGGTGCATAGATATTTGCAACTGTTCTGTCTTCCTTTTGGATTGATCCCTTGGTCATTATGTATTGTCCTTCCTTATCTCTTATAATCTTTATTTTAAGATTTATTTTGTCTGATACGAAGATTGCTACTTCAGCTTTCTTTTGCTTCCCATTTGCATGGAATATATTTTTCCATCCTTTCACTTTCAGTCTATATGTGTCTTTAGGTCTGAAGTGGGTTTCTTTTAGACAGCCTATATATGGGTCTTGTTTTTGTATCCATTCAACCAGGCTGTGTCTTTTGTTTGGAGCATTTAATCCATTTACATTTAAAGTAATTATTGATATATATGTTCCTATTGCCATTTTTTAAATTGTTTGGGGTTGATTTTATAGATCTTTTTGCTTCTCTTGTATTTCTTGACTATATAAGTCCCTTTAACATTTGTTGTAAAGTTGGTTTGGTGGTACTGACTGAATTTTCTTAACTTTTGCTTGTCTGAAAAGCTTTTTATTTCTCCATCAAGTTTGAATGAGATTATTGCTGGGTACTATAATCTTGGTTGTAGATTTTTCCCTTTCAATACTTTAAATGTATCCTGCCATTCCCTGCTGGCCTGCAGAGTTTCTGTTGAAAGATCAGCTGTTAAGCATATGGGATTTCCCTTGTATGTTGCTTGTTGCTTCTCCCTTGCTGCTTTTAATATTCTTTGTGTTTAGTCTTTGTTAGTTTGATTAGTATGTGTCTTGGTGTGTTTCTCCTTGGGTTTATGCTGTATGCGACTGTGTGCCTCTTGGATTTGATTAACTATTTTGTTTTCCATGTTGGGGAAATTTTCAACTATAATCTCTTCAAAAATTTTCTCAAACCCTTTGTTTTTCTCTTCTTCTTCTGGGACCCCTATAATTCAAATATTGGTGCATTTGATATTGTCCCAGAGGTCTCTGAGTCTATCCTTGGTTCTTTTCATTCTTTTTTTACTTTATTCTGCTCTTCAAATATTATTTTCACCATTTTATCTTCCAGCTCACTGATTCGTTCTTCTGCTTCAGATATTCTGCTATTGATTCCTTCCAGAGTATCTTTAATTTCAGTAATTGTGTTGTTTGTATGTTTATTCTTTAATTCTTCTAAGTCTTTGTTAATTGATTCTTGCATTTTCTCCATTTTGTTTTCAAGGTTTTTGATCATCTTTACTCTCGTTATTCTGACTTCCTTTTCCAGGTAGTTTGCCTATTTCCTCTTCATTTTCTTGGACTCCTGTGTTTCTACTTTGTTCCTTCATTTGTGTAGTATTTCTCTGCCTTTTCATTATTGTTTTTTTAACTTATTGTGTTTGAGGTCTCCTTTTCCCAGGCTTCAAGGTTGAATTCTTTCTTCCTTTTGTTTTCTGCCCTCTTAAGGTTGATCCATGGGTTTGTGTAAGCTTCGTGTAGGGTGAAATTTGTGCTGAGTTTTTGTTTGTTTGTTTTTCCTCTGATGGGCAAGGCTGCTGCTGCTGCTAAGTCTCTTCAGTCGTGTCCGACTCTGTGCGACCCCATAGACGGCAGCCCACCAGGCTCCCCCGTCCCTGGGGTTCTCCAGGCAAGAACACTGGAGTGGGTTGCCATTTCCTTCTCCAATGCATGAAAGCGAAAAGTGACAGTGGCAAGGCTGAGTGAGGTAGTAATCCTATCTGCTGATGATTGGGTTTGTATTTTTGTTTTGCTTGTTGTTTAGATGAGGTGTCCTGCACAGGGTGCTACTGTGGTTGGGTGATGCCCAGTCTTGTATTCAGGTGGTTTCCTTTGTGTGAGTTCTCACTATTTGATACCCCCTAGGCTTAGTTCTCTGGTTGTCTAGTGTCTTGGAGTCAGTGCCCCCACTCCAAAGTTCAGGGCTTGATCTCTCTCCAAAGACCAGCCTAGCTCCAATCTACCAAGAGGAATTTCACCTGAAATGAAAGGACCTTTACTTGAGTTCCAAAAACCAGTGCACAAGAACACAACGGAGATCTCTGACTCAGCAGATACTGGGTATTGCCTGTCACATGCACAGGCCTCCTTGGATTGCAACAGATGACTAGAGGGTCTGTCCTTGGCAGTGGTCAGCAGAACTCCACATACCACTTCTCTCATGTTATCCTTGGTGGGTGGAAATGGCAGACAGCCAAGTGGAAAATTTCACAGCCCTGCAAACATCAGCACACTACACACTGCAGACGAGCAGTGCAAGGGAGCTGGATGGTGTGGACCAAACAGTTATGTCCCGGGCACATGCCTGCCTTATTTCTTTTGGGCTCCTCTTCCTCTTCCCTCCCTGTTCCAAGGCTTTACTTTCTTTCTCCCTGAGATTCCAGACAGCTCTGTTTCCTGCTCTGTGAACCCCTTGACCGCTAGGTGGAAGGAGAAAGCTTTGGATGCTTGGGTGCACCAGCGATGGTTGATTGTGGGTGCCTTGCCAAAGCTGACTTTTATCTTCTGGCTCAGAGCTAAGCTACAGCCTTCTGACAGCGAATAATCCTTTGTGTTTACGGGGCGCCTTTCTTCTTGGGAACTTGGAGTGCCTTGCCAAAACATTCTTATTGATCTTCCCAACAACCTGGTGAGGTATGAAAATGGCAAAAGGTCATAGTCCGGGCACCCGCCTTTTTGCAAGAGCATCAACTTGGGTGGCTTATTTTGAGGCCATGTTGCAAGTTTGCATCTCAGCTGGGATTGCATCTGAAGTCTCCCAGAATTGGCTTCAACTTTGGGGTGGGGGTGGGGGAAACGCTTGGCTGCACCATGCCGTCTCCTGGGGCAAGAGCAAAAATATCGCATTTCCTTTTTAAGCAAAGTGTACTGGAAAATGGTCTTTGGTGAATTACCCATCAGTCTAATTGATCTTCATTTGTTGTGATAACAAGGGATTTGACGGAGTATTCAGCTTTTTATTTTTATTTTTTCTGTTCCCACGCTAGATACTTCTCTCTTCTCTGTGAAAGGAAGAAAGAACACACCTAGGCCCAGGAGCACTCCAGCTTCTTGTGGGAAGTCTCCATGGTGAAGTACAAGCTGGGGCTACCTGTGAACTGCGCACAGTGAATGTTGTAAGTTAACAAGAGTTGAATCTGCACTGGCTTGCCTTGCAACGGTTTGTGAATCACTGGATGCTTGAGCCAGGGTGCTGAAGACGTGTTAGCATTAGCTCTAGGTGATCCTCCAATTAATTTCTTCTTCTTCGTCCTTTTTATTTTTTTAGAGGAGGGGTTCTGTTGTTATTTGCTGTGAACTTGACTTTCTCAGCTTCTGTTGGGCACTGCTCATTCTCTCCTTCTGGAATAAAAGGGTGGAAGACAGTGATTATTTCAGCATAGAGCCAAGTTTATAGCAGCCTCTTTAAACCCGGCTCTGCAGTTCTTTTAGGTTAGTGGGTATAGGGTAAAACCTTTCAGGCTAAGGATTCCCAACCACGGAATCACACTCTGTCATTATTTTCTTTACATGGAGTTTTTGATTGGAAGGAAATATGTTTCTGGTGTTCAAAAATCTGAGGTATGCAAGCTAGTACAGTCAGCTCTTCAGGGTGCTTCTCTTGCTTAAAACTGGCTGATTTATTGGGTTTTGTCAGGCTACTGGGTTGGGATTTTGAGATGAGTGGTTCCTGCATTCAGCTGCTGGTCACCTTTCATGAGGAGGTATAGGATCCAGTAATTGAAGAGAAAGCACACTGTGGGCTTCCAGAAGCTTTAGTTTACCACAAAACTTAAGGGTTCGCTCAGCTCTGCTGCTTTCTGGAGATTTTACCTCATTGCTAGACCGTGTTATAAGAAAAAAATGCTTAGAGTTTTGTCCAGGAAAGAAGAAAACTACAGGAAATCCAGGCTGGCCTATGAACATATTACCTTCAAATTTTGGAACATGGAGCCATCTTTGACTAGGTTTTCTTTGTGTGTGGAAATATCTATTATATATATTTGTGCACACACATCTTTATATATTTGTGTGTGTGTATTAAATATAAATATATATATATATACACACGTGTGTGTTTGTGTATATATATATAAATAACTATGCATTAAGTTTTCAGTTTCTTAATAATTTGGTCAGTAAAGTTTTCCAGGCATTTATTACCTCTTTCTTCCAGTTGCATAAACAATTTTGAGAGAGCAAGGAGCAGTGATATGAGGGCATGTATCTGGGAGAAAAAGCATTTACTGTTGAAAAGAAAAATTTCCAGTGAAATTTTACTTCTTGGTTTTCTAAAAATTTGTATTAAATATGAATGTTTATCCATATTTCCCGAGGGTTAAATAGTCATATTAAAATAAGCTTATTGAACTCAAGGACTCCCAGTGCCTCAGGGTAAGTGGGTGATGGGGGATGCTGGTGTTTTCATGGATTATCATTTTGTACGTATGATCACATTGGTTCTGGTGGAAAGTACAGGGCTCCTAGAATTATTGACCTCAATTCTATTCCTGGTCCTAAGGTCAAGGTCAAGTAAGTTTGCAACCTTGGGCAAGTCACCGACCCCTGCGAATTGTTGGTTTATAAGTCTGTGTTGCTCTATGCTGCTTGTTTATTGATGAGTCTCCATCTTAGTTTGGGGTCCCCACAAGCAACAGAATCTTATTTAAAAAAAAAACAACCTCTTATTCTAAAAGCTTCTATCACTATTAAAGAATAATTTGGGGGGCCCTGTTAGGTCTGGGTGCTACTATAGCTGTATGCTTTTCTAGAAAGTATTTCCCAATCAGGTAGCCAACAGAATGCATGTCTGACGATGGTTTTTTAAGCATCTTTTAACCTAGGAAATAAGTATCTTACGGAAAAGTGCTGTAGGTTTCAGATTACATTTAAAAGAACAGTGCAGTAACTATAATCAAGATAGCTTTTGTTTCGAATCTGGTGGTGTGTGTTTTTGTTTTAAACCATTGCTTTGAACTGCTCATGTGATACTCTGTCAGACCTCAAACATTAAGTGAGGTTTTCAAAGACATTCTAGAGTGTAAACCTTAAGATGCCACAACTTAAAGTCATTTAAAAATCCTTCTGTAAATGGAAAGGGTTGAGCGAGAGGAAGAAAATGCTAAATTCTTTTGAACTCCAAAGGACTTTTTCTTCCAAATTGCATTCGCCTGGGGAGGTGGGGGAAGTCCCAGTTTTCTTAGTAAATTTTGAAGTTAGTAACCTTTTGCAGTCTTGCTATATTTTTACAGCACTGAGTTAATATTTTGTCCTTGTTTTGGTATCCTGGTGTCCCAAGGCCATGACATTATAATAGAGAAGGCAGGAGATTTTTCAAAGGACATGAGCTTGCATGTAGATGGGGTATGGTGGAGGGTAGATGAACGTGTTAGTAATAATCATGGCAGCCACTGGAATTAGTGGTGTCGATCTTTAGCAGCTTGTTGCCCCAGACTCACTACCTTTGTCATTCTCTGTTTGTCCCCATCACCCACCTGTCAAATGCCACTGTGGCTCTTGCGGATGGACTTGGCTCCTCAAAGTGTCTCAGACTGGCTCTAAGGTGTGGTATCTTGTACAGAGAGAAGAGGCAAGAAAACTGACCTAGGAGTTGGAAGACCTGGATTTTACCCGGGGTGCTGCAATTAACCCTACAGCCTTGAGGACCCATTTTATCTTGAGTAATATGAAAAGGTTGAGTGTAGTGAGCTCTGATGATTCTTCTAAAGACTCTAACATTGCTTCAAATATCAGCTTTGGATGAGGCAGGCTGGATGGTCACTTTCCCTTGTTTGGCCTCTAAGAGTCAGTGATCTGGCACAACTTCAGTTTATTGATCCAAGAGCATTTAAAACAGTGAGCACAGTCTTGTGGTTAAAAAACCAAAAAAAGAGTTATTGTGTGTGTCACCACGACACTACCCTTTGCAGAGGACCCTCCCAGGGACCATGTGACAGTCGAAAGGTGTTCACTTGAGCACTTTTTCTGAGAATGCAGTTTTAGTCATTTAAATTTAGGATCCATACTCATTGGTCTTTTTGAAAATTAAATATGAGCCACTTTTGAAATTTAACTTTTTGAAAAATAATCCACCTCTGTTCTCAAATATTACTTAGTATATAAGCCAGGAGGCCATGATCTGTAATTCTCTCCTGAGCTGCTCTGCTTTCTTGAGTAGATCTTCTCCAGCTGCCTCTTTTAAGCAGCCTTCCCCGACCTATATAATGCAGCACCCTGTCCCTCTGTGTCCTCTAGCCCAGGGGGCCCCCAACTCCAGGATCTAATCCTGATGATCTGAGGTGGAGCTGAGGTGGTAATAATATGAATAAAGTGCACAGTACATATTGGAGAAGGAAATGGCAACCCACTCTAGTATTCTTGCCTGGAGAATTGCAGGGACAGAGGAGCCTGGTGGGCTGCCGTCTATGGGGTTGCACCGAGTCGGACACGACTGAAGAGACTTAGCGGCAGCAGCCGCCCAGTAAATGCAATGTGCTTGAATCATCCTCAGACCATCTCCCACCCCCTCCCCGATCTGTGGAAAAATTTTTTTCCACGAACTGGTCCCTGATGCCACCAAGGTTGGGGACTGCTTCTGTAGCCTACTTTCTTTTTTTTTTCTTTTAAGCACCTTACATTTTATACTTGCATTTGTTAATTGCACCATCTCCTCAACTAGACTGTAAGATCCATGAAAACAGGAATGTTGTTCTTCTTATTTTCCTGGTGAATCCATAACGCCTAAAGGTGGCTTGTCCTATAGTGGGTACTCAGTAAATATTTGTTGAGCAACTAAGGACAGAGTGAGCCTGTGCCTGGGTTTCTCCTGTGTGCGCCTAAGCCATTCAGAAAAGAACCCAAAATGTGGTTCTTATGCTAACGGCTTCAATCTGATAGTAGTTTGGTCAGGCAGAGGCTGACATGCAAAAAACTAGCTCACTGTCTTTTCCTTAGAAGCAGACGTCAAATGTTTACAATGTATATAAGTCAGTGTGGGAAAGGAAGCTGTTTGTTTTTAAAAAAAGGCTTCACAGAACTATCAATAGTGTTTGGGGATTTTCTGATACTTAGATTCTGCCCGATATGTGTTTCCTCTCCTCTTCCATTTGAGTGGTTTGCTTTATGGGTGTTTGTGAGCAGCCTCCCCTGCATTCTGTGAAAGATGGGGTGTTGAGTTTTATAATCCCATTATTTTATCACCTTTCATGTTTCCTTGATTTCCAAAGTGAGAGACAGACTTGGCGTGGCCGGTCTACCTAGAAACTCACCATTTACTGAATAGCGTCATTTTCATTTTCTTTCCTTTTGAGAGATGCATACTTTGGAATGAAAGAATAGTGAACTGATACAAATTGAGTCCATCCAATGTCTCTCTGGTGGGAAGGGAGAAATCAACAATCACTTTCTTAAGGAGGCATCGTCTTCTGTGGCTTTTGAGGATAGTAGGTATCAAGGTTTCTTGAAGTTTTTGTTTATCAACCCCCTTTTCAGAGTGCAGGAGTTACATTATTCCTGGGAAGAAATGGAAAGACTAAAATAAACACCTCTGTGCCTATTTAGACAGCATTATGCTGTCTTTATAAGCTTTGAAAAATGGGAACTGAATTTCTCGTCTCCAGAGTGAGAGAATTACACATACACACTCTAATCAGAGCGATTTGGGAATTTCCCTATGTGTCTGTCAATTTGTACCTTTTAGATTTGCCATCTGTGATACCAATTTTTTTTTATGATCTCTAGTGCTATCATAGGAAAAAAAAACTGAAGTCGATAAAAGGGATCACAAGGGAAGAGATTTTATTATTAGATAAATGAGGGGAAAGCCTCATTTTTAAAAATTCTTTGCTTATAATGACTCTACCAGTTGATCTGCGTGTTATAAAGGCAAAGAGGCTCTCATACTTCATGCAAGCACTCTGGGTGTTCTTTATGCAGCCTCAAGTCTTCTAGAGTTTTCTCTTCCACCCATTTCTTTCCCTTTCCCTAACCTCCTCCAGTTGCTTCTTCTAGATGGCCTCACCCATGCCTGCCCATTGCTGCCTTGCAGAGGGTGGCAGTTGGGGGGCTTTGCATGAGCTGCTGAGAATTGATGTCAGCCCTATTTCCTGAGTTGCTTGGCCGAGGGCAGCCCATCCCAGGCACACCTGTTTTCCTCAACATCGTCTTCCCCACCTGCTTGGCCTACTTGCGTTAGCATCTCAGAGAGGAAAAGAGAACTACCCAGAGTGCTCAGCTGTTGCGGCAGGAAAAACGTTCATGTATCTTCTGCAGTGTTTTATCCTGTAAAGGAACGTGTCCACAGCCTGGTCAGATCGCTTTCTAACAGCGTAGTGCTGAAGTAAAAAGGTTTTATGTTCTATTTACTGTTTCGAATTCACTGACTGGATCCTATTTATGAAAAGACTGGTGTGCTCAGGCCTGTGAGGGAGGCAGGGGTGAGTCATCTGTATTCACTGCCCTCTGGGATTTTCCCTCCCACTGCGCTGGTCAGTGCTGGTCAGCACAGAGTCAGTGTTCCAAAGCGAGTGTGAGTATGATTCCTGAGACTTGGGTTTTCAGAGAAGGAAGGATTCACAGACAGCTGAGCATCTGAATTCGGCCTTGAAACGGGGATTGGATTTCAACCCCATATATGTGTGTGTTTTGAGAAGGTGACAGAGCGAGAGAAGATAACACAAGTCTTTTTAACTGCTGCTTCACCTGGGCAGGTGAGACCTCAGAAGCATCTCTCCATGAGGACTGATGTGCCATCACCGCTGATCCAGACATGGAGTAGGGGCTTAGGGCACGTGGGACCCATTCCTCTTCAGAGTCATTTTATGTATTTATAAGCAATAGCTAAAGCAAGAATTTGGGTCACTTAAAGAAGCAGTATCTCCCCAACCTGTGTAAAATGTAGTGTTTTCAACTGAACTTCAGGCTGAAACCACACCCAGGACTAAAACTGTATTTCTCAAGTGGAGTGCCTTTGAAGCGCTCACTGTGGAAGAATCTGTGTACACCGAAGGCAGGGCGAGGATGCCTGGATGGGGGTGATGCCCAGGACGGGGAATCTTAAGGCACTGCAAATTCTTCCAGACAGAGATCAAATCTTTCTCCTACTCAGTAACACGGAGACCGATCAGCTCTACCACCTTTGTTATAAATACGTATGAATATGATGGTCATGTATAAATATGACCAATGTATGTCTTTCTCTCCAAGTATATCATATCATAGTAGTATTTTCATTCTTCCTCTTTTTTTTCCTTTTTGTTTTCTTAGAGGAAAGAGTGAGGCACAGATAGGGACTAAATGACATCGTTTATGTCATAAAGCCAAAACAAAATCTGATGGTTCTTACCAGCATACATATCAATTCTGGGGACAGATGTATAAAGACAAATGAATAATTTCACTCTTTTAATTTCCCACATTTTTAACATTTGTGAAACAATCTTTTTTTTAAGAAAATCATTTATCCCTTCCTCCCTCAACATTTCATATTAAATTTCCAGTGCTAGCTATGTAATAAATGATGGTAGGTTGACTTGTAAAGTGAAAGAATGAATCCATCTTCTCTGTGTCCTGAGGATTTTGTTAACCTTTTGCAGACCCCTGAATAAGAATGTTATATAATTCAAAAAAAAAAAAGTCTTTTCCAACAAGTATAAGCTGCTTTTAAGGTGAGATAGTAAAATTAGCTGTTTGACATCTGTGTTGGAGGATGTTAGTGTCTCAGTGTCAGTTCTCCTATTTTTTAAGATATTTATTTGGCTTTGCTGGGTCTTAGTTGCATCCAGCGTGATCTTTAGTTGCAGCATGTGGGATCTAGTTCCCTGACCAGGGGTTCAATGCAGGTTCAACCTGAGCCCCCTGCATTGGGAGTGCAGAGTCTTAGCCAATGGACCACCAGGGAAGTCCCCAGTTTTCTATTTGTGCTTCTGTTCTGAAACTACTTCCTTAAGTAGACTCCCCCAAAGTAGAAACCTTAATGGGATACAAATGGCGACCTCCTTCAGAATCTTTTTATTTCCAAAACTCAATTAAGTTCTAGTCATGCTCTTTGGACTCTTCAGTATCTTATTCCACCTCTAACTCGCACATCTTTCTCAATACCTTTATCACACATCTTATGACCTTCTGGCCACAAGTGTCTAGCATTAGGACTTGTCCATAGTGCCAACAGAATTCACTGCTTGAGACCCCTACACAGGTAGATGCCACGCTACATCTTTCATTCTGGACATAAGCCATCCTCACATCGGGACGTCGATGTTTTGCATATTTGGAAATGAAAATGCTCTTGCTAAAATTATTTTCTAAAAATTTTGTATTAGGTGGCTCTTCACTTCATTTTTCTTTTTTCCCCCGTAGCCTTTGCAGCTTGCATACAACTGAAAAATTGTAATTTCTCCAGGGCTAACATCCAAGACTTTGATAGGCAGTCTTAATGCCTGGGCCTCCTATGAGTTGCTGCCCATTCTAAGCATCATAAGACTTACCTTGCAGAACAAAGAGAACTGGACCCAAAGATCGTCCCCTTCTTCTGACCTGGCAAGCTCTTCTTTCCCAGTGCCCTTTGTCTTTTCCTCTTTGTTCTCCAAGAAAAGGGAGGGATGAGATTAGGATGCTATTGTTCAGAACGGGGACAGCTATTGCTTGTACAAACAGACTTTTCCTTTCCCTTTCTTTGGCAACTTCAGTTGTTCTGCCTGTTTCTGGCTCTCCTTCTGCTGTGAACAACCTTTCTCCCTCGCCCCACTTTCAGGAGACTAATAAATTAAATATACAAGTGTCAGTTGGTTCCTGTGAATCTACCAGCTCACATAATTTCAGACAGTCATTCAGCCTCTATCTTCAGTGAGGTTTTTGCCCTTTCTCTGTCACCACCACATCAAGCACGTGTGTAGATTAAGGGTAGTATGTCAAGGTGAGAGCTCTCTGCTGGGTTATGTTAGTCCATCACTCCTTTAGTGGAGCAGATTAGCTGCAAATTGGTATCTTGTTGCTGTCATTGGAGTTTGCAGTCCAGGTCCCCAGCTCTGCTGGTGATCTATTTCTGAGTCCCAGCAATGACGCCAGTTGTCCTGGCAACCTGCTGGCTGGCGCATCCGTAAAGGCCAGCAGAGGAATGGACGAGGGTGGCCTCCAGAGGGTTGGAAGGGAGTTGGCAGTCACCTTGCTCAAAGAGGATTTTCCATTTCCTCCATCTGGGCCGGCCTCCAGGAAGAAGATGTCCGTATCATGGAAGTGTCACCTGGGGCTGTGAACCACATGGTCTTTCTCGTCCAGATAGCATCCCGTGGAGAATAACAAACTGATTAGTGGCTGATCTAGGCAGAGTGTGGGGACTGCCAGAGCAGGGTCCTAGGTGATCTCAGGACGTTAGATGGTATCCGTTTTTCTTGTGAATCGGGTTAACGTTCCTGTTGTTCATCAGCACTGGTGTTTGGAGTTGGGGACATGGGTAGATGTTTGGGCAGAGTCAGAGGTCAAGAGAGGAGAGTTGAAGGGAAACACCACAGTGGATCTTGACTCCTTGTCCTGTTGACAGGTCTGGCCTAAAAACAGTAAAGTGTAACTAGAGCTCTCTGACTGGGCTCCAGTAATTATCTGTATTCGCAGCATTGCAAAGGAGCACCCCTTGTCCTCTTCTCTTTAATTCCTCTCCTCCTCCCTTGATGTCAAGTTGAATTGGCACTAAATGACTTGCCCCTCCCTCCTGATTTGGATCCAAAAGAACACAGAAGCTTTCTATCTTAAAGTCCCTCACTTAGTTGGCCTTGCCTTGATTGAGTCTAAAATTGGGCAGTCAATTGGCAGCGGATGTCTTGGGGATTGCATGTTACAACCATTTCATCAGAGAAGCCCCTGGCCAGTGCCATCTGTTTCTGTTGGCATGGAAATGTCAGGATATGTTTCTCTCTCTCTCTCTCTCTATCACACACACACACACACACACACACACACATACATACACAATATGTTTTCACACACACAAGTTACACACATACATGATATGTTTCACACACACATGATATGTTACACACACACGATATGTTTCACACACACACACACACACAAAGCAAAGGAGGGTCTACCTGCAAAATTTGGGTGCTGAGGAGCAAGGGAATCTGGTGAAAGAGATATCCCCAAAACAGTTGAAACCCACAAATGACATAAAATATTATTAGTACCTTTCATTACTTAAAGAATTTTTTTGTATTCACAGAGGCCTTTTAGTATTTGCTGAGATAATAGCACGTACCTGTGTCTTCAGGGTGGGGAAGCCAGTTAGGGTGTAACCAGATATTTCTAGCACATTTTACTGTTTGCTGTTTGCATGCTTAGTTTCATCCAGCTCTTTGCAACCCCATGGGGTATAGCCCTCCAGGCTCCTCTGTCCATGGGATTTTCCAGGCAAGAGGACTTGTGTGGGTTGCCATTTCCTTCTCCAAGGAATCTTCCTGGACCAGGGATTGAACCTGGGTCTGCTGCATTGGCAGGCAGATTCTTTACCACTGAGCCACCTGGGAAGCCCAGCACATTTATACTCAACATATATAAATGCCCCCTTTCATAGCTAGAATAAGGATAAATGTTGAAGATCTGGAACTGAAATTAACAGAAATACTATTTGAAGGAAAGAAGAAACTCCACGGGAGTTGATTGTACTTTCAGAGAATCCTATGTTTCCAAGATGTTTCTTGAATAAATCAGTTTTGTTTAACAAGCATGTGGTGTGCTCAACCAGGTCATTATTTTAAGTTGTTGAAAGGGTTTAAATTCTCAAAGACACTGTGTGCTTCTCAAACGATAAATACCTCTTAGGTGCATTTTGATACAATGGAGAAACAAGGTTGATTTTTTTTTTTAAAGTATCATTGTGTAACTCTTAATTCAATATCTGATGCTAAATAGTCATCATTCTTCATGGTACACAGGCAATGAAATCAGCTCTCTCATATTGATATGAATAATAGATACAGACTGTGAATCACATTAAAGTTGGAAGATTAAAATCCTTCTCTAGGTTGGTTGCTTTTTTAAAAGAAATCTGGAGAAGCAGATGAGAGCCCAATTAGGACTCATGAGCTTCATGCTCCTTTTTTTTTTTTCACAACCTATCTAGATATACAGTAATTGGAAGCACACCTAATACAGAAAGACTGGGTTATCTCTCCCTCTTGAATTTGTTGTCAGTCACACAGAGGTAGGTGTGAATCTAAATATTAATAACTCAAGGAGAAGATGGGGATGCCCGGGGCTTGGTGCAGAAGCATCAGACTAAGGATGGACACCTGGGTCTTTCCCTTCCACCCCTGTGAGACCCAGGGCAAGCCACTTTCTTTCTCTGTGCTCCTATTCCCATTTCTTCCAAAGGACGGTAGTTCTTTATTCCATTGGACAGCATCAGATTTAAAGGTATTCATCCAACTAAGGACTTCTGGACTCACAAGTATAGTGTTAGTCACTCAGTTCTGTCTGACTCTTTGTAATCCCGTGGACTGTGTACCTTGCCAGGCTCCTCTGTCCATGGAGTTCTCCAGGCTTGAATACTGAAGTGGGTTGCCATTCCCTTCTCCAGGGGATCTTCCTGACCCACAGATCAAACCCAGGTCTCCTGCATTGCAGGCAGATTCGTTGCCATCTGAGCTACAGGGACTCATACCTGGATTCAAATCCTAGATCTGCTGCTCAATAGCTGTGTGTGTCCCTGAGGAAACTGCCCAGCTTCTCTGAGTCTTACTTACCTCATCTGTAAAATAGGGCTGGTCATACCTATGCCACAGAATTGTTGAGAGAACTGAATGAGATAATGTGTGCTAAATATTAGCCCAGAGATTGCTCCCTAGTAACCATGGCAGCTATAATGCTGTTTTGATAATAAATTGCACAGAACAAAATTTATCGTGATGTGTTGCTGAAACAAACAGGTGAACAGAACAGGTGAACCATTGAAACTTGCTAGTCTCTTGGTTGTGGAGATGTTTCCTCTGTAATGGGAATTGTCATTAACTGTCAGTGTCTGCATTGCCGGTGAAGTCAGTTATGTCTTGTCAAAGTCTTCTGCTTCTTTGACATATATAGTAGAGTAATTATGATGGTGAAGGTGGTAGCATTTATCAGAATTATCCATGTGCATAGTCTAAGGGGCCTTGGTATTTTAGGTAAATTTTTTAGCATTAGTCAAACTGAAAGGCACAGTGAGTTTGGAAGAGATACTAGTCTTGTCTCTAAAAAGAGTAGGGAGATTCCCAAAAGCTATTGATATGAGGGGAACTCTGAGAAAGAAAAACTACAGTATTTTGATGTAGCCACCATGTCTAGGTAGAGATAGGTGAAAATTACCTGGGCTAATTCTTTGACATTACAGACAGAATAAGTCAGAAGATGGAGGTATACATTCCTGTATCTTCTTCCAGCAAATATTTACCTGGTGTGTGCGCTAAGGAAAGCTTCCACAACAGCTAAAAAAGCTTCCAGTCACTGGAAAGAGAGGTGAGAAGATAGGCAATTCCTATCTTTTAGTGGTACCCAGAGGGTGCTATGGACGTAGACCAATGTGGCATCTTCTGGGCTCAGAGAAGCCTCCATCCCTAGACCTGACGAACTGACAGATGTTAACTCGGAAACAAAGTGGGTATATCATTTGGCAAACATATGTAACAAGCCACCCCAACGTATAATGACTTGAGACACCAAACATGTATTGTGAGCCAGCCGGGCTATTCTGTCTAGGCTGGGTAGCTTGACTAGGACTGGTTGGTCCATGATGACCTCCCTCTTATGTCCAGCTGTTGTAAGGCTGGTTGGGGGGGCAAGACTGTCCACTGGGACAGCTCGTCCCTGCTTCACATGGTCACTCATCCTCCAGGCAGCTCGTCTGAGCTTTCATATCGTGGTCTCAGAGAGCAGCAAGAGAGGACAAAGTCCAGCACACAAGTGCTTTTAAACCTCTCCTTGGAAAATCTTTGCTAATCTCCCTGTGGCCAAAGCAAGTCATCTAATAAGTTCAGATTCGAGGGATAGGGGAAGCATGGGCATTAACTTTGGTTGATTGCATGGGGGACACTGTGTGCCAGGCTCAGAGATGGGAGAGCATGTGCCATCTTGGAAAAGTGTACAGAGTCCAGAATGTCTAGAGCAAAGCAGGGGAGAAGCGGCAAGGGACGGGCCAGATCACCAAGAGCTTCTTCTCAGGAAGCTCTGCGGAGGAGTTTGAAATCTATGTTAAAGACAGGAGAGGAGTCCTTGAAAGATTTGTCCTAGAATGTGGACATAATCAATTTCATATGTAAAAACATGGGTGATGGCAAATGCCTAAAAGCATTTGTCAGCCTAGACAGTTTGGGGAAGTTTCCAAACTTTCTAATCCCAACCTAGACATCCCAGGGATTGCTGGAGAAGACAGAAACGCTGCAGTTGAGAGGTGCTTCCAAGTTGACATATGCTCTCTAAGCAGAGACCAGAAAAGAGGATGCAGAGCCTCCTGGCGGGTCAGGAAGCTCAGAGGCTCAGGTGATGGGCAGTGTCTCGGTGAGGTCTGCCAGGAGGGCCCGGAACCTGTGAAGGGGGTTGGACCTTGCGGGCAGTGTTCATCGCATCTCTTCCTGATGGGATCCTGCCCGGCCTCTGATGGGTTACTGATGGGTTGATTGAAAGACTCATTAAAAAAATGTCTTTGCCTGGTAGGTGATGTTACAGCGTCACCCCAGCTGAAGACTCTTCTTGCCAACTGGTTTCCCTGTTACCTCAAAATAGGCAGTATGTTCCAGGGGCTCTCAGACCCCCTAAAAAATCCTTCTCTATCCTTGGATGGGACCAGGGCTCACTCATTAATTTTAAGAACTGACCTTTTAACTATGCTATTCAGTGACACTCTTTAAAAATACTAAAATAGAAGTGACTGTTTCATTTCACTAAATTCAAGTCACCGAGACCGAGAACTTGTGGTTTTCACCGGGCCGTTTGGGACCCAGTTTGTTGTCACCGAAACTGTGTCATATCGGGCAGGAGTTGGCACGATCCTGTTCAGGCCTGGAGGTTATAGCTCCAATGTGGAAAGTACTATCTTTTATAGATTAAAAAAAAAAGAGAGAGGCAGGGGACACCTAAATGTGCATTAAGCAGATAATAATTTGCCATGTTTTCTTTTTAGTTTTCCAGTAAAAAAGGGAAGTACAGAAGAGCGTGGATAGGGTGGTGTAGGCTGCAGTCGGGGGGGCCTCTGAGTTCTACTCTTTGCCCTTGAGGGACACCTTCCCTGACCGTCACACTGACAGCGAGTGAAAATCAAGGGAAGAGAGGACGACGAGGCAAGGAGGACTGAAAGCCCAGAGCCCGGTACTCCGGGAGCAGGCGGGCCGCTGTTGTAGCTCAGAGTCCTATATTTTCTCCACTTAGAGAGTTTCAGAACCAACCTCTGGTGAGGATCTTTAATGGTATTAGCTCTTTATTTTGTGCTCACTGATACAAGTGTTGGGTAACCACCGAAGTCAATTGAGGGGACAGCTTTGCCCCTTTGGGACTGGAGACTTTGCCCTTGTGCTTGGCAGGCCTGATCTCCAGGCACTGCTACTTGAATGGGACACCTTTTCAAACAGGAGAGGGTTTCAGAAACTCCGATGCAGGGTCAGAGGCAATAGAGGCATTTGTTTGTTCCTGAGAAACAGCTAGCATTTTAAACGTTTTTAGCAGAATGTCTCAAACAATTATGTAAAGGAAGGGAACCTCAGAATTTAAAATGTCCCAATGGGGTGAGCTTCACTGTTCTGTGAAATGGAAATGAAAATGTGGTGTGTTGGAGGATTCTTTATATGTAATATATAAATACATATAAAATCTATTTATTTGGCTGTGCCGGATCTTTGTTGTGGCATGTGAACTCTTAGCTGCACCCTGTGGGATCCCTGACTAGGGATTGAACCCAGGCCCCCTGCATTGGGAGTGTGGAGTCTTAGCCACTGGACCACCAGAAAAGTCCCACTGGGGAATTCTCGAGTCTACTTACTTGCTTTACTGGAGGATCACAGGACA
The DNA here is from genome assembly GCF_014754425.2 of Oryx dammah. Lineage (NCBI taxonomy): Eukaryota > Metazoa > Chordata > Mammalia > Artiodactyla > Bovidae > Oryx > Oryx dammah. The sequence goes on along the minus strand of NW_024070195.1, from coordinate 11,390,768 downwards.
AACACTGACTGACTGTATCTGATCCTGAGAGGAAGACATGATTCCTGTGCTCAGCCTGGTGACGTCACAGAGCCTAGAACGATGCCAGGTGAGGGAGGGAGCCCAGCCGTGTGGATCAAGGAAGGTCCAACTCCTGTATTCTTTCAGTACAAGCAGGACCTTCTAGGAGGTTTGTCATGAAATATTAATCAAAATAATATATATCTCTTACAGATACCTATTCAGTCTGTCCGAGCATGCGCAGCGTATGGAGGAGGAAAATAGAATCTTATTTTTAAAGCGGGGTGAAGATGGCAGTGTGTTTGCTGCCACCTGTGTGTTATTTCACAGATTTTGTCAGCTTATTTCCTCACCCACCTGTGCTTTCTCCAGTACCTTAAGCAATGTAACAAGGCTAGGAATCCACCAGGGACATGGGTACACAATTAAAATGAACGCTGATCAAAACCACCTCCTGTTGTAGACTTTTTGAGAAGTTTTAATAATATTGCTGAAGTCTGAACAGGTGGAACTTTCTTTGAAGCTCCTTGATGAATATCCAGAGGTAGTCACTGTCAGCTAAGCAGGTGTGGAGGCTGGGATGCCTGATAAGTATTCTGAGTGTCTTACAATGGGAGACAGGCTATCCCGTTCAGAATACGGTTGCTTCTCTCCATTTTAGGAAATCACAGTAGATTCTTTCTCTCTGTCTCTCCCTCTCTCAAACACAAACATACATAGACACCTATTCCCCTGGTATGCTCTACTGAAGGCAGACCAGCTACAGAGGGGTGGGATGACTCCAGAGAGTATGGCAGCCTTCATACAGCTAACTTTCTGGGCCCAGATTCTAGAATAACGGGCATAAGGTTAAAGCCCTTCTGATCCGGTCTCTTATCTCTTACACCGTTCACAGATCTGGATTTGTTGCACCTAACCTCTTCGTTGCAGCCGACTCAGAAATGCAGAGCTCTGAAGCCTATGTATTTACTTATTTCATCTCAATCTTAGATTTGCTGGCTGTACTTCAGTTCACAAAATTGAAAACTCCAAATTAGTTTCCATGATGAAATATGGGGCCAGAGTTGAAAATTGTTTAGCAGAAGCCACATTTGATCTTTGGATAAAACTCCATCCGGGTTCTGCCTTGGGACATTTTGCATTGCTGGGAGCCTTTTCAGACAGAAAGGAGAGAGACAGGATGAGAAAGCAGAGCTAGGTGTCCGTGAACACCTGTGTCAAAAGGTCATAGGTGGCATGGGGAGAATTTCCAAGTAACACCGCTGGATTTCAGCGGTTCCTGCGGACCTGTGGCTTTCACTGTCTGGACTCCCTCCTCTGTGTTGGACCTCATCTCTCTCTCTCCCAGATGCCTCCAATCAGTTCATGCACCTTGACTGATCTGGGGAAAAACAGTCTGGTAACAACATATTAAGCTGATAGGGACCTCAGCCAGAATAGTCACACTTTACAAAAGCTCAGGGATTCAGGATTGAAATTTTTTAACGGTGGAATTTCAGCTGATTGTGGAGGAGATCCTTTAGGTGTCATTTTTTCTGATTGTGGAGGAGATCCTTTAGGTGTCATTTTTTCAAACATATTAGGAAGCAAGCACCTGCCCATTTAGTCAATACATGCTATCCATTCTTGTCTTCTGTGCTATAAATTTCCATGTATAATAACTGATGGCAATCTTCATAATACTCTTAAGAACTTTGCATATAAATTTCAAAGCTATGATATGTTTCACCAACTTTCTTTTGTTCCCAGTTTTTAAAAATAGTGATTAAAATACAACACAATTTACCATCTTAACCATTTTTGGATTTTTTGTTGTTGTGTACATTAAAAAAATTTTGTTTAATGTTTTGTATTGGGGTGTCCCTGACTAATCATGTTGTGATAATTGCAGGTGAACAGTGAAGGGACACAGCCATGCGTATCGTCTTAACCATTTTTAAGTGTACAGTGCCGTGGCATAAAGTACATTAGGATTGTCATGAAACCATCACCACCATCCCAGAATGCTTTTCACCTTGCAAAATGGAAACTCTTTACCATCAAACACTAACTCTGCATTCTCCCTTCTCCCAGCCGCTGGCAAGCACCATTCTGCCTTCTGTCTTCTCTGTACCTCACACAAGTGGAATCCTACAGAGCCTGTCTTTTTATGACTAATTTACTTCATCTTGCATAATGCCCTCAAGGTTCATCCATGTTGGGGGCATGTGTCAGAACCTTTTTCCTTTTTAAGGATGGATAACATTCTACTGAACATATAGAATATATATAGTCTGCTGAATATATATTAAATTTATTCATCCACTGATGGACCCTTGGGTTGCTTCCAACCTCTTGGCTATTTTGCATAATGCTGCTCTGAACATGGGTGTGCAAATATCTGTTCAGGACACTTCGCCACCTTTCTTTTATGTGCTTGCTACATATAATTGCTTGAAGAAGCCATGCACCTACCCTTGATGACTCTTTTTCACTGAATAGAAAAAGATGCCCAGGAGTGTTACCTGAATTATCTTTTTCATGCCCAGGAGTGTTACCTGAAGTATCTTCTCTGCTAAATGTCACCTGATACTTAAAATGCCATTAATAGCAGTTCAACCCTGGTGCCTCATATAATAAAGAATCTGCTTGCAATGCCGGAGACCTGGGTTTGATCACTGGGAGAGGAATCTCCTCTGGAGACAGGAATGGCAACCCACTCCAGTCTTCTTGCTGGAGAATCCCATGAACTGAGGAGCCTGGTGGCCTACAGTCCATGGGGTTGCAAGGAGTCAGACACAACTGCATGACTAACACGTTCGTGTATTTGTTCTTCCAGAATTGAGCAAAGCCTTCTACTTGTTTTCCTTAAAAATGCAAATAACCCTGGGACAGAAGCTACAGATAAGATTTTTAGCACTTGGTGTGAATTAATCAGATCTTATCTTAGAAGCCTTGTCTGTCCCTCTCCCTAGTTCTTAACTGTTGGTTCACTAGCAACTCACAGCCCAGGGATAACATGCACTCCCTTAAGGTATGTCCCCCTTCATCAGATGATGGTTATTACCTTGTAAATGAATCTATCCTAAACTAAATTATGACTTTAGGCTCTAGCCTCAGAGTCTGTTAGTTCTCAGCGACGTTACTATCAAAGCTAATAGATTATCATTTGGGTTTATATTGTTGTCATGTTATGCTAACAGTGACATTAAAGGTTAAAGGTGTTTCCTGTAACAGATTTCAAGATGAAATTGTGATTATTGGTACGGTTCCCTATTTGGTAGTTAAACAGAGTTAAAGATTTGTTGGTCACTAGATTGAAACAAATTGGATATCTTTACCAAGAACATAATTATAGGATTCATAGGATTCACTTTATAAGGAACAGAAAAAAACAGGAATAAGTGAAATCTTCAGACAATCTTTTTAGTCTTCTTTTTAGACCATAGTTTGGCTTTTTCCTCTGTTAAACATTTGGACAGAGTTGTTAGCAGGTAATAAAGTTTAAAGTCAACTGTTTTTAAGACATATCCCCTTCTGGCGCTCTCGTATTCCTACTTTAATGCAGTTGAAATGAAAGTTGCAGAAAGGATAATAGCAATATGCCTAAATACTGAACTACAGTAAATAGCTATAGTGAATTTATGCCCATAGAAAGGAAGAATTTGAAACAGATGGCTTTTGGTTAAAGGTATTTCCTGTAACAGATTTCAAGATGAAATTGTTAGTTTAGCAAAGATGATTAAGTCTTTAGAAACACTGTTGCTGGAGCACCGGTTTTTTTTAAAGGATTCCTCCCCACCATAAGGACGACCACCACCACCACCACCACTCCCTCCTCTGTATGTAAAAGCAGCTTTGAAGGATAAGAAAACTGAATCCGTCGTTGGTGATTGGCTCGTGCATCCCTCTGGTTTGTGGATGGGGAACCCGGTTCAGTTGTAAAACAACTCAGTCAAGCTAATTCCTGGTCGTGTTGCTACATTATCTTCATAAATAATTTGCATCGTGGGGTGTTTCTGCATATCTTGTGCATTTTAATGTTATTTTTAGCCAGGAATTTTTATTTTACAATAACAGTTTTTTGAATAGACTAATCAAGAAGCCTCCTCCAGAGTCAAGGAAACAAGTGCCGAGAATATGTCGGGCGGGGGGTCTGTCTCCTTTCCTCCTCAGACAGTTCCCTCTGCTGCTGTTCTTGCTGCTCTTGCCATTACTTTTGTAACTTTAGTTCTTTGGAATTTCCATTTCCTTTTTTTTTTTTTTCTTAGACATCAGAACAGGGCTGTTGAAGTAATTTATGTAATAAGAGGCTGCACTCTGGTGATCTGAAGCCAGCGTGGCTTTTGTGTAAGGCACTAGCTATTCTGCCCTTAGCAAGGAGAATGAGATGGAGTGTTACCTCTTTGCTTTGAAACAATTGTCTCTTACTAGTACTCTCTGCAATACCTTAAAGAGGAGTTAAACTAGAGTAGCAACATAAAAAACCTGCCATGTTGTTGTCATTCAGCCACGCAGTTGTGTCCAACTCTTTGTGACCCCATGAACTGCAGCACGCCAGGCTTCCCTGTCTTTCTCGGCATCAGGGTCTTTTCCAGTGAGTCAGCTCTTCGCATCAGGTGGCCCAGGTATTGAAACTTCAGCTTCAGCATCAGTCCTTCCAATGAATATTCATGGTTGATTTCCTTCAGGTTGTCACCTGTAGATGTTGGCATTTGAGTGTTTTCTTCCAAAATCTTTTCTATGGGTGTACAAATAAACAGAGACGGTTTTACAAAAATGGAATTGTAGATGATAGACTTTTCTGAACCTTCTTTTCTCACTCTGCTGTCTGTTGGGAACATCTTTCCTTGTTGATAAATATAGGTCTTTAAAATGTTGATGGCGTCTGAGCTTTCTGGTGCACGGATGTAAGAGTGAAGATTCTCTGACTTCACCAATTGTATGTGCCCTTTTTGTTCCTCTGTTTTTTTCTCTTTTCTGCTAGGATCCATCTCATGCCTCTTGCTCTGCTCTTGACTATGGTCAGATGAAAAACCCGAGTGAAGACAAGATCTAGGACCCCTATTTGATAGAGAGCTATGCTGTTGAGTTCTCTGAATCAAGACTTCTGAGAGAGTATTACTCTTCCATCTTGGCCTCATCGACACACTCAGCATGTCTTTTCTTGGGAATTTTACTTTCCCTTAGATTCCCAGTATCTTCTGTTGACTTTCCCTCAAGACTGATGACTCATTACCTCACCTGCAGTGGGGTTCCCTTTCTCTTGGGTCTCTCCTTTGGCCTGAATCAAGCAGAGACACTTCTTTTTGACTCCATCACATCCCTTTCCAGTTGTCTGGAGTGAGCTCACTCACCTTTCAGACCCCATTTTGAATCTCTAGGCAACTCCAGCACCTCCAGCCTGATCTGCAGTTCCTTGTCAACTTGTGGCCTCTGTCTGTGGTCCAGTGCAATGCTCTGTTGGCCGCTCTTCCCAGAGGCTCTACCGCTAAGCCTTGCCTGTGCTATCACCTCCTTTGGAAGCACCATGTCCTCCAGTTCTTGACCCGCAAACCAGTCCCTGCTGGGATTTCAAAACCTGGACAGGAGTCATCTTGATGGCGTCTTCTCTGGTGCCTTCCATAGGGCTCCAATCAAATCTGGAAAGTCATCTGGAAGGGAAAACCTCACACCAGTTTTGTTTTTTAATTAACAGACTTTATTTTTTTTCAAGCAGTTTTAGGTTTACAGAAAGTGGATGGGAAAGTACAGAGTGTTCCCACATTCCCTGCCTCACTCCTGCCCCAAGCCAGTGGCCTCTGTTATTAACCAATAATGATATACTGGTCATAACTGAAGTCCAAGATTCACAGTCGAGTTCATTCTTTCTGTTGTATTGGCTTGGCCATAAAAGTTATTTGGATTTTTCCATAGTTCTGATACAGTCTATGGGTTTTGACAAATGTAAAATGATGTGGGCTTCACCGATGACTCAGTGGTAAAGAATCTACCAGCCACTGCCGGAAATGGGGGCTCAACCCCTGGGTCAGGAAGATTCCCCCGGAGGAAGGCACGGCAACCCACTCCGGTATTCTTGCCTAGAGAATCCCATGCCTGGTGGGCTATAGTCCGTGGAGTTGCAAAGAGTTGGACATGACTTAGCAACTAAAACAACAAAACAGCATAATGACATGTATCCACCAGTACAGTATCATACGGAATAGTTTCACCACCCTAAAAACTCCCTGTTCTCCTTCTATTTATATCTCCCTCCCAACCCCCAAACCCTTTTCACTGTCATCATAGTCGCCTTTTCCATAATGTCAAGTAGTTGGACCAATACAGTACGTAGTCTTTTTACACTGGCTCCTTTCGCTCAGTAGCATATATTTAAAGATCCTCCATATCTTTTCATGGCTCAATAACTTACTTCTTTTGATCACTAAATAATATTCCATTGCACAGATTACTGCAATTTATCCATTCACCTACTGAACGAGGTCTAGGTTTCAGCCAAGTTTTGGCAGTTCATAAAGCTGCTATAAACGTTCATGTTCAAGTTTTTATATGGACCTAAGTTTTCACCTCCTTTGGGTAAATACCATGGAGTGTGATTGCTGAATCATATGGTAAGACTATGTTTCATTTTGTAAGAAACTGCCAAACTCTCCGGTACAGTGATTGTACCGTTTTGTGTTCCCTCCAGCAATGAGTGAGAGTTCCCATTGCTTCACGCCCTCACAAGCATTTGGTATTCTGGATTTTGGTCATTCTGGCCGGTTTAGTGGTATTTTGTTGTTTTAACTTGAAATTCCCTGAAGACATATGATTTGGAGCATCTTTTCCTAATGTATTTGCTCTCTAAAGACCTTTTGTAGGAAGGTGTGTATTTAGGTCTTTTATGTATTTTTTTTTTGAATTGTTTGTTTTCTAATAGTGTCATTTTTCCTGTAGCTCTATTTTTGCTGTTATTTCTTTTTTAACTGAAGCTGGTTCTTACTGCTCATTAGATTGCTTACTACTGGAGGGCCCACTGTCATTCCTTGATGAACCCATGTATCTCTCAGAGTGGTGTTCACTCTGAGTCCTCCTGAATGTGAGCTTATCTACCTCCTTTTGTACCCAGGCTGCTGCTTTGTTAGAATATCCAAGACAAGAGCAAGAATCAGGAATGTAGCTTGCATAATGTAGATCGCAGTGTTTAGGTCGATTTCTGAAGCTGGTGTTAAATTTCAGAAATTCCTTTACATTAATTCCTAAATTTTACTCTTTGCTGTAATGATTTAATAGCGTATTTTTAAAATGTTATTTCGGGTGCCTGTTTAGTTTTCCCTGCAGACTACAGAAGTCATTTTAACTTCATCTTTCTGACCTGCTAAAAGTAGTAAATTGACAGCAATAAATGAGAGATACAAGCTGCTGTGTATCTGATACGAGGAATTGCGTGTTCTGTGTATGCTGTAATAGTTAATGTGGGAGGAAGTCAATATTAATTAATTTCTGAATCACTGACTACATTATATATAATGCTGAGCTTCTCAGCCCATGTGTTACAATGGGCTACAAATACGTCAGCCTTTGGGCATCCTTAAACCCTGAGGTTACAAAGCCCCTGGTGGGGGCGGGAGGCTGGGGCCTGACCACTTATGCTGGTATGTTGCCGGCCAGGTGTTAGTTTCTCTGTAAGTTGTGCCGAGAGAGAGAGAGAGGGAAGGGAGAGAAAGAAAACATGCGGAGGAGAGAGCCCCAACACTCACCGGCATAATATGAAGTGCAGAAGATAGTGATTTAGAATCCACAAGCATCAGTTCACTGTCAGCTCTCCAACAGCAGAGATTGTGTCTGCTTAGCTCACTGCTCTGTCCTCACACCTAAAACAGAGCTTGTTATAAATGCTCAATAAACATTTATCAATTTAATTCATGAAACACACCTGAATAATACATTCACCACACGTTGCTTCACCCTCTCTGTTCTTCAATTTCTAGAGCCAGAACCAATTTATTTCTACATAACAAGTAGAAATTTATATGTAGATAATTTGGCCCTTTTTGTGACCTAAAGTGGCACAGTCTACAGCATAGTGCTGGTTAAGGAGGTTGAGGAACCATTGATTCTTTCTTACCCTCTCTTATTTGAATTATTTTTAAGTCTGGACAATGGTGCGGGTGATAATTGTGATGATGATCATTATATAATTTGCATACAGCTCATAAAATTTATTGCGTTGCATCGATGTAATCCTCAGAGCGACTCTTAGAGAAGTATTTCTTTCTGTTCCCATTTTCATAAATAACGAAACTAGTGCTCAGCAAAGTTAAACGATTGTGGAAGATTGCACAAATGGTACATAACATACATGGAACTTGAGCCCAGACATTTTAACTTCAAATCTCAAGGACTTTCCATCTATACCAAACATTATCAGGTTTAATCTAGACTCACTTTTAGGGTTTTCCTGGTGGCTCAGACAGTAAAGGACCCGCCTGCATTGAGGGACAGGGAGACCTGGGTTCGATCCCTGGGTTGGGAAGATCCTCTGGAGGAGGGCATGGCAGCCCACTCTAGCATTCCTGCCTGGAGAATCTGCATGGACAGAGGAGCCTGGCGGGCTACAGACCATGGGGTCACAAAGAGTCGGATACAACTGAGTGACTAAGCACAACACAGAGACTCACTTTAAAGCCTAGATCACCTTCAATTATCATGTTATTTGATACAAATGATGGTGATAAAGTAAACTTTAGGAATGCTTAAATGAGGTAAACATTTCTAAACGTTTTTTGAAAAATGTAGGCTTAAGCTAGATGCTAGTGAGAGTTTTTCAGGTCTAACTAACTCTTAAAGGTCTGAATTAGTGGAGTTTTTTTTAACGGTCGCATTTTCAAAGAATAAAGTGATTAAAGTATAAACCTACCTGCTGTTATAGAACTTGGTGAGGTGAAATGAGATGAGAATAGATGGTGTGCTATGAGAACAAGAAGAATGTGAAGAGGCAGGCTTATGTGGATCCTTTAAATACATTTGATGCCATCCTTTTGACAAGAAGAAATGCCTTTAAAATTTCACACTGGCAAGAGGAAAAGAAAATCGGCAATCTCTCTTCTTTTTTTACCCTTTCATTTGAATGTTTAGTCACTTTGGTCTACTTCAGTTTTGATTCACAAATGAGTTTTCAGAAACTGCCCTCCTGTTTTTTTGCGTTTTTTATGAAATATTTAATTTTTCCTCTGAAAACTGACCCAATCACTGGGACATGAGATGGATACTCCTAAATCTTCTCGTTTTGTCAGCTGAGTTTAATCTTACACTATCTACAGAATTGGGAAAGACTTTCTCATACAATTCATGAGCAGTTCTGGACATCCCATATTCATCCCTGCATTTAAATAATTCTCTAAATATTTATTGAATGCCAGCCACAGAATCTTTGGCCTAAAGAAGCTCACAGTCTTGACTCTGGTTCTCGACTCACCAAACACCTTGTTTCTCTTCCACCAAATTCCAGACTTTCTCTCTCTGTGGATGCAACTGAATGCTGTTTGCAGAATTCTTCCTGCTTGTAGTGAGCAGCCATCTTGCTCATTAGGCACTTTATAAAGCTCGAGAGTTTGAGGGAAAAAGCCAAAGAGATCAGTGAGTAGCTTGCTGTTTGGTTTCCTGGAAAGAGGACTGTCCCGGTGATCCTGGAAGAGCTGTTGCCACCGCAGCCCCCTAGGTGTGCTCGCATATTCTATACGTTGGGGCAACATCTTCTGTGTCTTACACAAAGAAAGCGAGGCTAAAGATAGAACCCAGGGGCGTGAAAACCTTTTAACCTTTCCAACAACCACGTTTCAGTTCGGTTTGTTCCCCTGTTGGCTTTCAGAAGGGGGAAGAAAAGAGAGGGAACTGTTAATTACAAAGGCCACATTTCTTTCAGCTATACTATTTTCAATGCTATATAATTTGAAAGCTGAAGTGGCAAGTGCTTGCTTTCAAATGTGGAGAGAAGGTGCCCCCTCATTTTAGGCTTCTCTGATAACTCAGTTGGTAAAGAATCCACCTGCAATGCAGAAGACCCCAGTTCAATTCCTGGGTTGGAAAGATCCACTGGAAAAGAGATGGGCTACCAACTCCAGTATTCTTGGGCTTCCCTTGTGGATCAGCTGGTAAAGAATCCACCTGCAAAGCAGGAGACCTGGGTTTGATCCCTGGGTTGGGAAGATCCCCTGGAGAAGGCAAAGGCTACCCATTCCAGTATTCTGGCCTGGAGAATTCCATGGACTGTATAGTCCATGGGGTCACAAAGAGTCACAACTGAGTCACTTTCACTTTCAATTTTCATTTAAGGCTTAGAAAATATTGACTTTGATTTAAACAAAAGGAAAAAATCTCCAGGGCCTAGTAAGGGGGATTGGTATTGTCAAGAACCAGACTTTTTGTTCTCCTGGTGTTGGCCTTTGGAGGAGTCTGCTCCTCTTTCCCTCCCATTTTTTTTAATTCCTCGTCTCTGAATCAGGTATGTTCACAGATGACCACTAAACTGGGGCCCAGGGAGGCTAGGATGAGACCCAAGGCTGGATTTCTGGCAGAGCTTCTCCATGGCTCCCAGGAACAGGAAGAGCTGCATCATTTCCAAGACAGAACGTTGATCCCTGTTGCTCAGATAGGCGGGCCAGCGTTCCTGCAAGGTCCCGAGAACAGAGTGGAAGCTATTTACCAAACACTATGTCTGGGTCTAGGTGGATTTTATGTTATTTCTTAGAAGATATACAGACATCTTGACAAGGTGGATATTGCTCTCTCTATGTTGCAGATAAGAGAGCCTACACAAAACGGAAGTGAGTCAGCTCAAAGCTATAATAAAGCAATAAGAAACATGCTGGTTTTGACCCTAGGTAAGTCTGAGTAATAAAACCTATACCCTCTCCACCACATCATATTCCTTCCCTTGAATAAGAAAGTACCCGGTGGGACAGGTGATGGCAGGGGCCGTGAAACCACAGGTAGATGAAATGCTTTCTGCCTCCCTCTTTCTATTCTCTGAAAACCCATTCACATATGCAAATGCGTTGCATCCACGATGGTTCCAGCCCTTCGCCTGCATAACTCTACACATGAAAAAGATTAAAGAGACCACGGAGACATACTGGCATCCAAGTATTTGCTGTCACGTGGGAGGAAAGTTATACAAGAACTCCATTTGTTTCCTTTTCCTTTTCTTTCCTGTATTTAGGCATTGTAGAGTTACAGTAATAATCACCCACAGGTGCAAATATCATCCTCTACCTTTATTTGATGATATACAAATATTTTTATTATCTTTTTTCCTTTTCTCTTCTTTTTTGCAGTTGAATCCAAAATATTTATTTTATGACACTGATTTGATATTTTCCATGGTAAAAGTATTCAATAAGGCTTCCCTCATAGCTTAGTTGGTAAAGAATCCTCCTGCAATGCAGGAGACCCCAGTTTGATTTCTGGGTCAGGAAGATCCCCCTGGAGAAGGGATAGGCTTCCCACTCCAGTATTCTTGGGCTTCCCTCGTGGCTCAGCTGGTAAAGAATCCGCCTGCAGTGCCAGAGACCTGGGTTTGATTCCTTGGGTTGGGAACATCCCCTGGAGAAGGGAAAGGCTACCCATATAATATATAGTATTCAATAATTATATGCAATGATGAATCATTTTAAAAGACAAGTATAGAATTTAATACAATAATAAACAGATCAGCAAACATTATTCTCTTATTCACTTTCCAAATTCTAAGGTTTCCCCCACCCCACCCCCACCAACACCCAGGACCCTCTTTACTTTGTCGATTTTTAGTATCAACTTTTTCAAACACAATCTGGTGTGAAACCTCAATATATAAAACTGATAAAGGAAAAATTTGTTAGTATAATGTTTGTTAAAATTCAGTGTATAATGCTGACTTATAAAACCCAGAAAAAAGAACAATGAGGCTTTGTGGATGAACACAGAAATTTAAAATCAGTGTTACGGATGACAGCTGCAGGCTTTCTAACTTCAGTTTCCAATTTATTCCCTTTTGTTGTTTTTTTTTTTTTAATATTGTTGCACAGTCTTGAGAAAATAATCTTGGTTCCCTAAAAAAGAGTTGCAAGTAATGATAGGGTATTGTATTTTTTTTTTTTTTTAATTTTTAAAGAGCTACCTTGCAGTCTCAGGGTATTTTTACATTTAAACTTATCCACTTAGAACTTATTCACTTAAAACAAAAGGAAGAGTAGAAACGGCTTCTTTCAAAGTTGAAATCATTAACAACATGAAACAATTTGCAGTTTTTAATTGGAAAGGCTGCAGTTTGGGGAACCAATGGTCATTTCCTCAGCTAGTCCAAATCTTCCATTAGAGGCAGAAAATACTTTTCAAATTATAACAATAATAAGATGCTCACTGATGTCTTAAGAAAAAAAAAAGAGGAAACCTACAAGCCTAGGGGCCCATCTCTGTCTAGTCAGTTCCAGAAGGTACAGTTTACCTTGTTTGGCATGGTGAGTCCAATCTTTGAATTTCATGCTGGCATTTTGCTATCATACATGATGACCTAGGTCACTGCAATGCCAATACGTCAATTTTGTTCCACCATTTTCTGCCGCACACTTACTTATTATGCCAGAATTCAGAGTTTACTCGAATCAGAGTATAAATAGTCTAGTTATGTTCCTTAAACTTCTTATAAGCTACTGGTGCCACATCTTACCTTTTTTCTTTTTTAATGTTATAGTTTTTTTCTGTAGAAGAAACCAGATCATTTGTGCAGTAGAATTTCCACCGTCTGGTTTTCGATGGTGGCTTTCGGTGGTGGTTTTGGGCATGTTCCTTTGTTGTCTGTTTTCCTAGGGATCTGCTGGGAAGCCCTAGAGGCAGTGTTTCGTTCACTTTGTTTTGCCCGACAGCTTCACAGTTGGTCTTGTGTCAGGAGGCCATTGGTTAGTAGTGTATCTTTTTGCAATGACATCTTTGTTTAAATTCCTAAATTTACAGGTGATTGCAAAATGATGCTAGTCTAATTCTGTTATTCTTTGTTCATTTACGACCAGGAACCATTGTTCTAGATGAGAAACTTCCCCTCACCTACTATTTGTTTACTCAGTGCTTCCAGTTTTGTATAAAAAGCGAGATGAATACTTGACTCTTATTTACCGGTCTCGAACATAAAATTTGTTCATAATTTTCTCCTTAGTCACCATTTTTAAAAGTATTACTGTAAACCCTTGAACTTAAATGATATATATCTGGTGTGGTTCAATCAGTTATAGTTTTTACCATTAACTGATACTCAAATGGCCTCGTTTTGACTATTGCCTGCTAACTATTCAGTTTGGTTCTTGAGTCCTTTCCATGTAATACTAGTTTTCTGTTTTTTTGAATTTATATATATATATATATATATATAGTTGTCTTGCTTTCTAATATGACAGTAAGTTCTAGGCTCCTCTTGTACATTTCCTGCCTCAGACCTGGGATCACCTTTTTTGCAAGGAAACCTGCTTCCTATTAAATATTAGTGAGCAATGGCATTTGGAGACCAGTCTTGGGCTCAGGTGTTCTCATTATGACTGGGTTTGTCATTGTTTCTCAGCCTTTTCAGTGGGCACAGCCAGAGTTAGGAAATGAATCAATTTCTCTCTCTCTCTCTATAGATATATATAAATATATAAATTTAAATATTTATATATTTATAAATTTAAATGTATATATATATTTTTTAAGGTGAAATACATCATGAGTTTATACTAGTGTGCACTGGTGTGCTAACTCTTCTTGATCTCTTTCGTCTTACTCCAGGATTTTCTATTTTCAAGCGGAAAATAGCAATTCTCAAGCACACCAACACAATTTACTCATTTTACCCACTCTACACTCACCATAATTTCTGAATAAAAATACCAGTGACACCCCAACAATATGTTTACTAAAAACTTTTCACTTTTGTTTTGGTTTTTAGTCCTTTGGGCTAAGGATGTACAGTTACTTCATAATGTGCTGGGGTCCCTTTGAACAGTTCCTGTCTGAATGTTTATGCCAGTAACTAGATAGATCTTTCTTAATATAATACCCTTAATGCACCCCTATATCTCTCTTGGAGCCCCAAGTTCCTGGCCTTCTTATACCTCTCTCACCTGTTTCACATCATCCTATACCTTTCTCTGAGAGCTGTTTTCACATACAGGCATATGTATTTGTGTGATAATATCATTAATGTCTTTTCTCCCCAAAGAGAAGGGAAGCTCTCCAAGAGTAGGGACCATGCTTATTTTTCTCATTAAGTCCTTAGCTCCTAGTAGCATAGTGCCTGGCATATAGGAGACACTGCATAAGATTTGGTTTGCTGAATGAAAAAATAGCTGAGATGTATCACATGATAGACTGAAATCAGAGGAGAAGAAAGAATGTTCAAGAGCAGATAGAAAATTATGCTGTGAAGTATAGCATCATAATAAGTGGATGGTTATTGATAATACTGAGTCATCAAAGAAAGGTTAAAATTTATTATTCTTTATTTTAAGAGGCAGTTACCGGGACTTCCCTGGTGGTCCAGTGGTTAAGATTCTGAGCTCCCAATTCAGAGGGCCCAGGTTCGATACCTGGTCAGGGAACTAGATCCCATATGCTGCAACCAGGAGCTCACATGTTACAACTAAGACCTGGTGCAGCCAAATAAATATTTCTAAAAAAATAAATAAAAGACAGATACCTAAATATAGCACTGTGAAAGAAACATCTTAGAAAAACTTCAGTGTGGTAAGTGAATTTTTAGAAAGTGAAGAGCAGTTAATTCTTGTAAATACTTCATTTCCCAATAATGCAGATAAATGTTTTCATCCCACTGTGACCACAGTGTCCTGTCCCTTATTTTTGCCAATGGAGGCTAAGGGGACACAGAGCATTGAAATTACAGTGAATAAGAAAGGATTTATTGATTTCCATGCCATCTCTTTTCCTTGATCATATAAGAATTGCCAGAAAGCCTAAAAAATGGGCATCAAGGGAAAAGAAGAAACAGTAAGATTCTTGGATAATCCTCCACCGGATAATTAAGATTTAACTGGGTCTGTTTTGATGTGTGCACATGTTTCTGTACACGGAAAAGGATGAACCCACAAATATTATAAATGCCAATTTTTGAAGGCTGTTGGAAAATGCAACCCATAGCATATGGTATCAAATTAATTTGGGGTTTCACTTGTCTCGGTCTGATGT
The DNA here is from genome assembly GCF_014754425.2 of Oryx dammah. NCBI lineage: Eukaryota > Metazoa > Chordata > Mammalia > Artiodactyla > Bovidae > Oryx > Oryx dammah. Next base: position 11,375,597 of record NW_024070195.1, on the reverse strand, counting down.
GGGCACACTGAATTATGAGATAATAGTTTGGCATCCGTGCTTACAGTGCTTTTCGTAAGCTTCTCAATTTCACAAAAATTCCTTGAGGTCAAAGGATGTGTGGTGACCCTTGTTTAGCAGATGAGGACAGAGGCGTGGAGCTGATGACTGGCTTGCCTGAGCTTTGGAAATAACTCATCAGTAGAGCCAATGAGACCTAGGTCTGTGGACTGTGGCTGAAGCCTCACCATTTCTGCCTTTACTTTCAGTGTTTTCTTTGCCTCCCTTCTCTTTCATGCTATTGAATGCAACCTGTTTCACCCTGCTGCCCATCACTGTTAGAGGGAGAAAGGAATTTACAACAGGATGGATTGTGTGTGTGTGAGTAAGGAGCTGCACAGCTGAATTTCATCAAGACATAAAAGTACCTGTAGCCCTGGCGGTATTAAAACATCCCAGTGACGTTTTATCATGGCTCTACCAGGGCTCCACGTGGCAAGGAGGGGCCCAACCTGGAAAGACCTCTCTCTGTTTGTGGGTGATAGATCGCTCTTGTCTGCCCACCTCCAGAACCTCCTAAGAGTGTTTGGCTTTTCGTAAAGCCAATCATAAAATTTAATTTGAGGTGAAATAGTTGTTTCTCTTGTAGCCTATGTGAAATTTGGGGTGTCAGCTAATTGCATTAAAGTTACCAGTAAAGAAGCACTTTGAAAGTATGAATAACCAGTTACCTCTTGGAGGAGCTACTGAACTAAGGACTAATAGCAGTAGGTGCTGACCTCTGACCTCAGCCGCTGCATTCAAAGTACAAAAGATTCTACACTTGATTCCACAAAGTGTGTCTGAATGATATTGCTTCCTATTTACGTGATTACTTTAAAAAATATTTATAGACTGTGTAAGGAATATTTATAGACTTTGCCAAGGTTTCTCCAAACCTTCACCCAGTTCCTAAATCTGACACCCAAACAGGAAAATAATTTGGTACAGAACCTATCATGTGTTTGTTGAATTGATGCTGTATATAAATGCGGTGTGGGAAAGGACTTCTTTGCACTTCTTTAGAGCACAGTATTACTGCTATATATTAACTCTGTACTGAGAGGTGAGGACTGAGTTCTGTGGTGCATCAGAAAAGATCAGAACTTTAAGTTCTAAAACATAGCTTTGAGGGATCAGGATACATAGAAACTCAGAATATTTGAACGTCAGCCCAGATGCTGGCAGACTTCCATTCAGATTTTGTCGTGAGTAAAATGTGTACTCAGTGACTAGGTTCAAGCCCTTGGTCATTTATAAGCAAATCTTTCTACTTTTCCTAAATCATTGCCAAAAAAAAAAAAAAATAGGTTAAGCAAATTTTGTGGTGGTGCTTATGCGTGCACAGACATGCATGAGGCCCCTCCAGCTTCCAAACTTGGAAAGCATATTTTAACAGCCCAAGTAGATCTCTGTGTTTGATCTGTATCAGAAGCTCATTTTCCCCCCCTCTTTTTCACATGCTTTTTAATTATATAGCTGAAATGTTTTACCTATTAAATCTGTTTGGTCTTCAAGCTGTAAACATCACAAGCAGCTAATAAGCTTTAGGAAAGAAAAGGAAATTGACATTTAGTATAGAGGTTCCACAAAACCAATGAAAGGCTATGCAAATGAGCTAGAGCAGACAGATTTGCATATCCTTGTTGGTTTCATGATGATATTCTCAGCGTGAGCCTGGCTGACTTGCCTTTTTACCTCTTGGGATGTGGCATGTACTAGCGGTAGAGCGCCCTTGCAGGGTCAATTTAACAAGTGTAACATTGTGATTTTCCATGAGGTTTCTCAGAACCACTGAGCAAAATGTGGCAATAAATAGTGGCAGAGGAAACCGATTTTTGAAGTAAATGCTTTGGCAGACAGGGCAGGGAGGGACATTCTATCAGTCTTTAACGTTGCCAGGGTAGGATGAGCAAGTTTTGGTATTGGTGGCATTACATTTTGAAATAAATATATACCCACCAATTCCTCTGCTCTTTTGTTTTAGTCACTAAGTCGTATCTGACTCTTCTGTGACCCCATGGACTGTCGCCCGCCAGGCACCTCTGTCTGTGCGATTTCTCAGGCAAGAATACTGTGGTTTGCCGTTTCCTTCTTCAGGGGATTTTCCTGAACCGGGGATCGAACCCTCATCTCCCACATTGCAGGCAGATTCTTTACCACTGAGCTCCCTGGGAAGCCTTCCTCTGTTCTTTTGAGAGTGCTGCATGGCCAGCACCAAAACTTTTGCTCAGAGACTGGAGAGATTTTGCAAGCCTCTGTTGGCTGTATCAACACCAGAAAAGCAGTCTGAGGAATCTGCTTTTGCCACCATCCTCTTAGAATAAGAGATAGTAGCCTACTGGCCAAGTTGTGTATTTATTTGATTAATTGTATGTCTTGCCAGACATTGACACATGGAAGCATAATTGCATGGTGAACAAGAAGGATTTGCTATTGACAAGACTGGGATTTGAACTATACACTCTGGTGTCCCTTCCCACCTTGGATTCTCACCCGTAGGTGAGAGCTGTGAACATTAAATGAGAGAGAAGGCAAATTCTTACCATGCCTGGCTCATAGTAAATGCCTAATAGATACTATCAGAATTTTGAAATACTTTCCAAATTATAATCAGGTTTTCCTTTGTAAAATAAAAATTTTAAACCATCAAGGTAACTTTCCGAAGAAGAGAAAGGAAATGAAATCCACCCCTGAAACGGACTTGGAGGGATTTAGAGGGTCTTTTCCAAGTTGTTATAAAACACCTCTGAAGTAAATTTGCCCATTTCTGCCCACACCAATCCTATAACATTCCAGGAATAAAATCTGCACTTGAGTTTAAAAATAAAATGGTGGAACAAACTGAATTAGAAGTCCTTGGCAGACATCCCCCCCCTTCCCCACCCAGCAGAATGTTCTCTCAATTGGTGGTATTGCAATAAAAAAGAAGATGTATCTTTTTAAATCCGCCTTTCTTCCTCTTCTCTTCGACCAGTTATATTTCTTTATCTTAAAAACCCAGTTTGCTTGGATTTGACCTCATCCCTCTGATATCTGCACTCCCACCCCTCACCCCAAATAAACCACATCCGCTCAGACCTTCCTTCCCAAGAAAGCATGGAGCAGGGACGTTCTCTGATGCCGTATATGTGCATACTGGCCGCGCTGAGCAAGGCCAGAGAAACATGGGAGGGCTCTGCTGTTCTCAGTTGCAAAGACTGCCAAGAAAGAAAAAAAAAAAAACCACCTCAAATGTATTTGCATCTCTCCCGCCTCTTTTTTTCTTCTGTAAATATTCAAACCCTTTTTAGAGAGGCTTTTGATAATGTCTTATCCCAGAAAATGCCATGAACCCTGGATGTACTGAGTACTCCCAAATCCCATTGGAATGAGTCAGTAAAGAGAGATAAAGTGCGGTTGGCAGGATTGGGTAGAGAATCTTGTTATTATATACACAGATACACACACAGGCGCGCACATGTACGCCCCAGCCACCCCCACCCCATCATCACCATGAAAGTTCTGTAAAAACTAGTCATCCTCCTCTCCCTCACACAGGCGGTCGCATCTTTGCATCTTTCCCAAAAAGGGAAGGGGGGAAAGCTTTCTCTGGCTAAGCCATATGCAAAAAATTATGGAACATCTGTGTAAGTAACAACATACAACAAGACAAATTATTGGTGGTAAAAGGCAGAGCCCTTGTTTTAAAAACATGTCTGGAGATGGTGTGTATATACAGAATCTTGCTTTGTGCTAATTACGCAAAATAACTGTCAGCTTTGGGGACCACAGGCTGGGCTCCTCGATACCTCGTGGCCTCCGCAGGGTATGCCTTTTCTTGTTCTTCTCTTTTTTTTTCATTCTGTCTTCCTTCTCTCCTTCCTTTATTCTTTGTGGCTCTTGTCGAACAAACCATATACCTTTATTACAGTAGTTGCTGTGATTTGGAAAGCTACATCAAAAACGTGGGTGACTTGGGGACTCACGTCTAGAAATGTACTAGCCCACCCACCCCCCAGCCCTACCCCACCATAACCCCTGATTGGATCGTTCCCATCTAGTGCTGGTCCCAGGAGTGCGGCAATGCGGGTCCAAGCCACTCAGTTTCAGGAATTCTTTTCCTTTTCAGCATTTAACTGTTCTCAATCTCAACACCCACCATGAAAATAATGTCGTCCCAGGCGAATTTAGTTGCTTTCCTTCTTCTGAGACTCGTGATTTTGCCGGAGTGGCAAGCCTGTCGGGCACATGTACTTGAAAATGTGAGAAACTTGGGGAGTCCCTGGTCAGTGGAGAAAAAGGTGTTTGGAAGAAGGGGAGGTGGACATCTCATTATGGGGAAAAAGTATTAGGCAGACTCCAGTTTCTTGGGAAGAGAGACAGTTCAGAAGGTGCCGCTCTTCTTCTCAGAAACTCCTAAGGTCTCAGCAATATGGCGAGGAGGGAACAGGCCCTCCCTCCCTCTCTTTTCCCCATTGGTAGCCCACGTTCCGGCCAACCCTGACTCCCGTCGTAGTTCCAACATTCCCTGCGTATTCACTTCCACGTTCCCTCCATTCTGCCCCCAGCCCATCACAGAATCCTCCCCAGGCTTCCAGACCCAGCTTACACTCCGTCTCCTCCAGGAACACTTCCAACTGCAAAGCCAGCTAGTCTGCCTCTTTGTTGGGCTCCCAGATCCCTTTATTATTTGTACTTCTTTGCTATTTATAATACTTAGCACAGCCTGCCTGCCTCGTGTAGTTCTGTATAACTGTTGTAGCAGAAAAGATAGTGCAGAATGCTGGCTAGTGTGCAGGCACTGGTATGAGCCTGCCTGAGTTCAAATGCCCCTTTACCAGGCCATCTCCTAGTGCTGTAACTGGGCTAAGTACTTAACCTGTCTGTCTAGTTTCCTCATTTGCAGACGTGGCTTACTAATGTGTGTGCTAAGTTGCTTCAGTCGTGTTCGACTCTTTGCGACCCTATGGACTGTAGCCCACCATGCTCCCCTGTCCATGGGATTCTCCAGGCAAGAATACTAGAGTGGGTTGCCATTTCCTCCCCCAGGGGATCTTCCCGGACCGGGGATCAAACCTGCGTCTCTTATGTCTCCTGCATTGGCAGGTGGGTTCTTTACCACTAGCGCCACCATAGTTCCTTCACAAAGGCATTGTGGGGGTTAAATGCATGTACCGTTCTTACAGCACAGTGTAAGCATTTAAATACTAGCAGTAGTAGACCTGATGTCTTCTACATGCCTTTAGCCCATGTACATGCCTAAACTGGACTTTACACGTAGCAAAGACCCAATCTATACATATCACATTGGTTCAGGTACATCTGACCACACGCGAATCTGTTCCATTGAGTCAGCTAAGTAATTCAGAGTGCAGCAAGCCTCCCCTCCCACAGCCCCATCCTTCCAGTCACTGAAAAATCTGTGCAGAGTCAGAGTATCTCAAGCGCCAAGCCCTGTGGGGAACATCTCCAGTCGTCTTTAGGCGTCTGCTTTCCCTTTTGGGTGCAGACACTCAGCAGAGCCCGATGATAAGGCAAGCATCTGTGTGCAGCATTATTTTGCAGAAGCCGAGTGAAAGAATGGGAGTTCATCCTGGCTGAATGTTTCCCTCCCAGTTTCTAAGGCTCAGGGCTGTAAACACTGGCGGGCACTTTGGAAATGGAGCCCTGGAAGTTCTTCTCCAGTTTTGGAAGCATTTACAGCAAATCAGGTGGATAAAAGTAGAAAAAACTCAGCAGTGAGAACCACCTGTCCTTAGAGTCTTTGCATATAATATTGTGTGAGGGTGTGCTTATGAGTGTGTTTGTGTGTGTGTTTAACCTTCATGCACAGAGCAAGGTGGTATCTCCACTTGGAACCAGCCAACCATATGTAACATTTACCTCTGTGGTTCTGATCTCGCCCCATCCCAGGAGGCAGGTGCCAATATCTGGAGACATTTTTTGGTTGTCACAACTTGAGGTGCTATCAGCGTCTAGTGAGTAGAGACTGGCGATGTTTAGCATCCGTAAAGTATAGGACAGCCCCTTACAGAGATGTATCTGATACAAGATGTCAATACATCTGAGGTTGAGAAGCCTAGTTTACTTTTTTTTTTTTTTTTTTGGCTGTATGGCTTGTGGGATATTAGTTCCCCAGTTAAGGATTGAACCCAGGCCCTGGCAATGAAAGCTCTGAGTCCATCAAAGAATTTCTTGAGCAGCCTGGTTTACTTTTGAGCCTCAAAAGAACCATAGGAATTCTTGGTGAGGAATGTCTATTGGATCTGCCCAGAAGAGAGCCACGGACCTCACTGCAGGCTGCGGGGGGCTTACCTATGGACCCAGACTGAGCACTTCCACACAGGCCCCTTCCTGGTCTTCCTCCTCAGGAAATCCTAGTCCATGAGGACGGGCTGGTTCTGACTCTATTCTTGGCTGGCAGATCATTTCTGGTCCCTTCATCTCAGTTCCTGCCTTGTATTTGAGTTGCTTCTAGTTTCTTAGTTTTATATTGAATAGCGCCATGAGATATGAGATCCATCTAGAAGTTAGAGAAGAGTTAAAATGGCAGGAGGGTGCTGGGGGTGTGGGGGTGCTGGGAAGGGAGGAGGGGAGGGGGCAAGAGAGGAAGAGAAATGTACAAATGGAGACTCGCTTGCTTGAGTGGTCCTGGAGTTCTCAACTAGAGCTTTGGCTGCCAACGTCGCCATCCTTCTCACACACACACACACACGCGCACACACACACACACACACCCCACCACATGCAGGCCAGGTGGCTCCTGCTTACATACATGGCTTGGCGCTTTTACTCCTCGGCTGAGACCGTTTCACACATGAACAACACAGCCTCCTCCCAGAGACTTGTCATCCATCTGCTTGCAGAAGGGCTGTCTGTTTCCCTCAGAAAACCGGTCCAATCAACATTTTCCTTTGGCCAGAGTAGCTTACCAGCAGCTCCTCCATAAGGTCCGTAATTGCAATTTCTCATTCGCGTTTGCCTGGCTGGCTTCACCCTTCTGTCCTCTCTCTCTGTGTCACCCCCGCCCGCCCCCCACCCTCAGCCCTCTCCGTGCCCGTTAAGAAGCCCTGTCAGAATGAATGACAGAACCAACTTCCTTCCCCCGCCCCCAGCGGCTCACGACTCCCAACTTTCAGGCAGTGTTGCCTTCAGTCCTCACGAGGTTTGCAGATCGCTCTCCGCACGCATGATCCCCCTTCCAGGGTGACGCAGCGGGTGGGTGCCCGCCTCTCACTCTCTCCAAGCTCTGCCACCATAGCAGTATTGTGGGCAAATATGCCACTGCGTCTTTTCCTTGGGATCTGCTCCAGCCTGTCTTTCCCCATATGCTTGCAGCAGACCGTGGTTAATATCAGTCTGTGAGCATCTTGAGGCTAGCTCTGAAGTCTGACTCCAGTGTCATCATGCCGAAACAGTGCACACGCCTCGCTCTAACACGCAGGGTCATCTCTCACTGGCCAACAAGGTATGGGACGTGGACCACTAACTCCGCTATCGCACGCGTGTTTGTGGTTGAGCAAGGGAACGTATGATGGGAATGGGAGAGACCTTCCCAAACGACTTCTCATCCTAAATTTTGAAAAAGCGAGTAGCACAAGTAGGGAAGGATATCGCAAGAACCAAGAAGTAAATCTGATGATAAACTCTTTGATGTTTAGAAGATAAATGTTCAAGCCAGAAGCCTTTTGGACCCAGATTATAAGGAAAGGCTTTGTTCAAAAAAAAAAAAAAAAGCTGAAAACTGCTGCTTTGAAGGAAAGGGGAAAAATCTGAAGGATGATTAAGAAGGTAGGAAAAATCTGAAGAACCCAGGGGGTGAGAATGATGCTTTTCTGTGACCTGTAACTAGACTTTGTTTTCCAGTATAATATATTCAGAGCATTAGATAATAAGGGATAATTACTCTTAAAATGCTGCTGTACAAAAAGACATTTTAAATTGATACACTTGAGTGAGGACTGCAACTGCCTGATGGATCACTTTGGGTGAACAGCTTGGCACAGTGACGTGGGGTCCTTCTTTTCCTAAGTGTGAAGTTTGTGAGTTCAGAGAGGTCCTGAGACAGCACCCATAGATATTTGTTCGACTCTGCTCCATGAGACCCTGAAATCAAGCATATCTGTGTGTTTAAAATAGGAAAGAATTAAAGAGAGCTGGTACTTGGAATCATTTTAGAGGGAAGGGAAAAATAGCTATAGAATATTGCTCTGATTTTGGTTGTTCACTTTTATTCATGGGCCCATGGTGAAATTGTCTGCATAGGCACCAGAAATGGCCATTCACAGAAGACCTCAGGCCCACAGTAAAGTGGAGAGTCCCTGCCCAGATCCAGCACCATCAGAAGATTCTGGAAGGTCCTCAGAGGAGACATGGCACCAGGGCTTGGGTGTTTCCAGCCCGACCTGAGCTGCTCTGAATCTTCCTGATGGTTAGTCACAGAGCACCCACACTTCCTAGGCCCTAGGACACTTTCTCAACCCCTTGACTCCTAACCCCTTCAGAGATCCCAGGCGATCCTATCAAAGCCACACACAGCAAGATCTTTGAGAGACTTCCATAAACATCGCTCAAACCAGCATTCGAAGTGGGGAAGGGAGTAAGATCAATGAGGAGAATTCTGGTTTATTCTCCATGAAATGGCCACTTTCTTGGGGGGCATGAGCTGATGTGTGCTTGTGCTTAGAGCACAGGGCAAACCCTGGAAGTAAGTCAACTCCATACCAATGTTAAATAGCCAGGATGTGCTGATGCGACCACTACAGGTTGCAGAGAGAGGTACAATCAGCAGTCAGGCTCCCAACAGGGTTCAAAAGTCACGTTTCTGCCACAGTGATTTTCTGCCACAGTGATTTTCCACATGAGTCATGTGGACAGTTCTCAGCCCACTCCCACACACTTGCACACACACACTTATATGCCTCTTTCCTGCCTTTGTTTGAACGCATACCTCTGCTTCGGCTTCTAGGAGCAATTATATTGTAGCAACAATTACAGATGGAACTGAAGGTCAGAACCCCCGAGTTCCAGGCTGAGCTCACCACCAACTTTCAGGACTGTTGAGCTCATTCTTGAAAAGATAATAGATCAGAGGCATCCCTACAACCCTCAGACTTGTGAATTAACAAAGGAAATATATTCAGAGATGGGTGTGTGATTATAAGAATCCTACCCTGCCCCAGCTTTGTCACTAATTGTCCCTTCCTTAAAAATGACTTTGAGTTCCCTCTCCAAAATTTGTTACCTAAATCAGATGTCATGTGACAGTGTTATTCTTTTTATTGAGATATAATTGGCATGTAGAGTAAGTTTAACTCACACATGTTGATTTGATGGGCTTCCTGGTGGCTCAGTCAGTAAAGAATCTGCCTACAATGCAGGAGACCTGGGTTCAGTCCCTGGGTAGGGAAGTTCCCTAGGAAAATGGAATGGCTACTCACTCCAGTATTCTTGCCTGGAGAATTCCATGGATAGAGGAGCCTGGTGGGCTATAGTCCATGGGGTCACAAATAGTTGGACATGACTAAGTGACTAACACTTCACTTTGTTGATTTGATACATTTATATATTGCAGTCTGATTGCCACCATAATGTTAGCTAACACTTCTATCTCATCACATAATTATCATTTCTTCTTCATGGTAAGAACAGGTAAGATATACAGAGAGTAGAGTGGTGGTTAACAGGGTCTTGGTGGGGGTGGAACTGGGGAGATGTTGTTTAAAATACAAACCTATAACAAAAGGTAAATAAATCCTGAAGATCTAATACACAGCGTAGTGATTATAATCAACAGTACTGTGTTATAAAGTTCAAAAATGCTAAGGTAATTTTTGAAGCACATTACTAAAAATCAAGTATTTTTCAGTAGTAAAACTTTAACATTCTTGGTTTCCCTCTGCCTTAGAAAAATATGAAAAAATGAAAATAAGACCTCATTGGCCCAAGTTCAACAATGGAGAGTGCAGAGATAATACAGATGGAAGAAACATCTCTCCGTGAATAATGGAGCACCTACCCCCTGCCAACCCCTACTATTGCCCTGCCTTTGTTTGGGTAGCATGTCCCCACATAAGGAGACTCTTTTGGAAGGAAAGAATTCACAACTGGGTCTTTATAATGAGAGATAGGGTGTGCCTGGTTGAGTGAATTCCATATTTGATTTGGCAACTCGTAGGACCTCTAACTATTACTGGCCCTCATTTTTTAAAAAATATTATATAAATCCAAATATTTATTTTACTATTTGAAAGCCTAATTTTATTAAGTAACTTTTAAAAATTGAAGTATAGTTGATTTGCAGTACTGTGTTAGTTTCAGGTGTACAGCATTGAGATTCATTTGTGTTTTCTTTTATAGATTATGTTCAATTATAAGTTGTTCAGTCGCTCAGTTGTGTCCAAATCTTTGCGACTCCATGGACTGCAGCACCGGAGAAGGCAATGGCACCCCACTCCAGTACTCTTGCCTGGAAAATCCCATGGATGGAGGAGCCTGGTAGGCTGCAGTCCATGGGGTCGGGAAGAGTCGGGCATGATTGAGCGACTTCCCTTTCACTTTTCACTTCCATGCATTGGAGGAGGAAATGGTAACCCACTCCAGTGTTCTTGCCTGGAGAATCCCAGGGATTGGGGAGCCTGGTGGGCTGCCGTCTATGGGGTCACACACAGTCGGACACGACTGAAGCAACTTAGTAGCAGCAGCAGCAGCAGGACTGCAGCACGCCAGGCTTCCCAGTCCATCACCAAATCCCAGAGCCTACTCAAACTCATGAGCATCATGTCGGTGATGCCATCCAATCATCTCATCTTCTGTCATCCCCTTCAATTTTTCCCAGCATCAGGGTCTTTTCCAGTGAGTCAGTTCTTTGCATTAGGTAGCCAAAGTATTGGAGTTTCAGCTTCAGCATCAGTCCTTCCAATGAATATTGAGGCCTGGTTTCCTTTAGGATGGACTGGTTTGATCTCCTTGTAGTCCAAGGGACTCTCAAGAGTCTTCTCCAATACAGCAGTTCAAAAGCATCAATTCTTTGGCACTCAGCTTTCTTTATAGTCACTCTCACATCCATACATGACTACTGGAAAAACCATAGCCTTGACTAGATGGAGCTTTGTTGGCAAAGTAATGTCTCTGCTTTTTAACAGGCAGTCTAGATCGGTCATAGCTTTTCTTCCAAGGAGCAAGCGTCTTTTAATTTCATGGCTACAGTCACAATCTGCAGTGATTTTGGAGCCCAAAAAAGTAAAGTCTGTCACTATTTCCATTGTTTCCCCATCTATTTGCCATGAAGTGATGGGACCAGATGCCATTATCTTAGTTTTCTGAATGTTGAGCTTTAAGCCAACTTTTTCACTCTTCTCTTTCACGTTCACCAAGAGGCTCTTTATTTCTTCTTTGCTTTCTGCCATAAGGGTGGTGTCATCTGCCTATCTGAGGTTATTGATATTTCTCCCAGCAGTCTTGATTCCAGCTTGTGCTTCATCCAGCCTGGCATTTTACATGATGTATTCTGCATATAAATTAAATAAGCAGGGTGTTACTTATAATCACATGGGCTTCCCTGGTGGCTCAGCTGGTAAAGAATCTGCCTGAAGTGTGGGAGATCCTGATCCCCTGGAGAAGAGAATGGCTACCCACTCCAGTATTCTGGCCTGGAGAATTCCATGGACTGTATAGTCCGTGGGGTTGCAAAGACTCAGACATGACTGAGCAACTTTCATAAGTTATTACAAGACACTGGGGACAATTCCTGTGCTATGTAGTAAGTCCTTGTTGGTTATCCATTTAATGTATAGTATTAATAGTTTGTATCTGTTACTCCCATCCTCCTAACTTATCTCTCCCCCCACTTCCTTTCCCCTTTGGTAACCGTAAGTTTGTTTACAGTATCTGTGAGTCTGTTTCTGTTTTGTATATAGATTCATTTGCATTATTTTTCAGATGTCCACCACTAAGTAATGTCATATAGTTTTTGTCTTTCTCTGCCTGACATACTTTACTCAGTATGACAGTCTCTGGGTCCAATCTATGTTGCTGCAAATGGCAGCGTTTCATTCTTTCCTATTGTTGCCCCTCAATTTCTTGGGGAGATTTCACTGTAGAATTAGGAATAGAATAGAATTAGGCACTGATGCAGAATTGCCAGCCAGGACTGGAGGGACTTGGAAACCCTCTCTGCTAAATCTCACTCCAAGAATGGGGAATCTTTTCAAGTCAAAGAGTAAGAATCTCACCCAACAAAGTTATAGCTGTCTCAGACCTTCCATTCATTGAAGGCAAAGGTTTTGAAGGTATCAGAAGATGAGAGAGGATTGTATTGTAAGTGGAGGAGAGCAGTGTGATCTGGACTTCTCCTGGCCCCAATTACTATGCACAACCCCCTCTCCTCACCCATGTGGTGAGCCCACTGAAGCCCCCCTGTTGGCAGAAACATCTGTTCAGTGCATTGCCAAAGGACTGAGTGTCTGATATATCTTGATGTGTATATCAGACTAGAGTCTAGTCCTCGCCCATCTCCAGTTTTGTGGCCTCTCTAAGGAGAAGCACAGGCAACAAACCCAGGCAGCTCTGCTCCATCTGAGTACAAGCAGGAATATGACTTTGCCATTCATTTTGCACACAGAGGCGAAAAGCAAGCCCTCATGTCCTTCAGAAAATGAATATCCTGCATAAGCACTGCCTTTGCAACAGGTGCTGAAATTCGAATATTAGAAGAAATACATGTGCCATAGCCAAGAAATGAGCCTAAAAGTCAGTCTTGGCTAAACTTTGTTCTCCCTGTTAATTTCCATAGAAAATTATCAGTTTGGGACATAACTGTGCTTGATTTGAATTTGTCATAGTGTGGTTGTCCTAATCCCTACCTTGGTATGCAAGTATGTGCGTGTATGTGTGCAAACTTATGCCCCTCCCCAGAACATGTGTGACGCTTTGCACGTGTCTGCTTTGGCCTCCCCCTGGGCCTGTGTATAACTTTATAAAGTAGGAGGCAGCCCAGTGTTTAACTCTATAGGCTTTTCACGTTCAAAATGTTTTTGAAAAATGCTTGTTCAGAGAAAAAGGAAAGACTCCAATGCTCACAAGTCTGAGCATTCGTACATTACTTTCCATCCCCTTGATCTCAGAGCTGTACTCATCCATTATTTAAAAATTACTGATTTTAGTCATTGTTTCTCCAAGGAGAGGCGGGCAAACATAACTGTTAGTGCAGTAAATGATTTTGCTTCTTTTCTCTTCTGTGTCCTTGCCACTGTTAAAATGACAGTGCTGATTGATATGTGGGAGCCATGTGCTGTGTTCCATTTTGTTTGAATAATCGCACCCTTAGATGCCTGTGAACTTCTGTCTTCTCACACTGTAGTAGATAAAACCCTAAAACAGCAAGGCCAGAAACAGCAGTTGTTAAAAAGCGCATGCTCCCTTGGCAACTTGCATTGGACAAGCTTAATCCAAAACTGTCCCCTCTCCTAATGTGCTTCTACTCAATTCCAGCTGGGAACCTGATGGTTTCATGTGTGAATCAAAAAGAGGGCGCTGATTCCCATCCAGAGCATTTTTGAATGCCAGCAGCTCCTAAATGTGCGTGTATCACACAGAAATCAGGGTCACACAGGGTGACAACCCGCTATGCAACTACTGAGAGATTATGCGAAATTAGGTGGGTTATGTACACGTTTCAGTTACTGTGTCTTTGAAGTCTTTAATTAAAACACATAGGAGAAAGGCACACCGTCTGTAACTGTTAGATATTATAAGTTCTGGTTGTAAGGTAATAGCCTTCCAAGTTATTTTTATGGGTCATTCTATTTAGTGCCAACTTAGAGTAGAAAGCCATCTCCCAGCTTCCCAAAAGGAAAGTCTCTTTTCTCACTTTTTGATAATTACTTCAGGTCTGACAGTAAGGACTTGTCACAGTGAATACAGATTAGTCAACTGCGGATTGTTTGGGTCTGCGTTTCAACCACTTGGGGCAGAATAACAAGATCTTTTGGGGCTTCCCTGGTGGCTCAGTGGTAAAGAACCTGCCTGCCAATGCAGGAGACTCGGATTTGATCCCTGGCACGGGAAGATCCCCTGGAGAAGAAAATGGCAACCCGCTCCAGTATTCTTGCCTAGGAAATCCCATGGACAGAGGAGCCTGGCAGGTTACAGTCCCGTGGGGTCACAAAAGAATCAGGTACAACTTCACAATTAAACAACAACAACAAGATCATTTATATCTGTATTGATCTTCCAGCCCATGCATGCTGTGAAGATACCCTCAGAACACCAGCATAACTCTGAGACTGTCTTCTTAATTATCTTGGTTGTCTAATAGCTGAGCTGTTGTTAAATAAAATCATGCGAGTCTTTCAGTGCACGCCCCGCTCATCCTCAACCTCTTAAGTGATGCAGACAGTAAATGCATTTTAATATTTATTTAGAAAACTGGCATCCTGGGACTGTTTCACCAGACAGCTCATTTGTTTGAAAGTCCCTGGGGACAGTGACAGTCATACCACCATATCTCCAGCCACCTTCATACCACAGAAGCAAAATACAGCATAAGACTACTCCAGCTCAGCGTTTATAGAGGATCTTGGTGTGGTTGTAATTTCCATTTGATTGAAGTTACTTAGTGAGGATTTACATAATTTGCATTAATGTGCGACTTTCTATCATTATAAGAGTACATTTATGTTGCGACAGAGTACTTGCCGGTTGTATCCTCCAAGGCGTCTGTGTGTGTGTGTGTGTGTGTTATAAAAAGTAACTGGTCTCCCAAACCATCCTCCATCCTTGTATCTTTGTACCACGTGTGCTCTAATTATGGCCAAGTGGGCCAAAGACTGAGGGCTCACCCTTTAGAAGCTCACAGATAATAGAACCAGCACCACCCCAGACACATTCCCTCTGCTGGGGTAGGAGAGTGGACTTTGCCAAACGCTGGCAGAAAGCCTTGAGATTCCTTCAGCTATGTTACCGGCTCTTCCCCTCCCAGCCTCACCTCGCCTGCCCTTAGCACCTCAGTGACAGCCTTGGGAATCCACTCACCACACACATCCAGCTGTTTCCCATGGGTGCTTTCCCCCTCAGAGCTCTCCATGCACCTTTGATCATCGTATTTGCTGATTTCTCCAAAGAATGTGGTCCAGCTCCGGTCTCACTCCTCTGAAAATGGCATGGCGTTCCCGAGACTCTGATCCTCTCCCGTGGAGGAAAAATCCCTTCTTATTGCAAATCATTTGGACATGGTGATTCGTTCATTCATTGATTCTAAATATTTTAAAAGTTAGAGTGGGAATCATTTTGTAAAGTAATAATGAATATAATAACATTTACTGAGCATTTCTTATGTGCCAAGCACTGTGCTAAAATATCTGTGAGCATCAGCTCATCAGACGCTCACGACGTCCTCTTGGTCTCATTCATTAGCCATAGAAATGAGGCTTTGCGGCTGGTTAGGGGCTTAGGGTGGGTAGTAAATGGAGGAGCCAATTCAGGAGGACTAACTAGGCCACCTTCTGTGGACATGTCCCAGGCTGGGGACAGCATGTGATTCCCACATAGATAATGGTGGTTCGTACTCTACTCGGAAACGTCTTGAAATGGCATGTACTGGTCAAGTTCCAGACCATGCCTGATGTCCACATCAAATACCTGGGAAACAAGTAGAAATTTGTAACATGACTTCCACTAAGTTGTTACCATTAATACCTACGGTTACTAGTGTTTGAAGGACGGCGTGGTCAAACTGTTCCAGTCTCACGAGTGACTCCTGCCTCTCTGTTTCATCTTTGATTGGACGTATACCATGCCCTGTATTGCAGTGGATTTCTGCACTTGCTACTTTATTCCAAAGACCAAACATTTCTGGAAGTGCTCTATTGGAGGCAGTCGAGGGGGATGTTAATGTATTAATGGAAAAGGGTACCACTCAGTATGACTGCTGCCTGCCCCAACAATTCCATTTTTGAATGACTATAAGAACTTTTAACAGGGAACCAGGGATTCAAAGATTAGAGGAAGAAAATAATAGCACAGGGAACAATATCTACTTTGATAATGACAATAATTTGAGAAATTGCATCTTCTACACATAACCAGTTCAACAGAGAATTATTCATCAGTTTTTTTCAGTTAATGAACATTTTAAGCACCTGTTACGTGCCAAATATCTTTCGGTGGCTTTAGGACAGTGTTCACTTCTCAATCTTTTGCTGTACCAGAGTAAATGGATACACATTCCCATTAATCACTTTAGCTCATTACTCTTTCTTTTCAATTATTCATTCATTCATTCATTCATTCACACAGTTTTTAATCTCAAGAGCCCTGAGGTTAAAGATGGAATTAATATGGCGGGCTTCTGAGAAGTTGACTTTTGACCAAGTCTTTAAAGGAAGAATTATATTCTAAACTGGAGAATCGTATTCTGAACATGGAAGTCCCATGTTCCTCCAATTTGTCTCTTCTTGATAAAAAGCTAAAACTTAGAAATCCCACACCAGTGGCAGCCAATCATCCCATGCTAGACTTATGTAGTCCTGCCCTTCTACAAGAGCCTGAATTGTCAAAAAGTACACATTTATGTAAGTTGTTATTACTGAATATAATTCTACCTGAATTGATCATGATTGCTGGTGTACTTCTCAATTATATTGTATACAGTTTGATTATATTGTTCTACTGAACATACACTTATTGGCTCAGATCTCAACGTACAGAGTACTATTGCATGAATGGCAATATCCTTAAAGTATGAGATGCTGATAATTTATGAGTAGCCTTCTCAGGGACAGAGGCATGGATTTGTTCTTTGAACCCAAAGGGCATCAATTGTTCGATAGCTAGATACAGTATTCATAAACTGAAAAGCAGGGTGGACCATTAAAAAAAAAAATAGTGTAACTCCCTCTGTTGATTAAAGTAGGGATCTAGTCAAATGCTTTCTTATTCTGATTTCCTTTAGGAACTATGGCTTAGAAATTATTGTTGCTGTTTGCCTTGCCTTCATGACAGAAATCCTTCCCAAAATCCCAGCAGTGTTGTGTCTAAGAACCAAACTGGGGTGGGATTAGTACATTGGGTACAAAAGTTAATCCAGATGGGATGGACCTTCTCCTTATTATAGGCAACCTTTTTTTTTCTCTTGAAGGTATATCCTAGAGAATTAACAATTTGGGATGTGTGAAAGGAACACTAAATGTTCATTTTAGAGGAAGTTGACAAAAAAATTAAAATATCAATATCAGTATCAAAATTAAAAATAAATAGTTGCCTGTTGGACCCTAGGATTTATGTAATTGCATATTTATTTATTCACTCATTCATTTATTCATTCAATAAATACTTAGTGAACACCTATACTGTACATGGTACTAAGGCATATTCTACTGAGTATATGATGATAAGTAGGGTTTCTGCTTTCTAGAAACTAAAGCTCTGAGAGAGGAGTTCAGATATGTATGTGCCATAATATAGGGAGAACAAAATAGGAACTAAGAAAGCAGGACATTGGAAATAGGATGGGATTTGGGGGTCCAAGCTATTATATGTAGAGAAACTCTTTTAAAATTTAGGTGTGCAAGATAACTTGGAGATTTCTTTAGAAGATAGCTCTCTATTAAATAGAAGTTTATACACTGAGAGGAATAATAATTATAGTTGACATTTATGGAATAGTTAATATGTACCAGGCATTACACCAAGTGCTTTTTGTGAATTGTCTCATTAAATCCCCACAACAACCCTGTAAGATAGACATTATTCTTTCTGATATTTTACAGATTGCTCTATTGTATGCTCCATGGTTATAGCAAAAGCTTTGTCTCTATTAAATAAAGGCCACACAGGTAGAAGATACAAAGGAAAGTCATTGTATGTAATACAGTATTAATTATTGGGCCAGGAAAATCTCTCTAATTTAGGTTTGGGGGGAGAAAAATCATTTTACATTCATTTAATCTAAATTATGGGATCCTTCTAAAAAATTAAGTTGTGTTACTTCGTGTACACCCCAGACATATAAATTATTGGTTAAAGTTTTTTTTTTTTTTTTCAATTCATAAACACTGCTTTATAGAAATTAGATAATGGCCATTTGTTATCAGCACACTGGATGCAAAAATGGATGTGAAAGAAAGTCTGGTATTTTCCCCATGAATAAATTAAACATTTATCTACAATCCTATTTACATTATTGACTTTGGTACTGGTCCTGTTTCCCCTCACAGTGTAGAATTCCCCTCACTTATTTGAGAGGAGGGGAAAAAAAAACCAATTAAAAATATCCTCACTTTATTTTTCCCTGCCTTGAGATAATTCTTGCTTCCAAAAGAGATAGGGGAAGAGGGGCTCTCAGAACCCCATTTTGTTCCATACTTAAGGCAGGAAGGCTCTAGATAAGAGCGGAACAAATGAGATTCAAGTATTTATTCTGGCTATAACTACGGGATTTTTTCTTCCCCAGGAATAAAAATGTTTAGTGGTTACCAGTGAGGAGAGGGAAGTGGGAAGAGGCAAGATAGAGATGAGGGGTTTAAAAGGTACAAACTACTAGTAAACAAGTAAGCCACAGGGATATACTGAACAGCACAGGGAATATAGCCAGTATTTTGTGATAAGTATAAACAGAGAATAACCCTTAAAATTTGTGAATCACTGTGTTGTACACCTGAAACTTACATAATATTGTCAATCAACTCTACCTCAATTAAAAAATACATAAAATTTTTTAAAAAAAAAGTAAGCTGGGGATAAAAAAAAAAAGTTACTTAACTGTACCTTGACTTTGACAGTCAAAGGGTAAATGACGGTTCTCACAGGTGGCCTGAGGCCTCCTTGGCGCTGGAGTAGAGGAGGTCGCAAACTAGGCCGAATTCACTCATGGATGCTTTTCTCGGTTGCTTCTGCTTTTTGCGTCCTAAGAAGTCCTATTGCCCACCTACCTAGGGAAAACCAGGACTTAGATGTTGAGAGAACGCCTATGGAATCTACAATTATACAATAAAAATATTTGCGCCAAAGTGATAGATAATACAATTGACTTGTCACTTTTCTTAGCAGATTTTATTTCTGTGCATAATGAAAGGTAAATGTTAAAGCCCCAGCGTGAATGAGTACATTCCATTGGGGTACACATCAGTGAGGCCTCTACATTAATATCTAATCTCTGTCAAAGTGATCCAAAATTCGAATCCGGTTTTTACGTTTATTAGAAATTGTTCTAAGAGGTGCCTTGACAAAGGCATAAAAGAAAAATGAATTACTTAACGTTAATACAGAATGAAGTAAGACAGAGAAAAACAAATATTATATATTAACACATATATGTGGCTTCTAGAAGAAAGGTACAGTGAAACTATTTGCAGAGAAGGAATAGAGATGCAGAGATAGAGAACAGATGTATGGATGGAGAGGGGGAAGAGAAGGGTGGGACGGCTGGGAGATTAGGATTGACACACACTCTCTCTCTCTCTCTCTCTCTCTCTAGTCGCTAAGTCATGTCCCACTCTTGTGACCCCATGGACTGTAGCCCACCAGACTCCTCTGTCCATGGGATTCTCCAGACAATACTGGAGTGGGTTGCCTTTTCTTCTCCAATGTATACACTACCATGTGTGAAATAGATAGCTAGTGGGAACTTGTGCTGGAAGCTCAAAGAAAAAAAACATTACTTATGTTAAAATTATATATTATATATGCCTATATACCAACTGTTTTGCTGTTTAATATGAATTGGCCATCCTTTTATTCCACATAATCCTTCCTATTTTAAAATTATCATTTTCTGTGGGAGAAATCAAAGCATAAGGTAATTTGCCAGAAGACACGATTGATATCCTAGGTAGGAAATTGGGTCCCTGGGAGAGTTATAATAGGAATGAAATGAGGCTCCTGGTAAAATGTCTGAGATATATTAACATTATCATTCTAGAACCCAGAGAGCCATACTTTCAGTCCATTGTACTGAACACAAACCCACAGACCTTTAAATGGTACAATTTTGTTAACATTAAGGAGCCAGAAAAACAGACTTATCAGGGAATATTCCCGTCCACTAATATGTTTAGTAAAAGTCTGGATAAAAGTCATCATCCTCAAACTGTATATTACTTTCAATAGGAGGCTATCAGTTTAAGAAGGTGTTACTGTGTTTGGATAGATAAACACAGACTGAATAAAATCACTAAAATGACTAAAGTCACTGACTAAAACCTCTTCACTGAAGAGGTTCTACAGGATTTAGCTTCTTGTTGTTTAGCTGTGTGTTTTTAAACCAGTTGATGCCTCATAAGCTGATAAAGCCTGGAAAAGGAGTTTGAACTCTGAGAAGCAGGTTTGAGTAAGTCTAGACATTTTGTTATCTTCTGTCTAGCATTCATTTGTGCCGTGGGCGTCACACTCCTGGGATTAGCGTTTCATTATGCAGAAGCTGTTTTATCTTTGGCTTCCTCATAATAGCTTCGCGTGAATTCTGAGTGGAGAGAGAATGAAGGCCAGGGCTTCAGGAACTTCGGGGATCATACCTAAATGAGTTGGTTGGATAAGTATTATAACCTCACTCTCTGATAGTTCAGTTTGTTAGATCTAGTGTCTTGCCACCCCATTTCATGTACAATATACCAAGGAATTGACCAGGATTCCCTGAACAGTGAGATGAGATGGTAGAAATCCATTTCTGTATCAAGTATCCGACACCTGGTATAAATAAATGATAGTCGCGAGTGAGGTTGTCTGAGCTGCGGAAATCTAAGGGCCCGTGGGACACCTCTGAGTATATAATCACTGCCTGGTCACATTTTAATTAGCTCCTCGAGGCCCCAGAAAGCAGTTCAATTTCTATCCCCTGAATTAAGCATCTCTTCTATAAACAGCATTTTATTTTCAAAACTCAAAATGAAACAGTGTTTGATTTTCCTGACTCGCTGACTTTTTGAGAATGTGTTTCACTCTTAGAATGTAGAGAGGAATTTGAATTAACTCCTTTGCCCAGATAGCCACCTCTTTAATATCTATTTCCTCAGGCTCTATCCTTCCAAAGGACGTCATGGCTTCAGGCTAAGTTCAGTGTCTTGTAGAAATCAGCATTGTGTCAGGCAGGCTGCTGTGTCAATGAAAAAGCCCAGACCACTATCACACTTCCAAGCTTTCTCTTTAGACACTGAAATGTCATGTCATATGGATTAAAAAAAAAAAAAGTGATTAAGAAGCACTAAAGACCAAGATTGCTGATTCAGTCCCCTTATGGACTTGTCAGAGTTATTCACTCATTCTTTCTTTCACCCACTGACTCACATTCATCCATCCATTCATTAAACATTTGTTGCATAAGAGAAAAGAGCAAGATCGGCTTCCATTACTGGGTTCCTATTTCATGGGCAAGAGCTCACAGTACAAGAGGGTCAGACTAAGAATAAGTGGATGTGATAACCCAAGTCTATAACAAAAAGGATGAATTCAGAGTATCACCTTCTACCAAATGAACAAATTCTATTTTGCACCTAAAAGCCAGGTTTTCCTCTGGAAAGGCAGTGTGCTACGTGGTAAGAACAGGGGTTAAAGACCTAGCCAGGCCTGGGTTTGAATCCTGCGTCTGTAAATTACTAGCTGTGTCATTTTGAGGATGTTCTTTTGAGCTTCACATCATCTTTAAATGGAGTAATGGTTCCTACTTTGTAGGGCTGTATGAGGAGGATGAAACACGTGGCATGATCATTGGCACATTGAAGCCATTTCAGCAAGTGGCTGTTTCCCTCTCCTCTTCTTTGTTTTCAAGCTCCCCAAGGGAAGAGTTGGGAGAACCCTTTTCCTCTTGTGGAGAGACCCCTCATCGCCCCAATACTTGAGAGCTGTGTAGGACTTTTGGCAGCCCCCAGGGGACAGCACCTAATGCCACCCCCCACTGGGTGCAGGTTCTGAGTTTTCCACCATCACCCCCAGAGACTGTCTCCCGCTGTGCCCAGCGTTCATCCACTTTGTCGACGCCTGTAGCTCCCAAGAAGAGACAGCAGCCCCGCGGAGTGGCCTGGAGAAAAGTACACTCACTAACACTCTCCCCCTCAGGACGCTGTTGTTCCATTGCCAAACGCATGACCTTTCGGGAATTTGGAAATTTACTACTCTGTAGGGGGAGAGAGACAAAGAAATTCAAGCTGAAGCTTTATATCAAGTAAAGGGCTTTTATTATAAGAGCATTGAATTGGGTTGGGATTTTGCACACCCTTCAAATTTCTTAGGGTGTGGGTGAGGGCATCCTAGGAGATTTAATTAGTTCCTTGAGAGGTGCCGAAGTTTGTGAGACTGAGGCCCATTTTCTTCTATTGTCCGTGGAGGTGGGGGATGCTGGCAATTAAATTTCTGGAAGACGGAGAGTGTTGCCATAGATAGAATTGTATGGATATTTGAATACAGTTAAGTACTTGGTAGAGTTTGATTTTGTTGTTTTGTTTTCTGGAAAGGGACAGTTAAACTGGGGTAAGTCAGGGCAGAGAGGAGTGTGGGCAGTGGAGTTAGAATGATCTGATGGTCTCCTGCGATAAGGAAGACTGGGTAACAGTGTTAGTAAACCCTTCAGAGATAAGGACACACAGGCTGCCCAAGGCGGTGTTTTCATCTTAATAGGCTCTCCCGATGAAGACCTGACTTATTTCAAGCTACGTTTTTCTTACCTTAGAGTGTTTGGAGGCAGGGTCTGGACTGGATGCCGGGGAGCAAGCACAACAACAGGGAAGGCTTTTAGAAAGTTCTCTGCTATTTGGCAGAGTTTGTATTCTGTAGTTTACACTTCCAGGAATCAACATTTACATTAACTTAGGTGATGACATCTCAGAATAAAGAACCCGCCTGCAATGTAGGAGATCACCTGCAATGCCGAGACCCGGGTTCAGTCCCCAGGTCAGGAAGGTCCCCTGGAGAAGGAAATGGCCATCCACTCCAGTATGCTTGCCTGGACAATTCCATGGACAGAGGAGACCCGGTGAGCTACAGTCCATGGGGTCACAGACGAGTTGGACTCAGCGACTAAACTACCACCGCTGCCTTGATTTAGCAAACCTGTATTTCATGCATTTAGTTATGTGTTCAACTAATATTTACTATCTCCATATATTAAACTTTGAGAAAAATGAGTTAAAACATAGAAGCTGACTTCAAGAAGGCTGACAGCCTACATAGGGAGGGAAGACTCTTGTATGAACAGCTTAAACACAGGGACAATGTGCAATCCTATTATGAATGAAGAGAGACTGGATTCTAGTGGGTGGAGAAATTACTTCCCTCTGAGGAAATCAGAGAAAGGCAGGAGGTATTTCTGAGTCGGGCCTCTGACTCACTAGAAACCGGGTCCCCTCTCTCCACACTGTGGACCAGCAACCTCCATGCTGTGATGACATTCATTTCTCCCCAGGTCAGTTTCCTCATCCTTGAACCTCAGCATTGATCCACATCCCTCCTCTCATCCCCTCCTAGCCTTACTTCACCCCCTCCCTAGTGTGTGCTCAGATGCTCAGTCATGTCTGACCCTTTGCGACCCAACGCACTGTATCCCTCCAGGCTCCTTCGTTTCTTAAATCCTGATGCAGTCAGCAAGGGCTCTTTTGTATTTTACCTTCAAGAAGAATCTGGGTGAGGGCTTCTGGATTCCTGCTTGTGTTCGTAGGAAAATACCAGGCCACATTGCTATGATCCGGTGCGCTAGTTCCGGGTCTCAGCAGTGACCACACTGTCAAGGGCTTTCACTGAGCGTTACCCATGAGTAGGTGTCTCAATCTCCCATTTTCCTATGTACCTATTAATTTATTACAGATCTACTCTTGACTTTAATTTAGTAGCAGTAACATGTGATATTAGTAAGATGAATAGAGACAGCCAGACCTAGAGTCAATAAGACATGAAAACTAGTGATATATAACTATTATTGATTATGCCTGATTTAAGTATTATTGGTTATGCCTGATAGAAGTCATTTTCAAGAGCATAGACTGTGGGTAATATCAGCACGTATCCTTTAGACTTTATTTTCTAAATACGTCCCATCTTTTAGCATTGGTCATTCTCATTCACAACAACCACTGATATACTTCAGAGAATACTTTAGTTCCTTTTGTTCCACAGATGCCGTGTATGACCTGAATATATGTGATTCCAATACACTTGTTCTTTGGAGGTTCCCAGTTTAAAGGAAGCTCATGATGAAGGCTTTAGAAAATAAAGAAAAATTTAGCAAAGCAAAGGATTGCACCATTTTAAATCTCTGAATTTTGTGCACGTCGGCTTCTCTGAAAGCAAGGGGCCATATGTTAGAAGGCATCCCCTTACTTGGGTTTAGACAAACCACTGTTTAAACTGTCATCTCCCAAATGTTGCTACATGACCAAAAAAAAAAAAAAGCCAGGCAGAGCCTGTGAAGTTAGTCTCAGCTGGAAATCCCAATGCAAGATCAGCAAGGCATGTCTTCCTGCTTCTCACCTTCGTAAATGAGATGCATTATTCAGAGGTCATCTCGGGTTCTCCTCTTCCCTGAAAGGCCTTTCATCACTTGTTAGGTTCTCTAATTGGCTTATGATAGTAGGTCTTAAATCATCTGCTGGATTATAAATTCCTTCAGGGAAGAGACCTCAATTAAGCACACAGTGGATGTACAGTATTTCAAAACAGAAAGTAATAATCAGAGAGAAAGGTGGCTTGGGATTGTCACTTGCCCAAGGTCACAGAAGATAAGAGACACAGCAAAAGATAAGAGAAGCAGGTGTCAAGGTCCTCATAGGTTTTTGACAATTTGACACGCATCTGCCCTCCAGCCAAAGAGCCTGAACCTAAGCTTAGTTCTTGGAGGGTTCCTTGTAAAGCATCCTTGTGGAGCCAGTTTCAGCCTGCTCTTTGCTTTACCTTTGTCATTCAGCAGAAGGAAATGGCAACCCACTCCAGTACTCTTGTCTGGAAAATCTCAGGGACGGAGGAGGGTAGTATGCTACAGTCCATGGGGTCGCAAAGAGTCGGACACGACTGAGTGACTTGACTCACTCACTCACTGTGTGAGTCCAGGTAGCACTTCCACAGAAGACCAGCAGGGGGAGTCCACTTGCGTGGAATGTCTACAAAACCAGCTGTTCTTTGAAAAAAAAAAAAAAAAACACACAAAACCAAACCACAGACCACGCTATGTGAGGTGAAGGGGCCAAGAAGGGCCTGGCTTCTGTGTGTCTGAGAGCTTTTTAAAATGGTCTTTAAACAACCCTAGACCTCCATCAACCGGCTTTTTAAATTATACAAACTGCAAGTCAGATTCTTAACTAGGTTTAACAAGTAGGTACACAATAACAACAATTACCATGTTTGTTTCTTTTTAAAATTTGCTTTTATTATTGTTCTTTGCATAGAGAAAACAAAAGTGAAGGCAGTTCTGGAGAACAGGCAACCTCTCAGGGTACCCATCTCCTGCTGATTTGTAAATGTCGGGGCAAAGTGGAGTTCGTTTTTTGGGAAATAAATGTCAAAGCAAGTCACAGTCATTTATTCCTTGGCAGGAAATATTGATCTGGTGACATTGTTCGATTATAATAACTGTTTCTACTGTGTTAAGTGACTGGGGTATATTTAACCAATTTCAATGAAGAGTGAAGTGCACTGTGCCATTTGATTGGCTAAACCTTAGAAGCCATGTTTTGTTCTAGACAGTTCATTTGTTCTGTCACTAATATTTATTAAGCACCTGCTGTGTGCCAAACATTCTGCTAAGGGCCAGGGTCAGAAATGGGTTTTGGAATTGGATACCCTCGGGTTCAAATTATTCTATTGCCACTACCAATTAGCTGTGAGAAGTTGAACAAGTTCACTTAACCATACTGTCCTCGTTTTCCTTACGTTAAAGCCACAGAGGTTATTCTGAAAATTAAATGACAAAATCATGTCTGCCTATCAGAATGCAAGGCCTAAGTTATCATTAACTTTCATTACCATCATCATCAAATTCTTTTTTTCTCATCATACTCTTCGTTTTTATCTTCAGGGTACCAATTTGGTGAAAGAAATGTTTAACTCAGCAGCTTAACATTAACACATTTAACAGCAAACTGGATTTAGAAGTGGGAAGGGGGAGCAAATGTGAAAGCCAGCTTTGGTAAAGCCATTATTTAAAATAACGAGTTTATTTAAAAATCTAGAACAGACAGTAACTCATATTTCACAAGGCTACACCATCCTAAGGATACATTCGAGGAGTGCGCATTTAAGGTGCCTGTAAGTCAATACCTTCCTCCTCAAACTCCCACCCACCCCCTAGTCTACTTGCCCTCCTCCCTGTTCCAGGGATGTCACCAAGGTTCTCCCAAGCACCTTCCAGCCCTGCTCCTGGCAGGCTTGTGGTGATCCCCTCCTCCCTCAATCCTGCCCTATGTGTCCATGGTGTGGCCCCCAGACACCCTTCTGGAATATTTCATCAGCTCCTGTTTCTGCCCTTTGATGTCAAAAGGGTTGGTGATTGGCCATCCTTCTGTTCTCTTGCCAAGCAGAGACCGGGAAATGTGTCCCCTCCCTCCTGAGTGTCATAATTTATCTTTATAGACCCTGAAACACAGCATTACGACCCCATTGCCCTTCCTACCGCCTTTCCAAGAGGCTGGGTTGGTGGTGCTCCCACCGTGACTTCCCTTTTTATCAACGTCACTCTGCCTTCCCCCAGCAGATACACCTCACCCTCTGCTCAGAGTCAGTTCCTTCCTCAGTCGCTCAGCCCTGAGAATGTCCAGGAAATGCTGACCTTCAGATACTGTGTGTCGGTCACTGTTGGTTTTCTGCCATGAGCCTCATCAGACAGGCTGCTATACAGACGCAGAGTCTTTCTACTTATGTCACAGACCACCCAGACTTACCCAGATTCATGGTGGGTGTGCAGCAGCTCATACCCTCCAGCTGGGCTTCTCACTACATGAGCCAGTGGTGAGAAGCTACTGAGCTGGGATTTAGAGCACAGGTTTCTAGCTAATTCTTCGACTTGCTAACAGTATAGTACCCTCTGGCATTTTAGTCATCTCCTTGCTTCTCCACTTCTTTAACTAAAACGTGGCTTTTACTAAACACCTTGCAATGTCTAATTGAAAGTGACATATAAGTAAATAAGGTGTTGTAAATGAAACCATCTTCAGTATCCGAAGGGTGATGCAGACGCTTTTGAGGAGCATGTATCGACGTATGCTTAGGACAGACTGGCCTAGACATTGGTTTGCGTGCAACATCACATTCCAGTCATTCCATCCATATTATTTTGCATCATTAAAACATAATCTTAGAATTAAAAAGAAAAATGTTTTAATAATGTGTTTTTGTCCTTAACCTAAAATTAAAACTTTCAGATAAGGATAGTACCTTTGGAATGTTTTCTGTTAAACTTGAGCCAAGTTAACGGTCATCATTGCTACTTCTTCTGTGTCCTTGGCCAAGTCTCATCTTCTGTCCCAGCCACAGCTCCCTGTGAACGACCTCTAACCTCATGCTGTGAACTTGCACCAACCTGATCCCATGTGGCAGATAATGAAGGAAACAGGACACGTAGTCATGCCTTCAAAGATTATGAACGCAGTACATGTGTTAAGTTCAAGCTCCATCTTCCCAGTACCTTGAATATAGAAATGGCTCCATTAGGAATGGACTAGGAATTAGTAGGGCTTGCTTGAAGTTTCCTTTAGATTCTTGAAAAGCTATTTCACTTGGGTTCTTTGGCATATGATTAATTTAGAGAGAAAACGGATCCAAAAATTCTAGCCACCTCACCATTCCTCCAGGGGTTCCACTTCTTCCATGTCCTGTCATTTTAATTGAAAGAAGGAAACCTCTGGAGGATGAAAAGAAAGAGAAGATGAGGCTGTGGGCCATCAGCTTCGTCTGCATTTAAAGTAGAAGAAAACACCCCAAGCACGCTAACAGTCTTGCCCTTCCCAAAACGGAAGGCATGGGGTAAACGCTCCTTCCTGTGCTGGCTGACGCACTGTCATTTCACGGAGTAGCAGGTAGCAGGGTTTAGGCTCCCAAGCCCAGATTGCCCTCTCAGCCCCCTGACACCAGTGCCTTTCCCTGTCTGCTGTCTCTTCTTTCACCTCCAGTAAACCAAACGCTGCCGTTCGAGCACCGCTTTTATGAATGTTCTGTAAAGGACATCAGCAGACTTTGCACACAGAATGCATGAATATTAGCCAAGACAGAGGGACAGGATGTACTGTCAGTGGTCTGCGGGAGGGGTGGAGGGCAGGTGTTGTGGTTGAAGACTGGGTGTCCTCCAGTCTACCATGGCGACCAGGAGCCTGGTGCTTCAGCCGCCAAGAGGAGCACTTGGCGGGGTTCACCTCTGAGATCGCTTCTCAGCTGGTTTTGTGAAACCCAGGCTTTATTAAACCAGATTGTTTTATTGCTTCCTGCATGACCAGTCTGTTGGATTTCTGTACTCAGCTCCCTGAGAACACTTTGAATTTTAGCTTGGGTGATTTCCACCTACAAGGTGCATGACATCATAGTGGACGTTGGAGAAATGGTGTCAAACCGGCATTAACTGAAATTGAGAGGAGATAGGCTGGGAAATTCAAATAAAGGTGTTTCTGGATTAAAACACAAAATATCACGTGGGTCCAAACTCTCACTGTATAGTCATTTATAGCCCAAGCAAGGACTTTTGGCTTTTATCAGTATGATGTAAATAGATGACTCCTTAAGAGTAGAGACTGTCTTAAGTCAAAAGGTGACTAGTAAGTTTTGTGTGCCTACGATGTACTTATTATGGAGCAGATTTATCTTCTGACATGTGTGTAAGGGAATGCTGATGCAAAATTCACAAGTGGATCCGACTGTTACTCCAGGGCAGGGTGGGGCAGTAGGTTGGAGTGTGGCTTTCTGTGTCCAGGTGGCAATTGGTATTCCACAAGATCCAAATGTGAATGGCTTTCTTTGGAGAAATTAGACAAATCCCAGGACATCTTCCAAGCCTAGCACGGTGGATGAATGTCTCAGATATTCAATAAATATTGTTAAATGAAGGAAGAAAATTTCCTAGACTCAGAGACGGGGACTGGAAAAGTGATCATCGTGCGTATAAGATAGAGCCTGTGTTTCTTGGCTGGACAGATGTTCCAACCTGCACCGGCAGCCCTTTGCTTGTAGTCACACTCTGAGGGCTGAAAGATGAACTGCTTGAGAGGGTCCACTGGCATTTCACAGGATGTGGATCAGAAAACAGCCCACTTGGAACGTGTGTATACACGTATGCGTACGAGTGGGGGGCTGGTGACACAGCTTAATGACAACCCAGGGCCTAGACTGCCCTAGGCGGCCTCTGCCCTCCTCCTGTGAGCTTGGACATTAAAGTCACGTAGGTGACTGAGTGTGAGACACCCAGCGTGTTGAAAGGGCCCCTTGCTTGGTATCTCACGTGGCCTGCCGGTTCAGAACTTGCTGTATCTGATTAGGTTCTGGCCCCTAGGGCAGATGTGGGCCACATGGCCTT
This sequence comes from Oryx dammah, assembly GCF_014754425.2. NCBI lineage: Eukaryota > Metazoa > Chordata > Mammalia > Artiodactyla > Bovidae > Oryx > Oryx dammah. Next base: position 11,346,127 of record NW_024070195.1, on the reverse strand, counting down.
TCATCACTGGAGGCTTTGGGAGGATATAGGTGAGGGCAGAGGGCACATTCCTCCCAAAGCATCATTTTTTGGAAAAAGGAGAAGCCAAAACGTGCCCAGTTTCAACAAGTTTCACTTTCTCTGATCATTTTTTTGTTGTTATTTTCCTCTGTCTCTTAAATACTCTTGCTTAAAAGAACTCTCCAAGAAAAGATTTCCAGGGAATGCTTTTTTAGAGGTCCTGTGGAAGCCAAGAATAATTGGCCTCCTTTTTTGGCCAAGGACTGAAGTCAAGGCAAGTTTTAGTTGCTCCCCCAACCCCCATGCACACATGGATATTCATATTACTAACAGTCAGCTGCTCTGAATCCATATCAAGGATGGACACATTGACCAGCAAAAGCCAGAATTCAGCACAGTATCAATCCCCTAAATGTAACCATCTCTTTAAAATTTCAAGAGTATCTAATTTCCGTAGTTTTTCTATCACTGGATGTTTCGAGTTCCCTGCAGTGTCACCCTGTTGTCATATTAATTTTAAGCTTTTTTCCCCCCTAAGATCAATATTTCTTTAACAATATCAGGGAGAGCATTTCTGTTTTCTTTATGCTCATTTCAAGAGCTACACACAGTGCCTGGAAATGTCTCGTGCGTCCCTAGCGTAACCAAAAGTGGGGTCTGACTGCTCGCCGCTCAAAAGTCATTAAAGAGCCCAGGTTGGTGGAAAGGAAAGTCTGTGTTGTTTGGGAGGCCTGCACCCAGGGAGGAGGGTGGCCACCTGTCCAGAGGCCAACTCCCCCGACAGCGACCATCAATGGGCCAGAGCTTTTATAGGCGGAGGGAGGGGTCTGCATGCAGAAACAGCATACAGTCATCTTGAAATCGGTCATCAGTGGTCTGACCAGCGTCATCTTAATTGTTTTAAGTACGGTTAGTCTTCAATTCCAGCACTGGTTTATGTCTATTTCTTTGTGGCCAATTCTCAGAATTGTGGCAGCTTATATCATGGCTACAGTCTGGTCATCATATAGTTAACTTGTTCTACCTGGTAGGGGATTCAGTATCTGCCAAACAGTTCACAGGATAGAGCTCAGAATATTGTCTGTAGCCCTTGAGAAGGAACTGGAAGTCCTCGACTATGCTTAATGACTAAAGTATTATTATTTGGTTTCCTTTTGACTGTTTTCCTTTGTTTCTGCATGTTCTCACTTCTCTGATTACATTTATTCTTTTAATCAGGAAAACTGAAGTTTTCCTGCAGACAGAAGGCAGGCAGCGGGCATAGGAGGCAAGGATCACAGGATCCTGCTGTGCTTCCCCAACACCAGAGACCAGCTGTTCCTGCTGTCTGTACTTCTCTCAGGATCAGGCAAGCTCGAGGGGAGGAGCAGAGGGGGATGAAGAAGTGGTCAGAGGCTGGTGCTGAGAAGGAACTCATGAGATATGTGCTATACAAGTGGCTTAGCTTAAGGAGCCTAGCAGCTCTCCCCACCTTAGGGAAGGGCAGAAGCCTGATCTTTGAGCTGATGAGCCAGGGCCCTGGGCTTCCATCTGCTTGCCTGGCATCATATGAAGCCACAAGATATGTCTCACGTGTTCAACTCTACTGTGAAGGCAGCCATGCCCGTCTGCAGCTGGACATCTTCTAGGTTTGGGATGTGCCAAAGCTCCGCTTCCCACTAGAGTCCCAGTCTTTCTGAGTGTTGTACTTGCATGTGTGTGCGTATATATATGTTTATATACAGGCTCACCCATGCACCTATGTATGCGTATGCATATATAACCAACAAGATATTCAAAATCCAAAACGTTGTTTTAACAGTTATTAAAAATTCTTTATCAGCAAATCTGAATTCAGCCCAGGGTCAAACCACCTCCTTCATTTGGCTGGCAGGGAAAGGTTCTGGGTATTGTAAAATCTTTCTAGATACCATTTGATGTGGGGTGGAGGGAAGGTCGTTCTCCTTCAAAGCTTAGTGACTTTGAGGCCATGACCTCCTTGTGCACCGGCGTCCCCTTCGCTTTCTGCAGTGCGGAGACTCTAGCCCTGGGTGGGCAGGAGCCGGCTCTGACATCAGGGATGATGTCTGTTCCTGCTTCACATCGGTGAGAGCTGGAAGTTGGATTAATGAAAACAGGAGAGGCTTGGGCCCATGGAAATGGTTGAAAGGAGACCCAGCTCTCCAAACTTGTTCTAAAGGTCCATCTAGTCAAGCCTATAGTTTTTCCAGTGGTCATGTATGGATGTGAGAGTTGGACTGTGAAGAAAGCCGAGCACTGAAGAATTGATGCTTTTGAACTGGTGTTGGAGAAGACTCTTGAGAGTCCCTTGGACTGCAAGGAGATCCAACCAGTCCATTCTAAAGGAGATCAGCCCTGGGATTTCTTTGGAAGGAATGATGCTAAAGCTGAAGCTCCAGTACTTTGGCCACCTCATGCGAAGAGTTGACTCATTGGAAAAGACTCTGATGCTGGGAGGGATTGGGGGCAGGAGGAGAAGGGGACAACAGAGGATGAGATGGCTGGATGGCATCACTGACTCGATGGACGTGAGTCTGAGTGAACTCCGGGAGATGGTGATGGACAGGGAGGCCTGGCGTGCTGCGATTCATGGGGTTGCAAAGAGTTGGACACGACTGAGCGACTGAACTGAACTGAAGCCTTGCAAGCATTATAGTCCTGATCCTGAGTGACAAGGGTCTCAGAAGTAGTGTGTCTGTCTCTCCTCTTCTGTCGTTCTTAGCTCATGAAGCTGTATGTCTGTTGTTACCCAGAACATTTCTATAAGCCAGTCATCTCTAATTTTTAAAAACCATTGGAGATTAACAGATATACACTCCTATGTATGCAATAGATAAACAAGGACCTGCCATATGGTGAAGTGAAGTCGCTCAGTCACGTCTGACTCTTTGCGACCCCATGGGCTGTAACCTACCAGGCTCTTCTGTCCATAGGATTTCCAGGCAAGAATACTCAAGTTGGCTGCCATTTCCTACTCCAGGGGATTTCGCGACCCAGGGATTAAACCCACATTTCCCTCGTTGCAGCCAGATTCTTGACTGCTGAGTGCTATACAGCAGGTTTGGAGCAGGAAATGGCAACCTATTCCGGTACCCTTACCTGGAGAATCCCATGGACTGAGGAGTCTGGCAGGCTACAGTCCAGGGGTTGCAAAGAGTCAGACATGGGTTAGTGACTAAATAGCAGCAACTGTGTAGCACAGGGAACTATATTCAATATCTTGTAACAGCCTATATTAATGGGAAAGAAACTGAGAAAGAATATAGTTTATATAATGGAATCCCTATACTCTACAACTGAAATGCTATAAATCAGCTATACTTCAATTTTTTTAAAAAATTAGAAAACCCATAAAAACTCCCTGAGCAGTATACACTGTCCCTGTCTTATGAAACTACACTAAAAGGGCAAATGAAAAGAAAGGGAGGCAGTCAGAAGCGTGCACACAAAATAAATTCTAGGGAAATACGCGAGTAGCAAGTGATAGGCCTAGAAACAAACAATGGGTGATATAGGAAGAGCTTATTTTCTTCAACCACATGGATCAACTGGTGATTGAGAAAGTGTAGCAGCCTGAGATTTCAGAATCAAGTGAGCCCTGGGGCAGAGCCGTTGGCCCTACAGGGGGAAAAGTACTCAGTTAACTGATGAGATTTAAACACAGCACTGTCAACCCTCCGTATCCATGGAGGATTGGTTCCATTGGTTCCGCCATGAATAACAACCTCCAGGAATGCTCAAGTCCTGTGGTCCACCCCCCATTATCCACAGGTTCATCCAGATAGCATATAGGTTAGTCGAATGTGAGAACCCAGAGGGCTGTCTGCATATTTGTTGGAAAAAAATGTGCATATAAGTGGAACCATGCATCCGAACCCATGTTGTTCAAGGGTCAGTTGTACTTCTGTTGCAGCCTGAAAGCTGAATAGTCAATATTGATTATTTGCCTCTTTAACTAGAGACTCAAAGGGTTTCTACCAGTGGGCGCTTCTGTGCTGTGCTTAGTCACTCAGTTGTGTCTGGCTCTTTGTGACCCCATGGACTGTAGCCTCCAGGCTCTCCTGTCCACAGGATTCTCCAGGCCAGAACACTGGAGTGGGTAGCCATGTCCTCCTCCAGCGGATCTTCCCAACCCAGGGATCGAACCCAGGTCTCCCACGTTGCAGGTGGATTTTTCACCATCTGAGCCACCAGGGGAACCCAAGAATACTGAAGTAGGTAGCCTATCCCTTCTCCAGGGGATCTTCCCAACTCAGGAATCAAACCGGGGTCTCCTGAATATCAGGCGGATTCTTTACCAGCTGAGTCAACAGGGAAGCCCGGACACTCCTCCTACTAGAGGCAAAATCTGTAGAGGTTGTTTTTGTTGGTGATGTAACCTTCCTTGACACCGTCTCATCTGCTACAACCACAGCTCTCTTTGTTTCCACTCTTTACAGCTTTGCAACCATACCACTGTCATATCCTAAAAAACAGTCTTACCGGTGGATAAGTAGTTTATACCAACATGTAAAGTGTTAAACTCTTGTCAGGGTGAGTCCCACATCCTCACCAGCTGCTTGACTTTCAGGAGACATAACTGTCCAAATTATGACAACGTGTTTCACATGCCTTGTAAAAAAGAAATTGACCCCCTGTTCACAAAAGTATGGTATTAATGAAATAAGCTTCCTGTTTAGCTAACTAGACTTATTGTTGTCTTGATAACTTAGCAGTTATTTCCCAGTCCTTTTTAGACCAATTCTTATGCTTTTATGGCCTGGCAAAGGTATCCGAGGAAGGGAACGCAGAAGTTCACATTGTTCTCAGTCCTTCAGCCAACAATTTTCTTTCCTTTTTCCTTTCTCTGTTTCTGATGAGACTCAAGGATGAGCTTCTACATTAGATTCTAGTTAGAAAATCAAATTTCTATAAAGTGTGCATCCAGAGAAGAAAATGCATTCATGTATCCAACATGGTTATTATTTGGTTGCTGAGTCGTGTCCAACTCTTTTGTGACCCTGTGGACTGTAGCCCTCCAGGCTCCTCTGTCCATGGGATTTCCCAGGCAAGAATACTGAAGTGGGTTGCCATTTCCTTCACCAGCGGATCTTCCTACCCAGGAATTGAACCCACGTCTCCTGCATTGGCAGGTGGATTCTTTACCACTGAGCCACCTGGGAAGCCTTGTATCCAACATTAGACAGATAAATAGATAAATAGATGAATATAGATATTGAGCACCTTGACTTTTCAGATGTTTTTCAAAAGTTCGCTTTTGGCTTTTGCCTGATTTCTTTTTAAATTTAATGATTTTGGCTTCGGATGTTTTTCTCCACATGGCATGCTCCTTGACTAGTCAAAGGCGCTGTGGGAGATGAGCTGCCTTCTCCTAAAAGGGCTGTAGAATGAACTGGTGTTTGCAGGGAGCCAGGGGAAACCTCTGCTGGAGGGGAGTTTTCGGAAAAAAGTGTTGGAGAGGAGAGCTGCTTTTCACTAGATCTGCTTCCTTGGAAGGCAGAGTGCAGAGTTAATGCTGAGTGAACAGGAGAAGGACAGACAGCCCTGTGGGGAAGGACTGAAGGAGAAGGGGAAGGGGCACTTCCGCAGTGCTTCTCACACTGGAAACTGTCTAGGAGTCCCCTAGAGTTCTTACTGAAATGCACGTACTAGTCCCGTTGGCCTGCTGGGGTCTGAAGTCCTACATCTGTAGGAAGCTCACTGGAGGTGCTGATGCTGCTCGTCTGTAGACCACACTGTGAGTAGCATCTCTTTAGGTCATGGGAGAGAAGGGTGTCGAGGGGGCTGGGAAGCCAGGGAACCAGTTCGAAAGATGAAAGATTCTGTTGCAACTGATCATTTCTGCTTCCTGTTAGAGCAGGGAATAGCAACAGTAGTACTCTTGACATTTGAGGCCTGATAAGTGTTTGCTGGAGTGTGAGGTTAGAGGCAAGGGGCTGTCCTGTGCTTTGTAAGATGTTTGCAGCATCCCTAGTCTCTGCCCACTGAATGCTTGGTAGCACCATCTCACCTTCCACCCCCATGTTTGTGACAACAGAAACATTTCCAGATATTGCCAAGTGTCCCTTGTTGTTCAATTGTGTCCAGCTCTTTGCAACCCCATGGACTGCAGCACGCCAGACTCCTTTGTGCTCCACTATCTCCTGGAGTTTGCTCATGTCCATTGAGTCAGTAATGCTCCCTAACCATCTCATCCTCCACTGCCCTCTTCTCCTTTTGCCTTCAGTCTTTCCCAGCCCCAGGGTCTTTTCCAATGAGTAGGCTCTTAGCATCAGGTGGCCAAAGTGTTGGAGCTTCAGCTTCAGTTCTTCTAATGAATATTCAGGGTTGATTTCTTTCAGGATTGACTAGTTTGATCTCCTTGCTGTCCAAGGGACTCTCAAGAGTCCTCTCCTTTGGGGGACAGAATTTTCCCTGGTTGAGATTCAGTGAGTTAGAAGGAGAATTAGGGGCCTTCCCGTACTTGCACACCTCCTGTCTTCCAGAACCACAAGGCAGAAATGACTTAACTCTGATATACTTAGAAGGCAATACACTTTTCACTATTTCAGTCTTCAGAAATGCTGAGAAAGTGTTTGCTTTTAATTTGACAGCCTGATTACTTTAAAGTGTCCTCAGCTCAGACCCACACCTCGGCCCCATTTACTTACAGTTTGAGTAAAACAGTAGGGAAATTTCTTTCCAAGAATATGTTGGCTCAGTAACCTAACATCATTTTAAGTCATCACCACACACCCACCAAAATTGTGAGATAAAATGGAAACTCCATCATCTGTTCTCAGGATCCCAGTATTCATGATTCACTTGTGACCTCTAAGAATTTCTCTGTATCCATCTCTGGCCACATTGAACTTTTCTTCCACCGCCTGTAAAATGCTTTCCAACTCCAAGGTCAGTCAATTGACAATCTCAAAAATCCTGACAAGGGGACAGATGGGTTTGCTTTTTTCCCTGTTGTTAGAGTTTATTTCTGCTTAATGTGTTGAGAAAACATCTCAAGGTTTTAACCCTGGCTCGGTCTTGGGAGAGAGGCACTTTAACAGGCTAGCGCTTCATCTGGCCTCGGGGGGCAGTTGTGGGGGGGGTAGGAGGGGGCAAGCAGTGAACATGCCCTGGAGAGCCCAAGGGCACATCTTGTACAATCAGTTAAACTTTCTCTTAAAGCCAAAGAAAACTTAGATCCAAACAGGATTTAGTCTCAAGCTAAAACAAAAATGTACATCATGTCGAAAAGGCTTTTCCAAATGCTACAGTTAATAAGCAATGCTGTGTTTTTACTGGAAAAGCATGTATCTAGCCAGGCATTCTTCACATTTTTCCCAGGATTTAGTCATAAAATCATTTTAAACATATTGCAAGGATAAAATGTGTACATATCTGATAAAGGCAGTGATTTTTTTTTCTTTTCTGCTGTATAGCTCCATAAGGATGGGAAAAAACAAACTATAGAGAAAAGCATGTATATGTATATATATATGGTGCTTCCCAGGTATCACTAGTGGTAAAGAACCTGCCCGCCAACGCAGGAGACATAAGAAATGTGTGTTGGATCCCTGGGTGGGGAAGATCCCCTGGAGGGGAGGGCATGGCAATCTGCTCCAATATTCTTGCCTGCAGAATCCCATGGACAGAGGAACCTGGTGGGCTACAGTCCATAGAGTTGCAAAAAGTCGGACATGACTGAAGCAACTTAGTATATATATGCACCTGTGTACACATACTTCTGTATATGTATGTGTATGGAGTAGGTATGTGTGTGCATAAAATAAACTATATAAAACAAACTATACTTGCACACATACATATGAATCCATTTTTACCACTGTGAGAATCTGGCTTTTTAATTCACTATTACTATTTTATTTTAAGTGGATACTGCAGATCTTCCCCCTGGATTTGGACTAAGTCAGATCCAAAGCATAAAACACTTCCTTATCATGCCCACCTGCCTACAGCATCTTTAGGAATTCAAGTTGAACTGTATTTGGGTCTGATTTATGTGGACATAGCAGGGTGGACATCATTTCTGTGTGTGGTCAAGAAGAAAGCAGGGCTGTGAGGGGTTGTTATCCATCCATGGAGACATGGGTGCACTGTCTCGGCTGACTGCGTTGCTAATCAAAGGCAGGAGGAAAGTGAATCCAGATGTTGATCATTTGAAAAGGAAAATTCCTATTTTCAAAACAAACTGACAGAAAAGCAGTAATCTGTGGTAGAGACTAAGTAACACTGACTAGACGTGGGTTTCTGGGTTTGAGTGCTGGCTGTGCAACGTGCTAGATCGTGACCTTGGGTGGGCCACCTGACCTCTTTATTGTTTCTCCTCTTTAAACAGGGATAGTGAAAGCCAACCTAAGAGTGGTTATGAGGACTCAATGAGCTGATCCATCAAATTCTGTGAGCATGGAGAAAGACTGTACAAATGTCAAGTGGCCTTTTTTTTCTTGCAGATATTATTCTTGAGTGAGTTCTTGGTGACGCCCACACAGCTACCGTGCTGAGTTGTACTTAATTTTTGTTGCAGATCATGGAAATAGTAAATCAGTCATAGCTTAATTGGAAGCTCTGGACCAATAATGATCTGGTGGTAGCTAGTTTGCTGGCACATGCCTGGGCCTGTCATGATGGAAAGTCCACTGGCCCGTCTCTTTTCACCTTCAGAATTCTAACTCCAGTCTCATTAAGAAAAAGCTAGAGTGAATGCCATTAGTTGCTTAACAGCAAATCCAAGCTTGGCCTCTGGCTTGGAGATGACAGAGATTCCGACTGGTAGCATTTTGGTAATTTCTGTGATGTAAATATTAATACTCCCACAGTGACCAGTTTCACATCATCAACAGGACATCACCCAGTGAGAATTCAGGAAAAGGGACACGGTGACTCACCAGTACGTAGTGTGAGTCCCACGGTGCGGGTTGATGGAATTAACCTCAACCTTACAGATAGTAGTCAAACAGAGTAAAATAGTGAGGGAGTGATGAGTTTTGAATGTAACTTGTTAACTTGTAAGTTATATGTAATTTAGTGTCTAATCATGGTGGTGGTTGACTGTTTGACACTCGCAGATTTAGCAACCGGCTGGTACAAGCTGGCTCCGACGTGCCACTGCTTCCCTTTGGTTACGTTAAAGCACGCTCTTGTACCGTGAGTCAGCGAGTGCAGGACTGTCTTGGAAAACTGGCAGGGAAAGTGCAGCCATAAATGGATTTTAATTTCTGTGGACTTTGGATGAGCCGTCTACTCTAGGTCTCACAGTTTTATACTGTATTTCCCTTCGGCTGACAAAGTGAGTATTGGTTTATGAGAATGATCTATGGGTCTAGTTATTGGGGTTAGAATTTGAAAATTTCAATTCTTTAATTGTTTGAAAGATTAGTGAAGACTTAGAGCAGGATCTTTTTGTTGGTCACTGAAAGAAGAATCTGGAAACTATTCCCAAGGAGAAAGGGTAATTTTTTTTTTCTTCGTTTAAGCTATCCCAAAAGGTTCAGGAGGAAATGACCATTGGGGAACAAAGGGTTGAAATTTTTGCCCATCCATGATGTACATGTTCATCATGAAAAGAGACTTTCAGATGACTTGTACCTCCTTCTTTAATCAGTAGGTGATTTGATGGAGGCCTCATGTCTGACCAGCCATGTTGTGACTGTGGGGAATTTGAGAAGCCTGGCTAACAACAGAGGAGAGGCAGCCTTACAGTTAACATCAAAAGACCTAAAAGCCTCGGGCTTCCCAGGTGACACAGTGGTAAAGAGTCAGCCTGCTAATTCAGGAGACCCAAGAGACATAGGTTTGGTTCTCCAGGCCAGAGTACTGGAGTGGGTAGCCTTTCCCTTCTCCAGGAGATCTTCCCAACCCAGGGATCCAACCCAGGTCTCCTGCATTGCAGGCGGATTCTTTACCAGCTGAGTCACAAGGGAAGCCCAAGAAAATGCAGTATTTCAGAGGGGACTGAATTTTGAAATATGCTTTTTTGGCAATTAACCTACAATAATGTATATACTTTATTGTGGGTTAATTGCAAAAAAAAAAAAAAAGTATATTTCAAAATTCAGTCCCCTCTGAAATACTGCATTTTGTGTACCTGAACAGGACTTAAAACATTAATGCCATAGGCCCACAATTTTTAAACACGTGGATCACCTATCATGAATTTGGTAGAGCTGTTTGCAGGCAAATAAAGTGGTCCAGCCATGCATTTTAGAATGAAACAACTCATCATAATTCTCCTATCTGAAAAATTATAAATCATAGGCTCTTTTTGTGTTGGGGAAATATGCGCTCTTTTAGTCATTCTAAAAAAAAAAAAATAGCCTTTATCAAGCAAAAATGTCAGTCTGTTATTGTTTTGCTTATAAATTCACTTAGATCAAGTAAGATTTTGAAGATTCTAGAAAGAAAATGATTCTTCCTTCATTTTGGTGGGTTTACATTAAGGGATTTCAATGGTAATGGCTGTCAAATTTCTAGTGGGTCAGCACACCGCCTGGAGGGCATTGACTCAGGTCGCTGGACCCCAGCCCTGCCCTTCTTCATGCCGTATGTCCACATGAAATCTGAGAATTGGGATTTCTGATGTTTCCAGGTGATGGTAGTCCTCCTGATCCTGAGGACCACATGTGGAGAACCACTGACTAGTGATTTTAGAGATAATGAATGGATTGGAAAAGTGTCAAGCAAATCAGTAAGCGTAAAATGACCATTACTAGCTCATCAGGCATTCAGAATTCTGAGGAGGAAGGGAAGGTATTAAGCTCTTTTGCTGCTGCTGCTGCTAAGTCGCTTCAGTCATGTCCAACTCTGTGCGGATCCCATAGACGGCAGCCCACCAGGCTCCGCCATCCCTGGGATTCTCCAGGCAAGAACACTGGAGTGGGTTGCCATTTCCTTCTCGAATGCATGAAAGTGAAAAGTGAAAGCGAGGTCGCTCAGTCATGTCAGACTCTTCGCGACCCCATGGACTGCAGCCCACCAGGCCCCCCTGTCCATGGGATTTTCCAGGCAAGAGTACTGGAGTGGGGTCCCATTGCCTTCTCCAGAAACACTTTATTTATTATACCTGGCAGTTTTCCAGTTCACAGCTGCTGCTAAGTTCAGTTCTCGGGGACTTCTAAGACTGCCCGTTTCTGCGTCCTTGGGTGTCAGCTGGGAAGCCCAGGTTTCTGTCTGTGCTCTTAGCTGCCCCCTCCACATGGCATGCCTCTGTTGGTGGCATTGGAATTTCCCCCAAACTGAGCAGACAGACAGAATAGCCATCTGGAAAGGAGAAGGGAGCAGGTTACTGATGACTGCTAACGAGCGTCGTTTCCACTGCCAGCCAGGCAGACAGAGCTTCCTGCAAGTACTTGATCACCTCTGGAAAGAGATGCATGTTCCCATTGAGGGATCGGAGAGTTCTCTGCCGCTGAGCTCAGCTTCTCCTCCTCCTGACTTCTAAAGCCATCCTGGCAATTGGATACCAAGTGTTCACTGCAAGAATCGATCCCTAGACTGCTAGTTAGAGGAGGCACAGGGCAACCCCGGGGTGGGCGGAAGTATCAGGAAGGGATGAAGGATGCTGACTTCTCCTCTCTGGGCCACTGGGCCTGTACCACAGAGAAGGAAGGAGATCTGAAAGGGATGCGAGGCTTGGAGGCTGCAGCGAAGCCCCTGGGGTCATCGGCTGCCATGTACACGCTACTCCCACCATACCTGTAGGTCAAGGTTTGGTTCACAGGATACACTGTTTTTCCATTACCTTCCAAAGCCAGCATACTTCTGAAAACTCTTTAGCCAGGGAAGTTGTTCGACTCCAGAGTTCCACTGAGAAAACCTATACTTAAACATAGCCTCTGCAGGAAGGCACAAATTCATGAATCATAGTTATATTTAAATTTCTTCTGTTACAGACAAACTAATTATTTTTAATTGTTTTTAATTATTTGACTGTGTTGGGTCTTAGTTGCAGGCTTCTCTGTGTTGTGTGGGCTCCAGAGCGGGTGGGCTTGGTTGACCTGCCGCCTGTAGGATCTTAGTTCCCTGACCCAGGATCAAACCTGCATCCCCTGCATTGGAAGGCAGATTCTTAACCACTGGACCACCCGAGAAGTCCTGAGGAACTTATTTTTAAAACGGGGATCCCAAACCTAGTTGATCAGAATCCTTTGGGGAATTTCAAAAAATTCCTTTGCACCTAGCCAGAAAATTCAAGTTCCACAGGTCCTTGGGGCTGTCTGAGCGTCTGTGTTCCCTGTGAGGCGTGGCCCTGATCCTGAAGGGCTGTCATGGGTGAGAACTCTGAGCAGTGCTCAGGTTTGATGGTGATGGTGACGCTGCCTTATGGGAAATTCAAAGGATAAAATCTTCTTTCTTTAGGAAGGGCCAGAATCCATAACTCTGATCATTTTGATTTGAATAGTGTTCTCTTGTTTTTGAAAAGCCTTTATAACGATTGTTTTATTGTTCCTTCCAATGCTCCTGGGAGGGGGAGGACAGGACATGTATTACTGGCACCACTGTACTTCTGAGATGCCTCTACAGAGGGGAGCCGAAGTGACGCAGAGACCCTGCTGTTCCCTGTCTTGTGCGCTTTCCACGACTCCAGCTTTGTTCTTACTCTTGTGGGTATTTGTTTTTGATACCTTGAGTCTGTCATCTTGCTTTCCACGAATGGATGACTGCCATTAATGCGGATCATCAGGGAGATGATCAAAGTGGAGAAGCCAAATTGTACACAGCTGGAGGCTAAGGGACACCCAAGTGTCTCACAGCCCAGGTTCTAAACCAGGGAGCAAGGCCAGACTTCGTCTATTGCACAGCCGGGCTATCGTGGGTATAGGAGAGAAGCAAGTGTCAGCAAAGCAGATCGGTCCAGGAGAGGAGGTTATTTGCATGCATACCATACAGAGAAATGTACAAGAAAAATGTATGCATGTGTGCGGTCCAGTGAGGTCCAAGATCCAGGTCATGGAGGTTAATGGAGCTTAGTTAGGAAGGTGATAGAGCAACAGATACTGATGACATAGTAATGAGAACAGCAGAGTTCAGAGATAAGGATTTCCATTACCAGCACTTGGGAAGTAAAACCAGAGTTTTGGGGCTTACGGGTCAAGGATCTCATACTTAGAGGACTAGCACGAGGGTGGTCCTGAGTCTGCAGGTTGGTACCACCCCCTCTCTGAAGTCCAGGGAGCTCAGGTTAGCCAAGATGTTGCATATACTTTGTTATATCACCTTGAGCAAGCCTTGCTCTCCCCAGCTGCAAAATAAAGAGTTGGCAAGTTAGTAGTCTGCATACATGCCTCACAGGGAAGAAATCTACCTTTGGTAAATGAATAGCAAGAATGTGGCTTAGGGCAGTGAGTGGGTGACAGGGGTTGACAGAAGGTGACCCCTATACAGGGCTTTTCAGCACTGATCCTGGGACACTGGCATTATTGCAAGGGGCACCTCCTTTCATGCGTGGGGAATAGCTTAAACAGTTAGTTGCAGCCCAGTGAATGCACTGCCAGCCTGTAAGCTCCATGGACTGGTCCCACTCATCTGGAATAGAGCAGTGTAGTGCCTGTGATGGTCGTAACCCCGTTGACCCTCTTTAGTGCCACTGTTTTCTTTTTCACGAGAAGCAAGGTGAACAGGAGGTACATCACACACTTGCATATTATCGGCTGTATAGTGTTAGGGACAGGATTTCCAGTAAACCCAGAAACCATGATTGCTGCCTCCTCTTCATTCATTCGCTAGTCTTACAGCCTCAAGGTGACAAGAAAATTAAGGGCTGTCAAGACAGAAAAGTCCAGTGAACCTGGGAAGCGGCTTTTCAGTCCGTGCTGTGTAGAGTGCCTGCCACTTACAGTTCCTTCTGCAGTCTCTGCTGGCAATGCAAGTCTTTGTGGAAGTTTGCCATATAGTTGCCTCTGAGGGAGGCTAAGGTCTTTTTAATCTGGGCACACTGGGCTCAGGAAAAGAGAAGGATGATAAATAGTAATTACATAAATGAAGGTTGTTGCTGTTGTTTAGTCGCTCAGTCATGTCTGATTATTTGTGACCCCGTGGACTGTAGCCCACCAGCCCTCCTCTGTCCATGGGATTTCCCAGGCAAGGATCCTGGAGTGGGTTGCCGTTTCCCCCTCCGAGAGATTTTCCCAACCCAGGGAGCAAACCCATGCTTCCTGCTTTTCCTGCGTTGCCGCTTTGCAGGAAGAAAATGCTTCCTGCGTTTTCTTTACCACTGTGTCACCTGCGAAGCTCAGATATTATCTCAGTTCAGTGCAGTCGCTCAGTCATGTCTGACTCCTTGCAACCCCATGGACTGTGTACCCTGATGCTGGGGAAGATTGAAGGCAGGAGAAGGGGGCAACAGAGGATAAGATGGCTGGATGGCATCACCGACTCAATGGACATGAGTTTGGGTAAACTCCAGTTGATGATGGACAGGGAGGCCTGGCGTGCTGCAGTTCATGGAGTCACAAAGAGTTGAACATGACTGAGCGACTGAACTGAACTGTGTGTACCAGGCTTTGGGTTCTTGCCTGAGCTGAGATCCAAGATGGTTGTTGGACGGTTAAGTATGTGACCTTGGGGACCTGAGGAACCTGGGTTCACATCTTGGGCTTCTCCACTTATTGCTAAGTTGCATTTTTCTCTGAGAATGAGTTTACTCAGCTGGGAATTAAAAAACAGTGTCCACCAAATTTGTTGTTGTGAAGATTCAGTTGTGTGTGAGATAGCCACCACCAGCATGCAGTGATGCTCAATAAGCGTTGGCTATCAACATTACTATTACACGGTTCAGTTGCTCAGTCATGTCCAGTTCTTTGTGACCTCATGAACTGCAGCACACGAGGCTTCCTAGATATCCTCAGATAGAAGACTTGGACAGAGGATGTTGGATAACCTGATTCGATATTCCATGCAGAGAGAATTAAATACACAAGGACCCTAGGACAGTGCCATCTATTCTAGAGAATGTTTAAACTGTCAGCATTTCATAAGGGAGGCAGGCAGGCAGTCCTCAGCGCTGAACACCCTCTTGCTCATTATAACGCCGTTAGTACCTCCAGTCTAGGCTTAACATTCTAGTCCTGTCCCCAAGTTACTGTAGCAATCCAGAATGCCCCTGTTCCTCTTCAGATGTCCCTCCTTGGTTGAGAATGGCTGGCAAAGCACAGTCTGAGCTTGACTCTGAACCAAAGCAACATGGACACCACCCCCACCCAGCGGCCAGTGCAGAGGTCTTCCATTCTGAGCTTACAAGGGAGGACCTTCTGGTCTCTCTGACTTGTCTTTTTTGTTCTGTACCTCCGGAGGGGCTGGGGCTAAGCTTTCTGATGACCCTGCAGAGAACAGAGGCAGTTTAGTTCAGTGGAGGGGTGGGGGGATGACTTTCCTTCTGCTTCATCTGTACACACACTTCAGGCAGGATTCTTGGTTCGTTTAAGTGCTAGTCCTTGACCACCATCGAGCCATTGATCTTCTAATCAATCTGTAACTCAGGGATTTGCTTGATCCCTTGTTCCAAATGCACTTTACTATGCATCTATTATATGTCAGGCGCTGTTAAACACGTCGTACTTGAAATGACTAAGATGTGACCCTTGTTCTTAAATAATAGGAAAGTGGAAGTGATACGGGGGGAGGGTGTTCCGTTCCTGTTTGGAGGCATTCAGTCTGTCAGCCTAACGGGTTATGCTAATTGCTCTATGCGTACCTCTTTTAGTCATGATGGACATTTCGTTATATTTCTTTTATTTCGTCTCCCACTGTGCTCCTTCACCAGGGAGCTGATATCCAGGTGGCCTGAGGCAGCAGGTCAGGGCGTTCTCCCATTTGCTCTCTGGACTTTCTAGAAGATCACAGCATCCCTGCCCATGTGTTGCTTTATCATCCATGTCTCCTCCTTTTATGAAAAAGTTTTAAGCTGGGGGCTCAGTAGGATCTGAAAGGGAACGTTAACGTTCTCAGCATAACTATTCTAACTCTCTGATGTCTCTGCCAATATGTTAAAATGTTCTCAGCCACCTCCAGTCCCGAACTCACATTTTTTGTGTCAAGCGAGCTCTCGCCCCTCCCCAGCAGTCTACAGAGCAGCTGCAGATGCAAGGCAGAAACCTTGCTGCAGACATCCACACGAGTGACTGAGCTGACGTGTTGTCATCCCAGGAGGGGCAGGATGAGGGGGAGGAGTGATGGATGGGGCCTTTGAGGAGCAGCCTTCACTTAATGATTTTTGCATAGACTCCTGAATTGTGGCTTCTTTGCCAGGAAAAAAAAAAAAAATCCAGTAATGCAGACTGTTGTAAGAGCCTGGGATGTGTCATTGTGTCTGGGGTTGATGGCTTTTTCTCTGAGACCCAGCATTTGTTTCCACCTGGATAAAGGAAACCCTTTATCTTGTGGAAGATGAATAGCCTTCAGGGTGAAGGAGAGGACAGAGACCCTACCCAAGGAAAAGATCGGAGGGGTTGTTGGTGGTAATCAGATGAATGGACTGGAACCCTGCATTGGGAGGGAGAATGTGTTGGAAATGAGCGGAATACTTGCATTTATTCTTTGAATAAGTTGCTGTCCCTCTTCTTTCATGAAGGCAGAGTAATTCAGGAAAGGCAGATGTGTTGTCAGGTGGAGAAAGTGATGCTTGTGTGTCCAGGCCTCCAGTGAGCGCTCAACTGATGTGTCTTCAGTACTCACCGTGTGTAGAGGACTAGAGAGAGTCTTCGATGCAAAGTTAACATCTTTCAACTTTATCCTAGAGTCAAAATGGGAAATTAGAGCTCTGGGGTTAGAAAGAAACTGTTGCATCATTTCTCCTGTATCCCTTGTGTGAGTGGCAGTAGCCAAGCCAAAACCCCCCTCCTGCTCCTGCGTGTGTGCACGCCCAGCTATCCAGTGACGGTGGTGTGCACTCCGCCTGCACAACCTCTCTCCCCCGGCCCCTCTTCATCACCCTCACTGCCCGGCACCAGGCTGGACCTCATGATATTCCAGCAACACTGGAGCAAGATCCTCCCAACCGTTCCCCCTCCTGTGGAACATGGTCTCTTCCCACCATCCTCTGCACTGTGACCAGTGACCCTTTTTTCTTTGTTTGTTTTGACTTTTTTTTTTTTAATGTTTATTGTAGTATAGTCACTTTACAATGTTGTGTTAGTTTCTGCCATACAGCAAAGTGAATCAGCTATAAATTTGTATATATCCCCTCTTTGTCACCACAGAGCCTCAAGTAGGGTTCCCTCTGCTGAACAGTAGGTTCTCCTTAGTTATCTATTTTATACGTAGTAGTATCCCAGGGACAGGGGAGCCTGGTGGGCTGCCGTCTCTGGGGTGGCACAGAGTCGGACACGACTGAACCGACTTAGCAGCAGCAGTATATATATGGGCTTCCCTGGTAGCTCAGCTGGTAAAGAATCCACCTGCAGTGCAGGAGACCCCGGTTCAATTCCTGGGTCCGGAAGATCCCCTGGAGAAGGATAGGCTACCCACTCCAGGATTCTTGGGCTTCCCTGGTGGCTCAGCTGGTAAAGAATCCGCCTGCAATGCAGGAGACCCTGGTTCGATTCCTGGGTTGGGAAGATCCCCTAGAGAAGGGATGGGCTACCCACTCCAGTATTCATGGGCTTCCCTGGTGGCTCAGACAGTGAAGAATCCGCCTGCAGTGTGGGAGACCTGGGTTCAGTCCTTAGGTCGGGAAGATCTCCGGGAGGAGGGCATGGCAACCTACTCCAGTATTCTTGCCTGGAGAATCCCCATGGACTGAGGAGCCTGGTGGGCTACAGTCCGTGGGGTCCCAAAGAGTTGGACACAACTAAGCACATATACACAGTGTTCATCTGGGGCCTTTTTAACATGAAAATGACCCTTTTTAGCGTCTCGAAGATTTTTCGTGGCCTTCAGGAGACACCTTGTGTAGGGAGGGGCCCTGCTCTCTTCCTTTCTCCCCTCCTGACACTATGTTCTTATAGCTCGCCCCGCATGCCATGATCCCTCGTGTGATACCGTGTGCCTTTGCACACTCTCCTTCCTCTGTCTAGAGCTGTTCTCCTGGCTTTCATATAAGATAGATAATTCCTGTGTGTTCTTCAAACTCAAGGTTGCTGTCTCCTCCAAGGAGTCCAGCCTCACTGCCCCCTCGTGGTCTTACTGAGCCAGGCTGTGTGTGCTTCCTGTTCACGTGGATTTCTACTGTCTGTTCTCTTGAGAGTGTTTGCATAGTAGGTGCCGTGGACTTGAGAGTAAGAACGATGTCTTTTAGATCTTCTGTTTCATGTGCCTGGAACAGAGGAGGCAGTCCGTGAGCACTCACTCCTTCAGGGAGTGGATGATGTCTTGGGTCTGAATGCAAGTGGCATTGACTGTGAAGAGATGTCACACGTTTGTGTTCCTAGGCACCTGGACCATTTGTTCTCCTATCTCATAGTCACTTCATCCCAAGGAAGGTCGTACACTGTATTTAGTTAGAGAACCTTCTGGGGATTCACTCATGTTCAGTTTTTTTTTTTTTTTCAATCACAATTCTGTTTATATGGGGTCCATGTCCCAAATAGTCAATGAGAGTATTTTTGAAAGCTTCACTTGTCTTGGATACATGGAGAAAATCAGAAAAGGCAGGTGTATCTGAAGCAGCCTAGATACAACTTTCTGATAGTGAAAGAGATGGAATCATCTTGCCATTCAAACAGTGGTATCATTTGTATTGCTATATAAATAATAAAAATATTGTTACATAAACAGTAAAAGTGTTACATAAATTGCAGTAGGGTCCATGAGTTCCTTGAATTACCTGGAAGTACAAAATAGAATTTAAGACATAGTACAGAGAGAATCCAGTCCACGTATAACCTTGGCATGACCACTTACTTGACCACTGGTATGAAGTGGCGTTGGCTAATTTTCTGCTCATAGATTAGCAAAGTTGCCCCAGGTTTTCCTTTTATGCTTTTCAGTTCAGTTCAGTCACTCAGTCGTGTCTGACTCTTTGCAACCCCATGACCCGTAGCACGCCAGGCCTCTCTATCCATCACCAACTCCCAGAGTCTGCCCAAACCCATGTCCATCAAGTTGGTGATACCATCCAACCATCTCATCCTCTGTCGTCCCCTTCTTCTCCTGCCCTCAATCCTTCCGAGCATCAGGGTCTTTTCAAATGAGTCAGCTCTTCGCATCAGGTGGCCAAAGTATTGGAGTTTCAGCTTCAACATCATTCCTTCCAATGAACACCCAGGACTGATCTCCTTTAGGATGGACTGACTGGATCTCCTTGCAGTCCAAGGGACTCTCAAGAGTCTTCTCCAATGCAGTTATGACCACTGGAAAAACAATAGCCTTGACTAGATGGACCTTTGTTGGCAAAGTAATGTCTCTGCTGTCTAGGTTGGTCGTAACTTTCCTTCCAAGGAGTAAGCGTCTTTTAATTTCATGGCTACAGTCACCATCTGCAATGATTTTGGAGCCCAGAAAAATAAAGTCAGCCACTGTTCCACTGTTTCCCCATCTATTTTCCATGAAGTGATGGGACCAAATGCCATGATCTTAGTTTTCTGAATGTTGAGCTTTAAGCCAACTTTTTCACTCTCCTCTTTCACTTTCATCAAGAGGCTCTGTAGTTCTTCTTCACTTTCTACCATAAGGGTGATGTCATCTGCATATCTGAGGTTATTGATATTTCTCCCGGCAATCTTGATTCCAGCTTGTGCTTCTTCCAGCCCAGCATTTCTCATGATGTACTCTGCATAGAAGTTAAATAAGCAGGGTGACAATATACAGCCTTGATGTACTCCTTTTCCTATTTGGAACCAGTCTGTTGTTCCATGTCCAGTTCTAACTGTTGCTTCCTGACCTGCATATAGGTTTCTCAAGAGGCAGGTCAGGTGGTCTAGTATTCCCATCTCTCTCAGAATTTCCCACAGTTTATTGTGATCCACACAGTCAAAGGCTTTGGCATAGTCAATAAAGCAGAAGTAGATGTTTTTCTGGAACTCTCTTGCTTTTTCGATGATCCAGCGGATGTTGGCAATTTGATCTCTGGTTCCTCTGCCTTTTTTTTTTTTTAATTTAAATTTATTCAGGTTTTCTCTTTAAATGAAGAATTCCTTTATAGACTCAAGTTCATGATAGTAAACTGAAGTATCCTGTAGTTGTTATTGCATTCATAAACTTTTCAAAGGCAGCTTACTCTTTTTTTTTTTGTATACTAGCACACTGGCCTTAACCTCATTGGCCAAAAGACAGTCAACCCAAGTCAAACTAATTTCCTTGAGTATCAAGCCCATCATCCCTGTGGGGCAGGAATGATCGGATCTTAACCATCTCTGCTTCCAAGTTACTAGCTGAATGCCTGGCACCTCAATGTTAAAAGAATATATTGTTCAGGCAAAGCTGTTAGTGGAATGATCTAATGACCATAAATAAGAAAGTGTGTGGGGGCAACTTATATTTCAAGAATTATGTTTTAATAAGTGGTGAATTATTGGGGTGTAAATCCAGTGTTAATTATCATCAATAATGGATGAAATATATTGAGCATTTACTGTGCGTAAGCTTTACTGCCTCTCTCATTAAGTGAAAGACTAAATTTTATAGTTTAGAGAAAGAAAAGGACGTATAATTTAAAAGTGCATTTAGTAGTGTAAAGAGCTCGAGTGGAATAAGTTTGGTATGACAGAGTCTTCCCAAGCAGACACCCTCCCAGTTCTGCTTGCATTAATATGGGGTGTGCCACGTGTAAAAGAAAAAAAAAAAGACAAATCATAAACATTCACAGTCCTCTCCATCCCACACCTTCTGAGGACTAGTTCCCTGCTTGTCTACCGTGCTCTTTGCTGTGAGATGAGAAAATTTTGAATGGCTTAACTGAGAGTAGGCCAGACTGCTCCTTGAGAGAAATCCCGTGACCACTGAGGGAGGGGTATGAGAACAGCTAGTGTGGGGGCCACTGAGAGACAGTCGGGGGAGGTGAGAGGCAAGATGAGGAGCAGATACCACGTGAGCTGAAACTTGGGGAAGAGAGGTGTAAAAAGGGTTTTCAGGCAGTCTTTCTGTATGTGGCGCCCTAGAGTGGTTCCACCCTACTCCCCACAACCTCCATCCGTTCCTGCTTTCTCCATGCCTCCTCGGAAGACAGGGCCCAGACCTACCAAACAGCCTGAAACCAGCGCTTCCTGGTGTCAGATTTATGTTTCCTTTATATGTGACACTCCGATAGTAAAGAATCTGCCTGTAATGCAAGAGACCCGAGTTCAATTCCTGGGTCAGAAGGATCCCCTAGAGAAGGGAGTGGCAATCCCGTCCAGTATTCTTGCCTGGAGAATCCCACAGACAGAGGAGCCTGGTGGGCTGCAGTCCATGGGTTCACTAAGAATCAGACAGGACTGAGCAACTAAAGAAAAACTGCAGGTAACACACGCTGTGGAAGGCCAGCCTTCATCTCTACCTGGCCTAAGTCACAGACATTGAAAGTCAGCACTTTCACGGCCATGGATGAATGGGAAATGGGACGACAGCTTTAAAAGAGTTTTGCATTTAAAAAAATATATAGGTAAATAATAGTTTAAACATTCCTATCTTCTTAGCCTACCCTATCCCTAGCCTCTTTGCATTTTTCACTTTCTTAGTCAATCCTGTTTCCAGAAAAAGCACGAACTTTTGAGCGAATGCTTAGTTCCTCGTTGGGTAAAATTACTAATAATAGTCAATTACCGATAGTGGAGCCTCAATTCAGGCTGTTTGCTCTATTTTGAATAAGCTTCCATTCAGTATGACTCAGTGTTGTAAAGCTGTAAGTGTAGAAGTGTAATCAACATAGAAATGTCAGCAGCTCTTAGACTGAATACATTAATAATGATACCCCATATCGGTCTGACCGCTGGGAACTTCTGCGGGAGGTTTGCTCCCTACTTAGAGACATAGTACAGTTCATTGTGATATCCAGGGTGGATAAACCTGGCCGATAGAGTTGTCCATTCTGGAAGGGCGACAGCTCAGGTTACTGTATTATATAATGCCCCTGTCTTTAGTGTTCGGTAGGAATTCTGTGGTTTGGGTGCGTGGGCACAGTATAAGATGAAAGGACTTCAGTGACATTAAATATTATCACATGAAAACTGAATTTCAGTCGCTCCATGATTCAAGTCGTTCCTTCACACACACACAGCTTCAGGCCCCTGTATTAGTTTGCCAGGGATGCTCTCACAAAGCCCCACAAACTGAGTGGCTTCAACAACAGAAATGTTTTCTCTCTCAGCTCTGGAGACTAGAAATCCAAAATCAAGGTGGCAGCAGTGCCATGCTCCCTCTGCAGGTGCCAGGGAAGAATCTGTCTCAGGCCTCTGTGATCCCTTGACTCGTGGGAGCCTAACTCCAGACTCCCTCTCTGTAAGCACAGCTGCTCTGCGTCGGGGGCCCACCCTACTCGGGTCCGGCCCCGTTTTAGCCAATCACATCTGTGACAGCCTTGATTCTCGATACAGTCCCCTTCTGAGATGCTGGGGGTCAGGATTTCAACATACACATTTAAGGGGTCACAATTCAGCCCCTAATGATGGTCCCAAGTGATGGTTTAGAGGGCTCAGGCTGAGTCTAGCGGCCCTTCATTCAACAGAGTCCCCTTTCAGGGAGACAAGTGTCAGGCGTTCATTGATTTCAGGTGCCGAGACCCTCTCGAGCCTGTGATGTGTTCTCACACTCCCCTAAGAGCTATTTATGGCCTACAAGTCTGTGAACACTGGAATGCGCGTGTGCGGGAAAGACAATCAGCCAGACAGGCTTCTACTCCCACTTAAGAGCCCTCACATGGATCAGTCACCCACCCTGAGCATCGCGTTAGATTTGACATCTGAAATGTGTCTGGCGTTTTCAGGTAGAGAAGCCTTTTAAAAAAAAACATCACGTGGATGCCAGTTCCTTACTCTCTCCCTACAAGTGCCCGAACACAGAGATCCAGACACCAGGACCTACTGGGCTATCAGACTGTGATCAAGCCTCTGAATAAGCCTAGAACGAGGGCGCAGTGTCTGCTGCCTCCTACTATTTCAGGACCATAATTTCCCGTACCGTTAGTCCACCTGGCATGCAGGAGACACCCATCGGAAGTGTGTGGACAGATGACAGCCGGGGTCTCTGTCCCCTGGGCTTGGATGGTAAAGGTCCCTGCGTTTGGCCCCTCTTTGGCCCCTCTTCTAAGGAGGGGGCAGCCTGATGCCCTGTTCCCAGGGTCGCATCACCCTGTGCACACAATCCAGGCGTGCTGGGTGCTCATGAGTCAGTGATGGAAGCCTGGATTGCACCCTGAGTGCAGTCAGAGACATCCACAGCCCGACTTGGCAGAAATCCTACAGCTCTTGCTTGTTTTCCCTTCCTCCCTCTTTCCTTACTTCCTAAGCCAGTTTTTACGTCTGTCCTTTCAAGCCCCATCTTGAGGGGGTCTTCAGAAATGACCGTATACTTGGGAGCAGTCAGTTGCTGCTGCCTTATGTCCTCCCAGCATCTCGTGGAGGCCTCTCTGGAGCCTTTTATCAGCCTGCACTATAGTGACCTCTACACACACCTGTCTCCCAGTCAGACTCAGAGTCTCAACTGCATTTCTGGCAGAGGGGGGCAGGGGAGGGAGTCTTTGTTTTCCTAATACCTAGAATAGTGCGTGGCTAGCACAAACTAGGTGTTCCGGAGGTGGCCACTGATAAACTAACCAAATGAATGAATGAACCCCTGCTGTGTGTTTGTATCACATTGTGTCATGGAGGTCTCAAAAAAGCGTAATTGGCGGGAGGGCATTCTTCCAAACTGCTTACACTGTGAAAGATAAAACATAGACTTACTGCAAGCAAACAGCACCCTAATACTTTCATAGGTTGGTAGGCAGGCCAGTAGAATAATGGAAAGAGCACTGCATGTAGGCTTCAGAGATTCAGAGCTCAGTCTTGGCTCCACAAGCTATTATGCTTTCTACGGCCATGCAGTGTAACCTATCTGACCCTCAGTTTACTGGTCTGGAAAATGGGCCTGATGCCACTCTTAAAGGATTACTGGGTGGGTATTAAAGGGAATGATATCTGTGAGCTTTGTGAGTGATGAAACGATGTGTAACTATAAGGTCTATTGTTGTGACATAAGGCGTCATCTGGGTTAGCACCAGACAGCAGAGAGGGATGGGCAGTAAATGGTCTGAGCTTCAAGTAATGCAGGGGGAGAAGAATTTGACCTGACCTTCCTAAACTAAGGCTATTTTGGATGTGCAGGGGGAGCGGAGTGGCTTTGCAACCCCCATGGACTGTGTAGCCCACCAGGCTTCTCTGTCCATGGAATTCTCCAGACAAGAATGCTGGAGTGGGTAGCCGTTCCCTTCTCCAGGGGATCTTCCTGACCAAGGAATCAAACCTGGATCTCCTGCACTGCAGCCAGATTCTTGACTGTCTGAGCCACCAAGGAAGCAGTTGACATATTTTGGGGCTTTTGGCAGAAATAGTGATCACGTTGCTTTTTTTGTTTGCATTTATAAATATGGTCCATTTTTATTTTATTTAAATATGTGGGGATTTTACGTTATAATTCTTGAGGATACTGGAAATAAATTGATAAAAGCACTTGGGTAAGTGAATGAATGAATGAAACCATTTTGAAACTAGCTGGCCAGGTCCCTAGCCTAGATGTCAGGTATTTCTGTGTATCTTTTCCACCTTGCAGGAAAAACTATTCCTTTTGCACAGTGACTTCTTTGAGTGAGTGTAAGTACAGAATGACAATGCTTTTGAATTGAACAGTTCCAAAGACAGGTTATTTTGGAACCAAAGAGTGGAATTTGGTGTCAACATCTGGTTTTTAAAAAGGAGGGAATTTAGAGTTTGCCATCTATTATTCAAGTGGTAGAAAACATAATGTAAGTGGCATTCTTAAGAAATGTATTTTTGTATCCTTAGTTTTTAAGAAATGAAGGGAAACTGTCTGAAGAGCTGTTGTTTTTTAAATGAAAATGAAAGTAACACACTGGTGTGGCTTACTTGTCTACCTTTGAAGAGGCTCAGTGTGGGGGGGTCTCCCTTCCAGTCCTGCCTCACCTCCTCAGGCCCCACGTTGGCTGCCCCCTTCCTGTCATTGCAGTGTGTGTGAGTGTGTGTGTGGTTTTTTTGGAAGGGGGCACTGTGGTCGGTTTAACCTATAGTCTATTCAGATTCATGAAAAAACTGGCCGATCGATAATGAGTTCTGCCAGATGAAGTGAAATCCTGTGGGTAGACAGACTAGTCCAAAGACAATCCCCACAGACCCCAAGCGGATATTCCTTTTCATTTCCACTATGCTGTGGGCACGAAAGAAAGGATTTAGTCCAAAGTGCCTTGGGGTTTTGTTCAGTCCAGGGTGTAATTTTTTTTTTTCCTTTTCCTTTTTTTTTTTTGCCTATAGCCATTTCCTTGACATTACTGAAAGGACTTCCACCCCCGCCCCCCTGAAGCATGAAAATTGATTGTATCTTGCCAGGAGAGTTCTTCCTAAGTCTTAAGATATTAAAGATTTCATGAGAACCACATGAAGAATATCTTCCTGAATCATTTACATTTTCCCCTTATGTAACCATGCAGAAAATCTAATAATAAGTGTGCTATTAGTGTTCCATGTACCATCCCGCAGGCAGCCGTGCTGTGGGGGTTAGGAACACCCGTGCCCAGGGTTTGTGCAGATATTTAACTCACACAGTATCTGAAGCAAAACCCTGCTGGAAACTCTGTAGCTAATTGGACAGAGAGTCCATTTTCGTCAGGCTTTTTTTTTTTTTTTCCTCCTTTCCTGTTCAGTCGTGTTTTTTTTTTTTTTTTTCTTATAGCAGAAGGAAACATAGAGGCGATGGAATATATTCACAAGGGGAGTATATTTTCCAAAGCGAGTAGCTTGAACTATTTGGATTCTCGAATCAGTGTTGACCTAACACGGGTGGTGCCCGACCCGTATCTGAACAGGGCACAGATGGCTAAGTTGGAGTTAGAGGAAACCCTTAAGTTTTTAACCATCATAGGAGGGCAAGAAACAGGAAAAGAAACCAAGCTACAAACACGATCAGGGGAATTTTCACAGCATTTATTTACAAATCACAAGGAGTTTGTACTGCCAAGCCTTTTCTCAGAATCCAAAACTAAATAAAGGGTTCCATCCAGGTTCCCCCAGAAACTGCCGTGATCTTCAGGATGAGAGAATGAGGATGAAAAAAGAATTTTTAAATTCTCCTGTTTTCGTAACCAGACGCAGAGGGACATTTGGTGGGCTGGGGATTAGCATCTGTAGTAGATAAAGGAATTGCAGAATCGTTGACAGCTGTGTCCTCAGAGACACTTTTCCTGCAGATATTTGCTTTGGACCCTAAGCAACAGGGCTGTAGATCTTCAAGTTTAACTATTTGTGCTTGGGGTCAGTGGGGAGAGTAATCTGTTGAAGATGGCTTAGTCGTGGGAACCAGAGAAGTTGAGCCTGGGCGATAATGTATCATTTCCAAATCCTCATGCCTTCCTTGCTAATCCCAGAGCTTTCCTTAGTATGCCTTTCTCCTTTGAGTTCTTTTGATGTGGTTTTGGGGTCTGGGCACATCTGGTCTCTGTAGGGAGCAGGGAACTGTCCTGACCTGATCCAGCCTTTCTCATCCTCTGTCCTCCACGGCACTTCTGCCAAGTCACCAGGTTGGTAGGGGGAGTGGGAGCCTTCTCTCTACCCGTCTAAGAAGTGTTCTCCGGAAGCAGAGTTAAGCAGGGCTCACTGCTGCCACACAGGCTTTTTGCATTTCTGCAAAAATTCGACATTTGTCAGGGACTCCGGCTAATGCCACACTCTCCTCTTTGCCTTGGAAAAATAGAAGAAAACACGCAGGTTGCATCAAAGGTATTCTGTGTTGAACAGATGTATTTCTCTTCTTTTAGAGTTTCTGCTTCCATAGTATGTCCATAATATTTATGTGCTGGGGTTTCCTCCTTTTATCCCATGGCCTAGCTTATGTCCACGTCAGGCAGAGGTGGAAGTAGCTGATCTCTGGGGCATGTTTACCCTCTGACCTCACAGCATCCTTTCAACACCGCTAACCTGGAGGAACGTGCCACTGTTGATGCGTCACCGTTTATACCTTTTGAGATGATTTCTCTTTAATTGATGCTCAGTTGGACCTGTGATATTTCATTAAGGTCCAGAGGTGCTCATTAAAACAAGCATTGGAGAACCTGTTAGAGTTGCCTCGTCGCTATAAATCCAAGGAAGGGCTCTGTGGAACTTATTAGAGAAGGCATTTATAGATTGTTAAATTAAAGGATTAGTGTTGTGCTAAACCATTTTCAGGTTAATCAGTTGTGGGAAACCAGATTTGATGTTTAAGCCGACTTGCACTATGGCTTTATAGTAAGAAAAGTTGTTAAGCTACTGTTTCTTCTAATAAACCTTCTAGCTTGCCAGTTGACTGTACTCTGCAATTTTGCACTTAACCGAATATAATTTTGTCCTCTAATTTTGTTATGGGTGAGCATTATTTTTTTCCAACTGGGTCATAAATTCTTTTTTAGCAGGGACACTGTCTTCTTTTTTTCCCTGCTCCCATCCTAACAGGTTCTGGTGCCTTTCTAGGTGCGGAGCAGCTGCTTAGGAATTTGTTTACCGAGTGATCGCTGTATTGTTTGAATGTCACCACAGTGTTATCACATGGTTTATGTCATCGTGATGCACGTGAGGGTTGTGTGTGTTTGTAGAAAAATACTGAAAGAGCATGTTGATGTGTACCTAGGTGGTTATCCAAAGTAGGGAAAGTGCTACAAAGTTCATAGGGTCGTGGAGGGGATAAACAGATCTAACCTGGGTGTGATGTCATTAAGCTGATAAACAAGTGGCTTCCAGACTGCCTCCCAGAATGAGCTGGATTGCTCTACCAGAAATAAGGGTGGAACCCATCAAAAGGTCTATTTGTCATTAACCTTTCTCTAGCTAATAATTGCCTTTCGCTGGTACACATCAACATGCCCGAGAGGCAGATAGAAAAGAAATTAACAGTTGTATAAATGGAAAAACTAAGGCACAAATAAGAAATGTTAGGTTCTTTTTAAGTGGTGGCCGGATCATCTGTAAGTAGAACCATACTGCCAAGCCAGAGTGGAGGTATTGATTACAAGCAATGGTTGCAGACTTCCAGGCTAGTTGTTGTTCAGTTGCTAAGTCATGTCCAACTCTTTGTGGCCCCACGGACTGTAGCCCACCAGGCTTCTCTATCCTCCACTGAGTGAGCCTTAAACAGAGGCGGCTCAGGTGGTAAGATCAGGACTTTTACTTGGGCCTCTTGCCCAGCATCGTATCACATGCCACCTTCCTGCCATAGAAAGCCCTCATCCCTACCTTCTCCACTCCACCCTAGCCACATGTTCAGGGTCTTAGATGTTAATAAGACTACGATGAAGGAGTCCGTGAATTGCATACATGGGCCCACAATGCCTCAGAAATAACCATTTCCATCACCAATTGGAGTTCACCCTCTCCAGATGGACAGGCTTGGAGCTAAATGTGTGGTGGATGGAGAAGAGTCACTGCATTTTGTGCTGGGGGGATTTCCCTCTGAGGTGTCTTCCTGGCTCACCCATCTGTCCCTCTTCTGAGTTTCTCTCCTGTTCTCTCTCAGCTTCTTCTCTTCTTTCTCTCCATATCCTCTGCTGCTTTTACTTGCCATTCTCTTCATTCTCACTGGTCTGGCCCTGGATCTGAGGAGGCTAGGGACGTAGGCGGATTCAGGCTCCATGCCAACCTTTCTTCCAAAGCATAGTCGTTGTCTTGGCACTCACTGAGATGCTCGACTTTCTGTTTTTTCTGATATCCCTTCCGGTTTTATATAAGAGAAGTAGGTCAGATTTGCAAAATGCCTTGACTGGTTGATGTTAAGAAAATGTGATTTAAGGAAATATGTATCAACAACATGATGGAGAGATAACTGGCTGACTCTAGCCTGCCCAGGGTTTAATCAAACAGTCATTTTATTAAAGAAATTTTGAAAAATCACTTGGTCCAGTAGAGAAGGGAGTCAAAGAAATGTGTACATTTCTAGGACATCTTTAGACACCTGAGGTTAAACCAAATTAAAACATCTCTTTCAATTCAGTTTAAATATTGGTGTTTTGAAGAATAGATCAGCATATTGCATATCTTTTGCTATCAAGTTTTCTTTTACTTGACCAGCTAAAACTGGGACTAGTGTTAATTAGAAATACTAACATCTTCAAAAATCATAAGTTTTCTTGGTACAGTAAATCCCCACTTGTTCACATGTGCTTAGAAAAAGTCAAAAACATAAAAAGAATATAACTACATCATTTTTAGTTCCTGTATTAGCTCATATTTAGCATATAGAGATGCTTGTGGTGGTGGTTTTGTCGCTCAGTCGTGTCTGACTTGTGCAACCCCATGGACATAGCCTGCCAGGCTCCTCTGTCCATGGGATTCTCCAGGCAAGACTACTGGAGTGGGTTGCCATTTCCTTCTCCAACAGATGCTTGAGTGGTACTGATTTTTAATTAATGAAATATTTGTATGCAGTTGGATATTTTTAAAGTGATTATGGTTCCTTCTTGTAAGTAAATTAGGTGTTTAATCTTAGAGCATGATTTACATCATTAATTTGCTTTGCAAAACCATTCTTTCTAAGGAATGTGAAGGCAAATTGAGCCTAGGTCACTCAAATTTACTGTAATTCTCTGATTTCTGAGGCTCTAGAATGTAAGCTCCCAACATCAAGAACTCTGTCTTACCCATCACATCCCCAAGCCTGCCTCCCCCAAGGATTCCAGCTGCTTAGGACTCAAGTCAGTATTTGCGGATTGATTAAGATTTAGCTCTATTGAATTATATGCCAAAATCACTTACCAAGTGCTTTTGACAATTAGTTGCAATCTGTACTATAAGGTTTTTCCAATTTTATTTTGTCTTTAACTAGTTTTAAAAAATAGTTGATGGGAATGCAAACTATACAGCCACTATGGAGAACAGTATGGAGATTCCTTACAAAATTGCAAATAGAACTGCCTTATGACCCAGCAATCCCACTGCTGGGCATACACACTGAGGAAACCAGAATAGAAAGAGACACATGTACCCCAATGTTCATTGCAGCACTGTTTATAATAGCCAGGACATGGAAACAACCTAGATGTCCATCAGCAGATGAATGGATAAGAAAGCTGTGGTACATATACACAATGGAGTATTACTCAGCCGTTAAAAAGAATACATTTGAATCAGTTCTGATGAGATGGATGAAACTGGAGCCGATTATACAGAGTGAAGTAAGCCAGAAAGAAAAGCACCAATACAGTATACTAACACATATATATGGAATTTAGAAAGATGGCAATGATGACCCTGTATGCAGGACAGCAAAAAAGACACAGATGTGTATAGCGGACTTTTGGACTCAGAGGGAGAGGGAGAGGGTGAGATGATTTGGGAGAATGGCATTGAAACATGTATAATATCATGTAAGAATCGAATTGCCAGTCTATGTCCGATGCAGGATACGGCACACTTGGGGCTGGTACGCGGGGATGACCCAGAGAGATGTTGTGGGGAGGGGGGTGGGAGGGGGGTTCATGTTTGGGAATGCATGTACACCCGTGGTGGATTCATGTCAATGTATGGCAAAACCAATAAAGAATTGTAAAGTAAAATAAAAAAAAAAAAGAATTATAGTAATGAGCACCAAGAAACATAAAAATAAATAAATAAAGCAAATAGTGATATAAAAAAAATAGTTGATTCTGTCCTATAATTTTTGAATTACAATACAGTGTTAAGTGAAGGTAGAATTTTAAACCATATATTCAGATTTATTCTAATTTGTTAAATATACATGGGTAAATGTGAGCTTTAAATATACAGAGTATGTATATTTATTACATATATACATTATATGTTTTACATATATATACAGGCCAAAAATAATTGGAGTGTAAATAATGGATATATCAGATTGGGGTTATGAACAATTTTTATATTTTTAAAGCTTCTATATTTCTAAATATGAGCCCATTTTGTTTTTATATCAGACAAGCAAAAATATTTTAGTCCTACATTACAAATATTAGTTTTGGTGATAATCTAGGTATCTGAAAAAAATTGTGATTTCTTTTCTCATGGCTGTCTCAACTTTTCTTAAGACCATCTTTGTGTGCTTGTTCTCTTTAGACATTACTCAGTTTTTAATGTTTGCTCTTGAAACTTTATAAAACCAATGGGAAAGCAGTTTGAGTAGCTTCTGTTCTTTCATAGAGCTGTACCTTTCAGAGCTTTGATGATTATTAGTGAAGAGAATGGACCCAAATGAAAAACAGTTGCATTTAAAAAGTATGTCTGGTGGGGAGATGGGGGAAAGGGGGAATAGTTAATGTGGAAAGAACAGCTCCTCCTGAACTTGACAGCGGAAGCAGAAGCCCTGCTGTTTTCCATCTGGGTTGCCTGGAGCGTGTCATTTAACCTTCTGCATCCGTTCTCTCTTCTGGACATTATAGTATTGGTAATACCCATCTCGCGCCGGATTCCTGTGAGGAGCAAGTCAGGTAATAATGCATGTGGCAGTGCTCTGAATGACAGTCCCGACATTCTTATCACCACTGGCATTATTTCCCCATCTGAAAGGGTAGAAGATGTGAGATGCAGAGGTTTTCTTTATCTTGGCATAGAAACTAGGGAAACCCAAGGTTTTTTTCTGCTTTGCCCTCCAGCTTGACGAGTCAGAAGGTAAATATCAATATTGCTCTTCATAACTAAATAGCCTCATAGTTCATGACAGGTGATTTCTTGGTTTCCGTTAGCATTGCAGAGACCATTATACACAGTAGTCATCCTGCATGGAGGCAGGGAAAACTCATTTTCCAAGGCATATAGTCTCCATGAAGGAGTCAGTCTTGGTGGAATTAACTAAAGAAAGGCAATTTATCTTAAAGGTAAGCTAGCATTTAAGCAGATGCTGGAGATTATCAGACATGCTTGTGGAAGGCAGGGGGTGGGGACTGTAGACTATGAGCTTTTGTACGTCTCTAAATGTCTGTAATTGCTCAGAAGCCAGGAGTGAAACAGTGATGTACTCTAGTGTTACAGGTTAACCCCACCTGCAGGCATTCACCAAGGAAGTAAAACAGATCACACAGTACCAGATTCTGACTCGGCTACTCCATGGCTCAGGCTTCTTATTTGCAAGGATGCACATTGTAAGGCAGTAACTAGGGGGCAGAAGAACTCTGCTGGATACTGGGTTTATTTGTCCTTGGGGACTGAGCAGAGATGTTACTGGAGATGGAGAAGAATAGGGGGAACTGCATATTGCCTGTCCCTCTGTCGCCATTTTCATTTTGAATATTAAAGAGTTTTAGAAGACTGGGCAGCCAATCTGAAGTTACTGTAATGTAAAGGCGGAAAGCTTCTTTCTGTTTGTCATGACCATAGAGTGATTTCTGGAAGTGAAGGTTGTAGGATGAGGCATGGGGCTGCCCCAGGTAGAGGCATTTAGCTTATCTTTTCTCACTATCTGAATTTAGAGAGTTTAGTCATTTCCATTACTTTCAGAGGGTTATTCTGTAAATCCATCTAGGAGTGTGTTTTAAAGCTATGGTATATTGACTATCTTGCATACATATTGAAATGTACTTTTTAACCTTCCAGATTCTGACTCATCCCCCAAATTTGAAAATCTTCATTTAGCCCTCTCTAAAATATCAGTGCAAATTAATAGAGTTTTATCAATTTAAGTACTAAGATGCAGATTAAGACATGTGCCAGCTAGTGAATATAACAGGAAAGAAAAATTTCTCAAGTCTATTCATTCCTATGCCTTGTTACATTTTTTATTGTTTAATATCTCATTTCTTGAGTATGTGTGATTTGGGATTAGATGTGCCAATTGGAAAACCTTGGAGGTTCAGAAATTCAAAGACGTGAAATATAAAATGATATTCATTTGACAGATACTGATGGGCATATATAATAGAACCTCCATCATCTATCTTTAGAAGTAGAAGATTAAACAGAAATGTAATTAATTTGCCGACTCTGCTTCCTTGATTGAGACATTTATCAATGTTGATCTTTAATTATTCGTTTCCTTATGTATAAAATGAAGTCTATTATGACCACTTAGGTCTGTTTGTAATAGGATTAGGTGCAGTTCCACAGCACTGCCACCCCTATACACACACACACAGAGGCTAAGAAGATTAGACATTTATTTTTCTCTCACAAAAAAAGAGATTGGGAGGTAGGATTCCAGGGCAGATATGGCAGCTCACCATGAGTAGGGACCCAATCCTATCTTTCTGTTTTGCCATCCTTAGTGTGCCTCTTATGTGCAAAATGGCTGCTTAAGCTCCAGCCATTACATTTGCATTCCAGGAAGAAGGAGAAGAAAGGCCTAGCCACCTTTCCAAAGATGTTTGCAAGAGGTATCATAACATATTTTTGTTTACTTCATGTCAGCCAGAATTTAGTCTCAGTACACTTAGCAGCCAGGGATAATGAAGATAAGCCTTTCAGGTGGGCAGAAATGTGTGTGGTTCAAAAATCAAGGTTTCTACTTCCTTTTTTAAAACTTTTTATTTTGTATTGGGAAGATAGCCAGTTAACAATGTTGTGATAGTTTCAGGTGAACAGCAAAGAGACTCAGTCATACATATACACGTATCCATTCTCCGCCAAACTCCCCTCCCATCCAGGTTGCCATATAACATTGAGCAGAGTTCCACAGGCAGCGCAGTAGGCCTCAAGGTTTCTACTTCTGAGAAAAGGGGGGAGAGGGGATATTGGGAGAAACAATGATTAGCCACAAATTTCAAGCTCAGAACAGTGCGATCTCATATTTCGGGGAAAATCTGACCTGTTCAGTCAAGGTGAATATATACCAAGTGTATGCAATCAGGGTGACTATGTACCAAGTGTATACAATCAGGGTGACTATGTACCAAGTGTATACAATCAGGGTGACTATGTACCAAGTGTATACAATCAGGGTGA